>NC_041392.1:400603989-400648690 GCF_002162155.2 Triticum dicoccoides
CTCCTCTGAGTGTTGGTCCAACCTGTCAGCTGCCGGTGACCACCAGGGGCAACTCTGGGCTGGTCTACCAGAACCTTGGACAATCCGGTGTGCCCTGAGAATGAGATATGTGCAGCTCCTATCAGGATTTGTCGGCACATTCGGGTGGCTTTGCGGGTCTTGTTTTACCATTGTCAAGGATGTCTTGTAACCGGGATGCCGAGTCTGATCACAATGTCTTGGGAGAAGGAATATCCATCGTTGACCGTGAGAGCTTGTGATGGGCTAAGTTGGAACACCCCTGTAGGGATTTGAACTTTCGAAAGCCGTGCCCGCGGTTATGGGCAGATGGGAATTTGTTAATGTCCGATTGTAGAAAGCCTAAAGTTTATCTTAATTAAAATGCACCAACCGCGTGTGTTACCGTGATGGTCTCTTTCCGGCGGTGTCCGGGAAGTGAACACGGTGTTGGAGTTATGCTTGACGTAGGTTGTTCTAGGATCACTTCTTGATCATAGTTTCTCGACTGTGCTTTTGCTTTCTCTTCTCGCTCTCATTTGCGTATGTTAGCCATCAAATATGCTAGTCTCTTGCTGCAGCTCCACCTCATACCTTTTACCCTACCTATAAGCTTAAATAGTCTTCATCGCGAGGGGGTGAGATTGCTGAGTCCCCATGACTCACAGATACTTCTAAAACCAGTTTGTAGGTGCCGATGTTACCGAGCAGGTGACGCAACCAAGCTCAAGGAGGAGCTCGATGAAGATCTTGTTCATTGTTGTTCCGTTTCCAGTTGATCAGTAGTGGAGCCCACTTGGGTCGATCAGGGATCTGTGTAGTATTTGGGGTAGTCTTCTTTTATTTTGGTTCCATAGTCGGACCTTGATTGTATTTGGATGATGTAATGCTTCATTCATGTATTGTTTGAAGTGGTGATTGTAAGCCAACTATGTATCTCTTTCCCTTATGTATTACATGGGTTGTGTGAAGATTACCTCACTTGCGACATTGCTTTCAATGCGGTTATGCCTCTAAGTCGTGCTTCGACACGTAGGAGATATAGCCGCATCGAGGGTGTTACAAGTTGGTAATCAGAGCCTTCCTCGACTTAGGAGCCCCATGCTTTATCGAATCGTTGGCGTTGTTGAGTCTAGAAAAATGTTTTGAGTCATTTAGGATTATATATATCAGAGAGTTAGGAATTCTTTTTACTCCTCAGTCCCTTTGTCGCTCTGGTGAGGCATCCTGACATAGAGTTTTGACTCTTCTCTTCTCAAATTTCACTAAAAAAATTTAGGATCACGCGGGTATCTTGGAATCGTTCCGATGGTTTTGTGACGAGAACATTGTTCTTGGTGCCTCCTGACATTTAGGGGTTGTGGCAGTGTCCCGGGGAGTTGAGCTCTGAGGTGTTATCGTCACAATTTTATTGTTGCAGTTCTGGAATACCTGAGTTCGCCGACATCGAATATCTCTTTTATGCAGTTGTTGGTGAGATAACCTCGGCACCACCCAGTACTGGGGCGGGAGTTCGGGAGTATTGCCATAACTCGTATAAGGGATGCTTTTCGAAGGTTGAGGTAAACGATTTCCGAAGGTTTCTTGGTTATGTGTTGAAGGATGGATACAGCTGGATGTAGGATTTGCTAGTTTTGGGTGAGATATTATGCTTCCCCTGTATCCCCAACACCTGATTGCATAACCGGAAAGTTTCGGGAGTTTATAAGTGGGAATTCAAGTAGCTCTTAGGATATCTTTCCGACAGATGTATGATATGAAATTGGGGTTCGACGTCTAGTGGTCCGCCTATCCACGGTTGGTTTTTACAGTGGTCTCGTTGTGTCTTAAAGAGTCCTTGGCTATGCCGACTCGGGGACACTTCATATGTAATGTGCACTTCCTTGTACATGATGGTGATGTACGATCGAGCCTGTGTAGGCCCCACCACGAAAACTTCGGACGAAATCTCTATCATATGTTTGTTCCGGCTTTTCTGCAAGCCAATCCTTTGTTTTGTTTTGAGCTGTGGTAATCGAGTTGCTTCAATGTCAAATGTTGATTCCATACCTTTCCTAAGCGGTGTTCTCATACTCCGAGGTGATACCAATCCTTCATGATAATCGAGATTGTCATGTCAATCCTTTTCAACCAGTGTGTTTCTCTTCAAGCGGATTCGTTAATTTCAACATCGGCAAGATCAATTATCATTTCTTCTCAAAGGTGTTTGTTTCATCCATACCAAGTTGCCTTTGTTTTCCCACCCTCCCACCCTTTTTCTTCGAGGACTAGGATTTCTTTATCAAGTATCTATCTTATGAATATGAAGTCTCTCCATTCTTTTCCGTCAATATTCTTACCCGGTGGTTCTCATGAAGATGTTCTACAAGCTCATCATTCTTCATTCTTTTTCTTCTCCTGTGGATTATATTCAAGCTTTGTTGATCATATCATTTCCTCGTTTCAATACCTTCTCATGCTGGTGCACCTCTTAATCATCCACTTCTCACTATTCAGTTGTTCCGGAGTGCTCAAGATATCTCGAAGATTCGTGTTTCCACTCTACTTTCGTTCAAGCTCTCTCGAGGATGTTATCTCATTCAAGCCATTTAATTAAACCAGTGCAACCTCTCTTTTGAATCGTTCAATGGTGTATCTTTTCAGTGGGCCCTAACCCACATGTCTTTTTCCAGGGTCTTACCTGACTCTTCTTATATTCCCGGAGCTATTCTCAAATTCTTTTACAAGTTTGACGTAAGAATGATTCATCATCAGTCATATGTTTTTCTCCAAGAACTTTCAAATTCTTTTCATCGTTGGCTAAACCTTTCCATTCTTCATTCCGGTGTCCCCAATAATTCTTGGTGGTTTTTCTCGTCGTCATTCTCAACACTTGAAGTCCAAAGAAGAGTTTTACATCCATATCTTATCCGTTCTCTCAGAGATTCGTGGTTCTAGTTCGATGCCATCCTCTCATAGTTGTTTTGGATTGTGAGAATTCTTTTCACCCATCCGGAGCTATTCAAGAGTCTTCTCAGTTTGATTATCCGGAGTCCATAAATTCAGGTTTATTCATTCTCAGCTTTCAGCTCTCGTTATCCAAATCTTACCGGTGCATCGTTCAAGTGTTCTCTAATAAGTTCATGATATCTCTGTTCCCTTGTATCTAAATTCCATCAAGTATCTTCATTCGTTTTTCCAATTCTACCCGGTGATTTGTGCCTTTGTAACTCTCATTTCCAATTCTTACGATGGTTCATTCAAGAGTTCTTCTCCTTCGTTATCATACAGATTCATTCATTGTTCCCAAATCCTACCGGTGGTTTGTTGAAGACCTTCACAAGTTTATGTTATATCTCTCTTAATCCTTTTTGACGAGAATAAGTGGTATGCCAAATCAGTTGCTTGTCATCTATCCAAATTGGTGAAGGAAAAGCATAATGTAATTCTTATTCTTGTTTCATCCAGTAAATTCTATTCCTTATTCCGGAGGTTCATCAAATTCTCTATTTCAATTGTTTCATCCTTTTCTTTTCCCGGAGTTCCAAGATCTCTCAATTTTTCTCATCATGAAGATCCGTCTAATCATGGCAAGGCTTCACTTTGTGTTTTCAACATCTCTTTCCTTCCATTTGATCATCCTTTTGTTACCGGAGTTGTTTATGGAGGCTAAATGGTGGTTCATCAAGGATCCTTTTTCACTCTTCAATTGTTCTTCAAGATATCTCTCGAAGCTATGATCCGTCAACCTATACTTCAAGTATTCTTCATCTTGCGTTCCGAAGTACAATTCGTTCTATCTTATCTTTTGAGGTGGTGTTATGTCATTATTGATAATTTTCCCTTCGTGTTTTATGATTCGCAAGTTTTTCAAGAGTGACATATCTAAATCCATCATTTTTTCTTTGCTCAAGACATCTTTTTAACCAATCAACCTCGTCATTGGAATTATCTTGGGTTATATTTCACCTAAAGCCTTCCCTAAGGATTGTTACTATCTATGCTGCTTATATATGATCCAAGTTCTTCATTTATCCTCCCGGTGAGATAAGTTTCTCGTCTCCTTGTTCATATCTATCCAATCTATTGTTTCCGTTAGTGGCAGAATTTCACCTCAAGTTCTTGAGATGTTTTCCATAAGCCCACAACAAGTTTATTCGTTTCGTTGTTGACAACCCAACAACTCCGTTCTAGCTTTTGCTGTAAGCGTGCTCTCTCAAGACCTTGTTTTTCTCCTCCGTTCATTCCATTCCATTCGCTCATTTCTTCCTGAGGCATTGTGATGTTGCTCTCTTCAAACCTTCTTCTTGTTCTTGTCAGGATCTTGTTCTTTTCTTGCTTATCCATTTAAACCGGAGTGTTGGGCCTTTATGCTCAAGTCCTTTTCATCCTATCAAGCCTTGCATCTCTTTTCAACCGGAGTGCCGTCTCAAATCGTTCTTACCCCTTGTACCATTCTTTCAATAGTTCCGGAGGGAGTATGTTTGATCTCATCAAGTATCCTCTCATCTTGTCAAGTTCATGTTCATTTCCTTCCATTTTTAGTCGGAGTGCTGCCCTAATTATATCATTCTTATTCCTTCTCTATTTAGTTTTGACCGGAGTGGCTTCAATGTCTATCTTGTCACTTAAGCTCGTCTTTTTCGCTGTATTTCTGGTTCCGTGTCCAACAGAGTGATTTCATTTCGTTCATCTCCATTGTATTCTTTCTTTCAATTTGTTCAACCTCTCAAGGTTCATGGTTTAACTCGTTTGTCAAAGAAGCAACTTAGTTTTACCTGTTCTCTTCCTCTTTCGTTTTTCCTCCGGTGCCATTCTAGATCTCAGGACGAGATCCTCTTGTAGTGGTGGAGTGTTGTAACGCCCCAAGACCGGAGCTGCAAATGCCTTCCAGGGTTTCCGAGTTTCATTGTGTGTTTTGTTTCGTCTGTTGCATTCATCTTTGCTTCGTGTGCATTGCATCATGTCATCATGCCATCATGTCATTTCTTTTCTTAACTCAACTAAATAAACCATAAGGATCTTCGATCCATTTAAACCGAGGGAATTCACGTGGTGATTCTCTTTATAACATATTCTCCCGATATTAGGGAGATATATTAAATATTCCAATAATTTGGATTCACCCATAAACACACTTGCAGAATATCCCAATGTCGTTGTTATCTTAATTCTTGGTCTTCAACTTTGCCATATATTCTTTCATCATATTTCGGAGCTCCAGCAAAAACCCAAACATTTTTGGCCGCACCGAACCTAGTCCCAATTCAAAACCATTTGAATTATATTCAAATGAATTTGAATTTAATTCCTGCAATCTTGCCACTTCTATTTTTCTGTGGTCATGTTTATTTTTATGAGTCTAGGAAAATTGTCCTCCTGCTCAAACTCTTTTCCCTAACCCCCCTTCTTTTTCCTCTCTCTCTATTTTCTTTTCGTTTAAAGAAGAAAGAGAGGAGAGGGAGAGCCCAATCCAGCAAGCCCAACTGACCCCTCCTTTCTACTGGGCCGGCCCCAAGCCCACCTAACGCTGCTAACCCTAGACACCAGGGAGCCCGACTCCCTTCTCCCTCTCGTTCTTCCCTCGTGCCGCCAGGAGACCCTCACTCTCCCCGATCCCATCTTCCTCTCGTCCTCCTCCCGATCGCCACCCACCGCCATCGGCGACCTCCAGGAGGGCCACCCCGCGCGCGACCCCGAGCCTCTCCACACGCGCGCGCACGCCCGTCGCTTCGCTCCCGCAAGCGCGCATCCACCCCATGGCCCCTGCGTTCCTCTCTCCCCGTCCTCCCGTCGCCGTCTTCAGTGGGAGCAGGAGCTCCCTGCTGTTTCTGGCCGACGGAGTCCAAGCTGCCGAGTAGCACCGCGCCCTCGTCCCTTTTTCCCTCGTCCTCCTCCCGACCGCTCCACGCCAGCAGTGCCTTGCTCCGCCGCCTAGCGCAGCCGCCTCTGTCTCTCCCACGCCGCGCTGGACCTCCCGCGCTGCCTCTCCTCTTCCTTCTCCTCGCAGAGCACCCCCCACTCCTCGGCCTCCTTTTTCCTCGACTCCAGTCGTCCTGTCGGCGACCAGTAGGCCGCTGTCGTCCGTCTCCTCCCCCTGGAGACTGCGAGCTCGCCCGACCCGCGCGGCCATGGTACCACCGTCCTCCATGGTGTGCTCGCGCCCTGCCCTCCTCATCGTCCTGCTCATTCTGGCCGGGGCCATGGACGTGCGTTGCCGCTAGCCTCTGCCGCGTGTGTACCATCTCCCATGTCGCATCCCGGCAACATTTTCGTGTTCGAGCCCACCGCTGCACCTTTGCACCACAATTTTGCTCGCGGCACACCAAGTACCTGGATCACCATTTCGTCTACCGCCTTCAAGTGGACGATTACCGTGGATGTGTTTCGGTGTCACATTGAATCATCGAGCCCATCAAGACACATACCTGGATCGTCAAGTACCGTCTCCCGGATTCGCCAAGTACCACGTCGTTGGTGTCCCTCCAAGATTGATGTTGGAACGTGCATGACTACGCGGATTCGCCAAGTACCACTACACCCCCGAAGAGTTCGGATTTGACAAGTCTGATGTCGCGTTTGTACAACTATGCTGCCGAGACCGAGACCGGCGAGACCGACCTTGTAATGCTATGCAAGTACCTCTACTAGTGATTCGAACATCTACAAACCGTGTACAACTACCGCCGCTGTGAATTTTGAAGGTATACCACCGAAACGACCGTCTGAGAAAGAATGCATGTTGTATGAGATGCACCCATTGTCTACACCGTGTCCGAGTTGTCACTTTCTCCGTCCTCCTCTTTTGCCGCTAACCCGTGGGGACCCGGTATCTGGGAGCACCCCACCATCCTTGCATGACACGCCCCCGTCACTTTTCCTTTTGCACCAGCATCTCAATCGAGTTACCGGAAACCGGGATGTTGCCGTGGCACCGTTTCGTTATCGTTGTCGTGGCACCCCTTTTCATTTCCGCCACGATGATAAAAGCTTCTTAATATACTCTTATCAACTTATTCATAAATATTGCATAAAACTTGCATGTCATCCGCATCATGATAACAACAATTAAAATGTTTAAAATTGTTGTTGCAATAAATTACTAAGGCATATGGAGATTTACCGGATTCGTTATTTGTTATATCCGACCCCATTTAAATTGTTTAGATGGTGTAGTTTTGTTATGCCTCACCTCTTGCCATGTTAACCAACATTTAATATTGTTGAGTACCTAACCGGGAGAGAACTAAATAATTGATGTGGTGTTTCGTCAATATGAAACTCGTTGCATATTGAGCTCCACTTAATTTGTAGTGTTGTTTGTTGCACGTTGCCATGCCATGCTTCATTAAACCGGACATGCATCATACTTGGTTGTGCATCATGCCATGTTCATGTGTTGGTTGTTTACTATGTTGTTTGCTTTCTTTTCGGTGTACTTCTCGGTAATCCGGTAACGTTGTGTTTGTGAGGATCCGTTGGCTACGTCCGTTTGTCTTCTTCATGGACTCGTTCTTCTTCCTTGCGGGATCTCAGGCAAGATGACCATACCCTCGAAATCACTTCTATCTTTGCTTGCTAGTTGCTCACTCCTTTGCTATGTCTATGCTGCGATACCTACCACTTGCTTATCATGCCTCCCATGTTGCTAAGCCAAGCCTCTAACCCACCTTGTCCTAGCAAACCGTTGTTTGGCTATGTTACCGCTTTGCTCAGCCCCTCTTATAGCGTTGTTAGTTGCAGGTGAAGATTGGAGTTGTTCCATGTTGGAACATGGATATTTGTTGGGATATCACAATATCTCTTATTTAATTAATGCACCTATATACTTGGTAAAGGGTGGAAGGCTCGGCCTTATGCCTGGTGTTTTGTCCCACTCTTACCACCCTAGTTTCCGTCATATCGGTGTTATGTTCCTGGATTTTGCGTTCCTTACACGGTTGGGTTATAATGGGAACCCCTTGACAGTTCGCCTTGAATAAAACTCCTCCCGCAAGGCCCAACATTGGTTTTATCATTTGCCACCTAGCCCTTTTTCTTTTCCCTTGGGAGTCATGCTCCCGAGGGTCATCATTATTTTAACCCCCCCCCGGGGCCAGTGCTCCTCTGAGTGTTGGTCCAACCTGTCAGCTGCCGGTGACCACCAGGAGCAAATCTGGGCTGGTCTACCGGAACATTGGACAATCCGGTGTGCCCTGAGAACGAGATATGTGCAGCTCCTATCGGGATTTGTCGGCACATTCGGGTGGCTTTGTGGGTCTTGTTTTACCATTGTCGAGGATGTCTTGTAACCGGGATGCCGAGTCTGATCGGAATGTCTTGGGAGAAGGAATATCCTTCATTGACCGTGAGAGCTTGTGATGGGCTAAGTTGGAACACCCCTGTAGGGATTTGAACTTTCGAAAGCCGTGCCCGCAGTTATGGGCAGATGGGAATTTGTTAATGTCCGGTTGTAGAAAACCTAAAGTTTATCTTAATTAAAATGCACCAACCGTGTGTGTTACCGTGATGGCCTCTTTCCGGCGGTGTTCGGGAAGTGAACACGGTGTTGGAGTTATGCTTGACGTATGTTGTTCTAGGATCACTTCTTGATCATAGTTTCTCGACCATGCTTTTGCTTTCTCTTCTCGCTCTCATTTTCGTATGTTAGCCACCAAATATGCTAGTCGCTTGCTGCAGCTCCACCTCATACCTTTTACCCTACCTATAAACTTAAATAGTCTTGATCGCGAGGGGGTGAGATTGCTGAGTCCCCGTGACTCATAGATACTTCCAAAACCAGTTTGCAGGTGCCGATGTTACCGAGCAGGTGACGCAACCAAGCTCAAGGAGGAGCTCGATGAAGACCTTGTTCATTGTGTTGTTCCGTTTCCAGTTGATCAGTAGTGGAGCCGAGTTGGGTCGATCGGGGATCTGTGTAGCATTTGGGGTAGTCTTCTTTTATTTTGGTTCTGTAGTCGGACTTTGATTGTATTTGGATGATGTAATGCTTTATTCATGTATTGTGTGAAGTGGCGATTGTAAGCTAACTATGTATCTCTTTCCCTTATGTATTACATGGGTTGTGTGAAGATTACCTCACTTGTGACATTGCTTTCAATGCGGTTATGCCTCTAAGTCGTGCTTTGACACGTAGGAGATATAGCCGCATCGAGGGCATTACAGACTGCTACCAAACATATTCATCATAAATTATTTCCTTTGTAGCATGGACATTTGGAATTGAATTATTCAAAGCAATAGTCTATAATTTGACATGACATCAATACTCAAGCATATCAACAAGCAACCATATCTTGTAGAATATCAATGCTAAAGAAAGTTATCCCTAGCCCATTATGCTGAATCGTTGATCCATTCATGAAACACACTCAAATATTAACTACATACAATGCACAAGTATGACAATAGTATTCCCTAGTTGCTGCTTTATAAGAGAAGATGGAGACTCAACATAAAAATAAAAATTGCATAAAACTAAATAGATAGGCCCATCGCAGAGGGAACCGGGGATTTATAGAGATGCCAGAGCTCATAACTTAAATCGAGAGATAAAATTATTTTGAGAGGCATGCTTTTCCTGTCAACAAAAATGACCGAGAATTCCAATATCTTCCATGCTAGACAAATTATAGGCGGTTCCCAAACAGAAATTAAAGTTTATTTCCTTTTCACCATTCTTTCACAATCCTTGCCTAGTTGTATCCACACGTGCCTTCCATACCAACACTTCCCAAGGAATTTACTATCATAGGTTTTTTCATTTCGGGACTAGGCATCCCGGTTTCCTGCCATGCTCTCGTGCAAGTGAATAAACATTCATCACGAGAATAAAATACCTAGCATGGAAAATATTGGCCACCCCCTGCCGCTTCATGAGCGGTACGGGCACACACACTGGAAATTCATTTTGAAAATTAGAGTTGGCACATACAAATTTACTTGAAATGGCATGGAATAGCGCATATAGCTAGGTATGGTAGACTCATTTGGCACAACTTTGGGTTTACCCACTTAGTACAAGTGAAGGCTAGCAAATAGATTAAGAAGCAAGAGAGTTTATTTCTTAACTCTCAAAAAGATCTAAGTGAAGCACGAGAGCATAAATATTTCTTCAAAATTTATCAACTCTCAAAATAATATAAGTGAAGCAAGAGAGTTTATTTCTTTAAAATTTATCAACTATCAAAATAATATAAGTGAAGCAAGAGAGTTTATTTCTTTAAAATATAACCACCGTCGTGCTCAAAAAGATATAAGTGAAGCACTAGAGCAGCTGCTAGCTCAAAAGATTTAAGTGAAGTACATAGAGTATTTCTAGCAAATCATGATATGTGTGTGGCTCTCTCAAACAAGTGTGTCTAGCAAGGATGATTGTGACAAACTAAAAAGAAAAACAAAGCAAAGACTCATATAATACAACACGCTCCAAGCAAAACTCATGATATGTGACAAATAAAAATATAGCTCCAAGTAAAAATACCGATGGTCGTTAAAAGAAAGAGGGGATGCCTTTCGGGGCATTCCCAAGATTAGTTGCTTGGGAGTCCTTGAATATTACCTTGGGGTGCCTCGGGCATCCCCAAGCTTAGGCTCTTTCCACTTTGTATTCCTTCAACAATCGTGATCTCACCAAAAACTTGAAAACTTCAATCACACGAAACTTAACAAAACCTCGTGACATCCATTAGTATAATAAAGCAAATCACCACTTTAAGTACTATTGCAAATCCATTCATACTTTATTATTACATTATACCTACTATATTCTAACTTTACCATGGCTTATACCCCCCGATACAATCCATAGTTCATCAAAATAAGCACACAATGCAATGAAAACAGAATTTTTCAAAAACAAAACATTCTGTAGTAATCTGAACTTTGACCATACTTCTGTAACTCTAAAAAATCTGAAAATTTAGCAAAACGTGGAAAATTTGTATATAAATCATTTGTAGAAAATTCAGAATTTTTCGTCGCTCCAGTGATTTTTAACAATTCTTCTACTGGACGTAAAAGTTTTTGTTAATGCACAGAATAAAAGCAATTATCACCCAAATCATCCCAAAGGCTTTACTTGGCACAAACACTAATTAAAACATAAAAACACACTCATAATAGTAGCATATTTGTATATTTATTGTCATGACCGGTTTTTCAATAAAAATGTTTATTGAGAAAACCAATCTTTTGAATCCAGTATGAGAAAAATCCTCCTTACCGGTAGACAAATTCTTGATACAATAAGCCAGTAGCATAAAATATATTACAGGGTCGAGCTATGGTTGCTCAACCAAATTATTACGAGCACGCCAATAATTATACATAATGACGGACATGACACGGTGGTGTGGAGGCATACTACTGACTTGAGGATAGGGCGGTGGTGGAAAAACACAGCGGGGAGTGAGATACATGACTCTAAAACTGGCATCTCATCAAGCGTCGAGGTGAGGCTCGATGAATTTATTTGGTAGCGGAAGCGGAGATAATACAGTGACCAAATCCAGGGTCGCACGAGACTGACTGGGATTCCTCTAGGCGTCGGACTCGCTATCAAATTCTTCATCTATGAGATCGCCTTCGTCAGCATCTGGCCAAATCAACAAGCCAGGTGAGTACTTTGAAAGTACTCGCAAGACAGTTCGGACGTAAGATATAACAAATGCATGCATGGATGCGTCATGAGTATATTAACAGTGGCACATTAATTCGTAAAAACGAGATAGGTAAAAAAGGGGGTCGACAGTAGTCCGCTCGGAAACCCAACAAAATAACTGTAAACCCAATCGGGTGTCTGAAGCGACACCTCGATAGGAAAATAAATAAATAAATCACGCTACAGTCGGGCGTCTGAGCGACGCCACATAAAGGGCTTTAAAAGAAATGCCACAGTCGGGTGTCTAAGCGACGCCACATAAAGGGCTTTAAAAGAAATGCCACAGTCGGGCGTCTGAGCGACGCCACATAAAGGGCTTTAAAAGAAATGCCACAGTCGGGCGTCTGAGCGACGCCACATAAAGGGCTTTAAAAGAAGTGCCACAGTCGGACGTCTGAGCGACATCGCAGAAAGGGCTTTCATTGAAAGTAAAATATAACACTGCCACAGTCGGACGTCTGAGCGACATCACAGAAAGGGCTTTCATTGAAAGTAAAATATAACACTGCCACAGTCGGACGTCTGAGCGACATCACGGAAAGGGCTTTTATTCACAAGTAAATAATACTCATAATAAATATTCAATTCATGAGAATAAACGGGTTAGTCCATCCACAGGAATAAACATTTAACCGGACTTAGCACTCATGTGATTCACCGGAGTGTCTGTCATCAAAACTGACATTTTGTCAGGATAAGATAATACCAAACTTGGACATGGAATAGATGATTCAAAGGAATATATGACTCTGCAGAGTTTGTACGAAAAAAATTCCCACAGCCAACGGATTTCCGTAGTCACGAAGGACTAGTTCCGTTTATGGTATTTCGGAAGAAAACACAGCTAACCAGTACACACCCATCCTACCTCTCGATTCTAGGAATCACCCTAGACATCGTCCAAGAAAAACTTTTGAGACGGGGAGATCACAATCTCGAATAGCATGGGATCAAATTAATATACGCGCGCTCTAAGGGGTGCCCCCCTCTCGGTCCCAATCGGAAACACCCATGCCCCCTGACCGGATGACTGGCTTTAATCCAGGGCCATGGAACCATCATCACAGCCTCTCCTTTTTGGTGTGTACCAGGAAAGCGGTTTACAACTTACTAAGCCATATTCCTTGCGGAAAACATGTGGTAGTACAGGGAAGGAAGAATGGAAGGAACTGGAATGATACGGGTTGACACTAAAGTCATATAGCCTAGCATAAGACTAGCATGCTACAACACTGCCATCTTACCCATCCTCATGCCAACACATGGCCATGCATACTCACATCCATCCACTCATGGATTTTCGAAACTCACTTGCCTCATCGTTGCATGTAACATGACATTCGTCGGTATGTTCATCAACATGCCATAAACTACTTAATGCAAACATGCCAAAACAATCATCATATCAAAAGTTCAAACATGCTTGCCTGGTTCAGAGTAGTCGGAGCCTAGCTCGGTGAAGTTCGCGGTCCCGTCACCTCCTTCGGTATCTATGGTATAAAGAAAATATACGCGCTATCGTGAATACCGTGAGGTGCACAAAAATTATGCCAAATATTTTTCAAATAAACATGATAAAAAACTAGACAAAAATTTGAAGAGGACAGAAAAAGAATCACTCAAAAATTCCTTTCTGTTAAAAAGTTATAAGGGTTTTAACCCAAGGACCCATTTGTAATGAAACATAAAACTTCCAGGGGCTAACTTATAAAAACAGAAAACGATTCGATAAAGAATACGCCGGCCCAGAGGGGTGACGTACTTTGGCAGAAGACGTTTTCAGAAAACGTTTCGCTTAGAAAGGATAGAGAGGCTGACAGGCGGGTCCCGCCCGTCAGGTTTGAATCTTTAAAAGAGGCGGCAGAGCTCGACGGTGCCCAAGAGCCGCGGTGGTCGCCGGCGGCGATCCACGGCGAGGCAGGGAGATCGGAGGGTACCTCCGTGTTCAGGGCGCCATTCCGCGTCGGTTGGTGGTGGTGGTGGTCGCTGGCGGGTACCACGTCGACGGCGAGTCTTGCTCCGGCGGATGGCGGTTCGGGTGGTCGAGGGCCTCATCGGAGAGAGCTGCGAAGGCCAAATTGATGCTGGGGTTAGCTCACTGGGTGCTAGAGGAGGCTATAGACGAGATCTGGGCGCCGGGGACGGCCTCACTGGAGCGAATCGAGCTGGTGGCCGAGGCGGATCGGGGCGGCCGGAGTTGGGGGAGGAGACCTCCTCGAGGTCCTCCTGGTGGCTTGGCAGGGTACTGGAGAGGTGCAGTGAAGGTGTGTGCTCGTGAGTGAGCTCGGGGTCCTTTTTATAGGCGATCCGAGGTGGTGGCCGTGAACGGGGATCTCCGGCGAAGGTTACGGCGGCGCAGAGGTTGGTCGGGGAGGTTTAGGGAGTTGGGCATCATTGTGGAGGTCCACCGGTTCCATTTAGGTGCTAAACGAGCTTGGATTAGGGTGCTTTGGGCGAGCTCGACGGAACGGGGCGGCGCGGGCCCGTCGGCGGCAGGGAGCACGTTCCGTGCTTGCCGGGCCACGGCGACGGTGCCACGGGCGTGCGCTGGCATGGCAGGGACACGCGGAGAGCCAGGGGACGTTGGGCGGCGCCGGGTGGCGTGACGAGCAGGCTCGGGCCCTCGCTGGCCGTCATGGGAGGCGCAGCCACCGCAGGAGCTTCCAACACCGGCGAGGCTCGTCGCCACCGACGCCAGGAATCGGCCAAGCGTGCGTGCGGTGCTCTAGCCAGGGAGGAGAGGCCGTGCGCAACGCGCCAGGGGGCACTGGTGATGGATGACAAGTCACTGACGAAAAACGACACTGACTGAATTCTGAAAATCTGAATTTAACTGAAGATGAACGGAAATAGTGCATGCAAGGTGTTCGACAGAATGATCTAGGCATCCAGGGATTTTTACTTGAGCTGAAACTTGGTGGGGTGGCCTCTCATTGCACTAGGAGGCTGCCTGAATTTTGGTAGAATTTTTGGAGAATAGGATATATGAATTTCACCAAATTTGGCAAATCTAGTCCAAACTTGCAGTGAGTGAAATTTGAAATTTTTGAAAAGAAGAAGAGTGGATCAAGATGGTTCTAGGTTGTGGGTACTAAAGACAATCCAGGGGAGTTGGTTTGAGGTGAAAACTCAAAGGCAATGAGGTACTTGCTTTGAAAATCACTTAGGCTCAAAATAATTGGCAGAAATGATTTGAGAGATAAAATAATTGAAATAAAATCCAAAACTTGTTTGGACTTGTTGAGACAGAGAATTTAGATTGTTCAAAGGTGGAGGGAGGGACTTTGAGAAGATTTACTGCAGGAGACATGGTAAAACCATAGGTGGTTTCAAGATAAGAAAAACCTCAAAATTCATAGAGTTCTTTTTATAAGAAAAAGAATAATTTCCAAAAATATACTTTGAGAGGGGAACCATCAGAGAAGGAGTTTTAAAAGATCAAACACCATAGTTTGAAGAAGATACAAAAATAAAAATCCTTGCCAAAGAAGTTTTTAAGAGGAAGGTTTTCTGGAAAAATTTTAAATGGCCTCTTTTCAAAAACCAACAAAGTTTTTGCTGAAAACCAAATAAAAATTTTGGAGTGTCACAACACCTACCCCCTTAGGAAAAATCTCGTCCCCGAGATTTCAGCTGATCCTTAAATAAGTGTGGATGCTCTGTCCGAAGGAAATCCTCCCTTTCCCAGGTTGCTTCACTTTCGGTGTGATTGCTCCACTGAACTTTGAAAAACTTGATGGTTTTCTGTCGAGTTCTCCTTTCAGACTCCTCTAATATTTTTACTGGATGTTCCCGATAGGTGAGGTCTGGCTGCACGTCAATGTTCACATGGGATACTTGCTTCACTGGGTTGCTTATGCACTTCCTCAATTGCGAGACGTGGAACACGTCGTGGACATCGGATAATTCTTCGGGTAAGTCTAGCTAGTAGGCTACAGTGCCTCTTCGTGCCACTATGCAGAATGGTCCAATGAATCTTGGTGCTAACTTCCCCTTAATCTTCAACCGTTGCAGTCCCCTCATAGGTGATACTCGTAGGTACACAAATTCACCGGGTTCAAAATTGATCCCACGATGTTTCTGATCGTAATAACTCTTCTGTCGGCTTTGAGCAGTCTTGAGTCAGTCCCTGATTAGCTTGACTTTTTTCTCGGCTTCTTTCAGCATGTCTGGGCCGAAGATACGACTGTCTCCGGTCTCTGACCAATTTAGCAGGGTACGACATCTCCGTCCGTACAGAGCTTCAAATGGTGCCATTTGCAGGCTGGCCTGGTAACTGTTGTTGTATGCGAACTCGGCATATGGCAGGCTTTCTTCCCAACTAGTCCCATAGGTGAGGACACATGCTCTCAGCATGTCTTCTAAAATTTGGTTTACGCGTTCAGTCTGTCCATCAGTCTGGGGATGGTAGGCTGTACTGAAGGCCAGTTGAGTTCCCAGAGCCTGTTGTAAATGATCCCAGAATCTCGAGACGAACTGAGTGCCTCTGTCGGATATTATAGTCTTCGGGAGTCCATGCAGACAAACTATACGGGAGAGATAAATCCTGGCGAGCCTCTGAGTGTTGTAGGTTATCTTCACTGGAATGAAATGTGCCACCTTGGTTAATCTATCGGTGATGACCCATATGGCATCATTCCCGTGTCGTGACCGAGGTAGTCCGACAATGAAATCCATCCCTATTTCATCCCATTTCCACTCAGGTAGTCTGTCCCCGTACCATAATATTCCTCCATCGTCTATGACGAACTCCGTGGCCTTGCCCATACTCACCTTTCTTTTAATTCCTTCAATGCTGGGGTGACCAGGCTGAGCTTCTTTAATTCTCTCCACAAGGTCGGGCTGTATTTCCAAGTTTGATATGGTGCCTTCCGCGATCATTAACATGTTGAGTTTGGCAAATTCTTGTTGGAATTCAGGTCTCAAGCTTTGCAGACTATTTTCGTCGGAGCTGGGGTTCCGACTAAGAGCATCGGCCACTACATTTGCTTTTCCTGGATGATAGTGGATACCAACATCATAATCCTTTACCAATTCCAACCAGCGTCGTTGCCGTAAGTTTAGTTCTGGCTGTGTGAAAATATATTTGAGACTTTTATGGTCCGTGTATATTTCACATCGATTTCCAAGTAAGAAATGCCTCCATTCCTTGAGTGCATGAATGACTGCTGCCATTTCTAAGTCATGAGTGGGATAATTTTCCTCATGCTTGCGAAGTTGCCTTGAAGCGTATGTGACAACCTTGCCTTCTTGCATCAACACGCACTCGAGGCCTTTTCGGGATGAGTCACAATACACTTCAAAATTCTTGTGTATGTCTGGCACAATTAATACCGGTGCTGTCGTTAATTTCCGTTTTAGCTCTTGGAAACTTTTCTCGCAGGCTTCTGTCCATTCAAACTTCTTGTCCTTCTTGAGTAACTGCGTCATTGGCTTGGCTAGGGTGGAGAATCCTTCAGTAAATCTGCGGTAGTATCCTGCCATTCCCAAGAAACTTAGTATGTCCGTTACGCTGGCTGGTGACTTCCAGCCAAGTATGGCCCTGACTTTCTCCGAGTCCACTGCGATGCCGTCTTGGGTCAGCACGTGGCCTAGAAAGCCTACTTGTCTTAGCCAAAATTCGCACTTGCTGAACTTGGCATACAATTGGTGTTTCCTGAGTTCTCCTAGCACAATCCTGAGATGTTCCGCGTGCTCTTCTGGTGTCTTGGAGTATATCAGAATATCGTCGATACATACCACAACGAACTTGTCCATAAACTTCATAAATACTTTGTTCATGAGGTGAACAAAATATGCGGGGGCGTTGGTTAATCCAAATGGCATAACTGTGAACTCATATAGTCCATATCTGGAGGTGAAGGCTGTTTTGGGGATATCTTCTGTTCGCACTTTTAATTGATGGTATCCTGACCTTAAGTCAATCTTTGAGAATACCTTGGCCTGAGCGAGCTGATCAAATAAATCATTTATCCGTGGCATCGGGTATTTGTTCTTGACTGTGACCATGTTAAGTGCTCGGTAGTCTATGCACAATCTTAGTGTTCCATCCTTCTTTTTGGCAAATAAGATTGGTGACCCCCAAGGTGAGGAGCTGGCTTGAATGTATCCCTTGTCCAGTAATTCCTTTATTTGTTTCTTCAACTCAATCAACTCGGATGGTGCCATTTTGTATGGTTTCTTGTATATGGGGGTGGTTCCTAGTACTAGCTCAATGCTGAATTCTATCTCTCGGTCTGGTGGCATGCCTGGTAGATCTTCGGGGAATACGTCTGGAAATTCACACACTACTGGAACCTTGTTTAGCTCAGAAACGTCCACCTTATTCAATCTCGGTTGCCGGGGTATTTTTCTTTCTTTGGCTGACACTCTTATTGTCTTCCCGTGGTGGTGTGTGAGAATTACGGTCCGATTGAAACAGTCAATAAAACCTTTGTTGGTGGTTAACCAATCCATCCCTAGGATGACATCCAGTCCTTTATTTCCCAATACAATAAGATTGGCGTGAAACTCCAATCCTTCGAACTCAATAACCACATCTTGACAGTAACTCTGAGTAACTTGCTCAATCCCAGGGGACTTGATGATCATGGATTTTTCCAAGGGGAACATCAAAAAATTATTTTGCAAAGCAAAACTTTTCGAGATGAATGAGTGAGAAGCTCCAGAATCAAACAAAACCATGGCATGTATTGTGTTGACAGGAAACGTACCGAGTACGATATCTGGGGCATTTTGTGCCTCCTCTTTGGTTACGTGGTTCAGATGACCCTTCCTGTGGTTGTTGTTGGGGTTGAAATTGTTGCGCTTGGGCGCTGAATTATTTCCACCGTTGTTTGGCTTCGGGGTCGAGTTCCTTGGCTTGGGGCACTGCTTGGCATAGTGCCCTTCTTCTCCACAAGCGTAGCAGGTCACGCCTGGGCGATATGTGAACTCCTTGTCTCTGGCATGGAAATTCTTGACTGGTCGTGAGACATTTGTCGGGGTTTTGTGTGTGCCACCTTTCTGAAAATCCGCCTTACTTCGGGGATTGCGAGCATGATTTTTCTGGTCCCTTTTTCGCTTGAGGAAATCTTCCAGGCTGCGCCTTTCATTTTCCAAGGTAATGGCCTTGTCCACTAGTGTCTTGAAATCAGGAAAAGTGTGTACAACCAGTTGGCATTTAAGCGCAGGTGCTAGACCATCAAGGAATTTCTCCATCTTCTTGCTTTCAGTCATACGTTCTTCATTGGCGTAGCGAGAAAATAGAGTAAATTGACCGTTGTATTCTGACAATGCCATGTTCCTTTGTTTGAGGTCATCGAACTCTCTCTTCTTGATTTTCATAATACTCTTAGGAATGTGTGCACCACGGGAACCTTCCTTGAAATCATCCCAGGTTATATCACTTTCGTTGGGGTGCATGTGCAGAAAATTCTCCCACCATGATGCAGTTGCTCCTGTGAGATAGTGCGGGGCATATAGTACCTTCTCGGGGTTTGAACATTTTGCAATAACTAATTTTCTCTCCATATCTCGAAGCCAATCCTCAGCTTCAAGAGGCTTGTCAGTATGAGAAAATGTTTGGGGACGTGTCTTCTGTAGCTCAGATAACTTGGAATGCTGCTGATACTGTCCATGGTGATTTCCCATGTTGATGACTTGGTTCATCATTTCCCGATGTTGTTGCTGACTCTGCTCATAAAGGACGACACATTTGTGAAAGTGCCGATTCACTGTCCTGTTGGCTCGACTGTCCCTGTGTGAACTTGTTGCTGGGTTGTGTATCATAATCTTCCTCTGGCGGAGTTGGCATGGAGCGAGTCCAAGGACGAGACATTTTTCACTCTGGGGATATATTTTGTAAAACCCATAAGAAAAGCGAAAAGGGTCGCAAAAACAATTCCATAAATGCACAAAGCTGGCAAATAAATTAAATAACCAAGCTTACTTAAGAAAAACAAATCGATTTGCGCACGGAGAAGGACTGCTCATTACATATCTTACACGCGGGCGGTAATTATACAATACATCACTCAGGATATGCGTACATAATCCTGACATGTTATTTAGGCTAGTGCACTCCTCCAGATCCTACATGATGCGCAAACAGGCTACTTCTCACAACCTATGTACATATAAACATATCGTACAAAACGGTACATTGCATGGCGGCTAAGCGTACTCAGGCGGAGATGTTGACAATCTCTTTTGCCCTGCCGAGGGTGAGGCGTAGCGAGGCTGGGGACTCGACTTCCTCCCCGCTAATAGGCTCCATACGTGTAGTGCTGCGCTGGGTGGACGGAGCGGGCGCCAGGAGCGGAACAACACGAATAGGAGTGGGCGCGAAGGATGGTGCAGTGCGCGCTGGAGTGGGCGCAATAACTTGGTTGAACTCTTTGGTAGAAGGCAGGTGACGAGTGGGTGCATAAGATGCTGAGGACGAGACAAAAGTCAGTGGCGGTGCGGTGGGTAGGAGCTCCCTCCTATTGGCAGCACAGCCATGGACTGAGTCCATGCGGGCAGCCACGAAGTCATCCACCAGGTTGTCGAAGGCTGCCTCCAGGGCCCGGAGATACTCAATAAGCATCTCAAAAGCCTCGTCTCGTTCCCCTCTGGGGCAGGAGAATGCGTAGTGACAGGTGTAAGGCACATGGCATGGAAGATAACGGTAACGACGAGTCTTCATCACGGGGAGGACATCCCTGAGACGAGCTATCGCCTTGCGGGCTGCCATCTGCATAGCATGCCTCTCCGTAGGCATGGCTCTTCCCAAGAACCGGAAGCGGCGTAACTCACCACGCCCTCCCTTGAACTGCACCGCGGCCTGGTGCATGGTCAGACTGTCGTTGACTCGGTGCTGGCAGAGTGTGAAGACTGGGCGCACAGATGGCCCCATCGCGACCTGAACGATGAAGGAAAGAAGCTTGACGAACCCATCGGGCACGTTGGCGAAGGTCTGAGACTCGCAGCTGTTGTCGGCCATCTATAAAAGTAGGCAAAAATTCTGAATGGTCAGATCATAAATTTATGCTGACTGTCAAAAATGACTACAATTGCAAAAAAAAAATTGACTCTATCATGCTAATAACCAATTAGTGATCGCACCTAGTGGCTTCCTACAGTCAGCCTGGCTCTGATACCAAGCTTGTCACGACCGGTTTTTCAATAAAAATGTTTATTGAGAAAACAAACTTTTCAATCCAGTATGAGAAAAATCCTCCTTACCGGTAGACAAATTCTTGATACAATAAGCCAGTAGCACAAAATATATTACAGGGTCGAGCTACGGTTGCTCAACCAAATTATTACAAGCACGCCAATAATTATACATAATGGCGGACATGACACAGTGGTATGGAGGCATACTACTGACTCGAAGATAGGGTGGTGGTGGAAAAACACAGCGGGGAGTGAGATACATGACTCTAAAACTGGCATCTCATCGAGCGTCGAGGTGAGGCTCGATGAATTTATTTGGTAGCGGAAGCGGAGATAATACAGTGACCGAATCCAGGGTCGCACGAGACTGACTGGGATTCCTCTAGGCGTCGGACTCGCTATCAAATTCTTCATCCATGAGATCGCCTTCGTCAGCATCTGGCCAAATCAACAAGCCAGGTGAGTACTTTGAAAGTACTCGCAAGACAGTTCAGACGTAAGATATAACAAATGCATGCATGGATGTGTCATGAGTATATTAACAGTGGCACATTAATTCGTAAAAACGAGACATGTAAAAAATGGGGTCGGCGGTAGTCCGCTCGGAAACCCAACAAAATAACTGTAAACCCAATCGGGTGTCTGAAGCGACACCTCGATAGGAAAATAAATAAATCACGCCGCAGTCGGGCGTCTGAGCGATGCCACATAAAGGGCTTTAAAATAAATGCCACAGTCAGGCGTCTGAGTGACGCCACATAAAGGGCTTTAAAAGAAATGCCACAGTCGGGCGTCTGAGCGACGCCACATAAAGGGCTTTAAAAGAAATGCCACAGTCGGGCGTCTGAGCGACGCCACATAAAGGGCTTTAAAAGAAATGCCACAGTCGGACGTCTGAGCGACATCGCAGAAAGGGCTTTCATTGAAAGTAAAATATAACACTGCCATAGTCGGACTTCTGAGCGACATCACAGAAAGGGCTTTCATTGAAAGTAAAATATAGCACTGCCACAGTCGGACGTCTGAGCGACATCACAGAAAGGGCTTTTATTCACAAGTAAATAATACTCATAATAAATATTCAATTCATGAGAATAAGCGGGTTAGTCCATCCACAGGAATAAACATTTAACCGGACTTAGCACTCATGTGATTCACCGGAGTCTCTGTCATCAAAACTGACATTTTGTCAGGATAAGATAATACCGAACTTGGACATGGAATAGATGATTCAAAGGAATATATGACTCTGCAGAGTTTGTACGAAATTTTTTTCCCACAGCCAACGGATTTCCGTAGTCACGAAGGACTAGTTCCGTTTACGGTATTTCGGAAGAAAACACAGCTAACCAGTAAACACCCATCCTACCTCTTGATGCTAGGAATCACCCTAGACATCGTCCAAGAAAAACTTTTGAGACGGGGAGATCACAATCTCGAATAGCATGGGATCAAATTAATATACGCGCGCTCTAAGGGGTGCCCCCCTCTCGGTCCCAACCGGAAACACCCATGCCCCCTGACCGGATGACTGGCTTTAATCCAGGGCCATGGAACCATCCTCACGGCCTCTCCTTTTTGGTGTGTACCAGGAAAGCGGTTTACAACTTACTAAGCCATATTCCTTGCGGAAAACATGTGGTAGTACAGGGAAGGAAGAATGGAAGGAACTGGAATGATACGGGTTGACACTAAAGTCATATAGCCTGGCATAAGACTCGCATGCTACAACACTGCCATCTTACCCATCCTCATGCCAACACATGGCCATGCATACTCACATCCATCCACTCATGGATTTTCGAAACTCACTTGCCTCATCGTTGCATGTAACATGACATTCGTCGGTATGTTCATCAACATGCCATAAACTACTTAATGCAAACATGCCAAAACAATCATCATATCAAAAGTTCAAACATGCTTGCCTGGTTCAGAGTAGTCGGAGCCTAGCTCGGTGAAGTTCGCGGTCCCGTCACCTCCTTCGGTATCTATGGTATAAAGAAAATATACGCGCTATCGTGAATACCGTGAGGTGCACAAAAATTATTCCAAATATTTTTCAAATAAATATGATAAAAAACTAGACAAAACTTTGAAGAGGACAGAAAAAGAATCACTCAAAAATTCCTTTCTGTTAAAAAGTTTTAAGGGTTTTAACCCAAGGACCCATTTGTAATGAAACAAAAAACTTCCAGGGGCTAACTTATAAAAATAGAAAACAATTCGATAAAGAATACGCCGGCCCAGAGGGGTTACGTACTTTGGCAGAAGAAGTTTTCAGAAAACGTTTCACTTAGAAAGGACAGAGAGGCTGACAGGCGGGTCCCGCCCGTCAGGTTTGAATCTTTAAAAGAGGCGGCAGAGCTCGACGGTGCCCGAGAGCCGTGGTGGTCGCCGGCGGCGATCCACGGCGAGGCAGGGAGATCGGAGGGTACCTCCGTGTTCAGGGCGCCATTCCGCGTCGGTTGGTGGTGGTGGTGGTCGCCGGCGAGTACCACGTCGACGGCGAGTCTTGCTCCGGCGGACGGCGGTTCGGGTGGTCGAGGGCCTCGTCGGAGAGAGCTGCGAAGGCCAAATTGACGCTGGGGTTAGCTCACTGGGTGCTAGAGGAGGCTATAGACGAGATTTGGGCGCCGGGGACGGCCTCACCGGAGCGAATCGAGCTGGTGGCCGAGGCGGATCGGGGCGGCCGGAGTTGGGGGAGGAGACCTCCTCGAGGTCCTCCTGGTGGCTTGGCAGGGTCCTGGAGAGGTGCAGTGAAGGTGTGTGCTCGTGAGTGAGCTCGGGGTCCTTTTTATAGGCGATCCGAGGCGGTGGCCGTGAACGGGGATCTCCGGCGAAGGTTACGGCGGCGCAGAGCTTGGTCGGGGAGGTTTAGGGAGTTGGGCGTCATCGTGGAGGTCCATCGGTTCCATTTAGGTGCTAAACGAGCTTGGATTAGGGTGCTTTGGGCGAGCTCGACGGAACGGGGCGGCGCGGGCCCGTCGGCGGCAGGGAGCACGTTCCGTGCTTGCCGAGCCACGGCGACGGTGCCACGGGCGTGCGCTGGCATGGCAGGGACACGCGGAGAGCCAGGGGGCGTTGGGCAGCGCCGGGTGGCGTGAAGAGCGGGCTCGGGCCCTCGCTGGCCGCCACGGGAGGCGCAGCCACCGCAGAAGCTTCCAACGCCGGCGAGGCTCGTCGCCACCGACGCCAGGAATCGGCCAAGCATGCGTGCGGTGCTCTGGCCAGGGAGGAGAGGCCGTGCGCAACGCGCCAGGGGGCACTGGTGATGGATGACAAGTCACTGACGGAAAACGACACTGACTGAATTCTGAAAATCTGAATTTAACTGAAGATGAACGGAAACAGTGCATGCAAGGTGTTCGACAGAATGATCTAGGCATCCAGGGATTTTTCCTTGAGCTGAAACTTGGTGGGGGTGGCCTCTCATTGCACCAGGAGGCTGCCTGAATTTTGGTAGAATTTTTGGAGAATAGGAGATATGAATTTCACCAAATTTGGCAAATCTGGTCCAAACTTGCAGTGAGTGAAATTTGAAATTTTTGAAAAGAAGAAGAGTGGATCAAGATGGTTCTAGGTTGTGGGTACTAAAGACAATCCAGGGGAGTTGGTTTGAGGTGTAAACTCAAAGGCAATGAGGTACTTGCTTTGAAAATCACTTAGGCTCAAAATAATTGGCAGAAATGATTTGAGAGATAAAATAATTGAAATAAAATCCAAAACTTGTTTGGACTTGTTGAGACAGAGAATTTAGATTGTTCAAAGGTGGAGGGAGGGACTTTGAGAAGATTTACTGCAGGAGACATGGTAAAACCATGGGTGGTTTCAAGATAAGAAAAACCTCAAAATTCATAGAGTTCTTTTTATAAGAAAAAGAATAATTTCCAAAAATATACTTTGAGAAGGGAACCATCAGAGAAGGAGTTTTAAAAGATCAAACACCATAGTTTGAAGAAGATACAAAAATAAAAATCCTTGCCAAAGAAGTTTTTAAGAGGAAGGTTTTCTGGAAAAATTTTAAATGGCCTCTTTTCAAAAACCAACAAAGTTTTTGCTGAAAACCAAATAAAAATTTTGGAGTGTCACATTTATTTGAAAACAGAAAGGAAAACAAAAAATTAAAAGATAACTATTAGGTTACCTCCCAACAAGCGCTATTGTTTTATGCCCCTAGCTAGGCATAATGCATAGTTTCAAGTATTGCCATCTTTGTTTTCTATCTCCTCAATCACACAACCATACCTCTTAGGAGTTCTAGCACACATGTTTCTAATGATCACACTCCTAGGGACAAAATTGGGAGATTTATTCTGATAGATCGGTTCCTTTATTAAATCAACAAAGTTGAGGTGAACACTAACCATTTTAATACCCTCGTTGTTGATGCTAGTTGTGGCACCCTTGTCTTTAGGAACATAGATAAGATTGCACTTCCTATTAGGAGGGGTTTCTTCAATAGTTTTAATGGAAGAAAAAGCATAACCCAAATTGTTAATAATTTCCTCCAACTTATAAATCATAGCAGGACTTTGTTCTACCCTTTCATTGATTATTGGTTCTTTCTCTTTTAGCATCTTTAGAGTAATTCCTACCTTTGATCCAAATTGAGTGACATGGTCGTGAATTTTTTATCCAAATTATCAATACGTTCTATGGTAGGCATCTTCTTTTTAATAGCATGTAATATTTGCATAACATGTTCCAAAGTTAAAACCATTTCATTAACAGTGACAGGTGGTGATACCACTAAATTTCTCATAGCATTGAAAGCATCAATAGAAGAACACATCAAGAAATTCCCTCCGATAATAGTGTCAAGCACAAATCTATACCAAGTGGTAATACCCGCATAAAATTGCGAAGAAGAATGGTAGTAGATTGCTTACGAGTTGATCTATTATAAGCATTGCAAATCCTATACCAAGCATCTTTTAAATTCTCTCCTCCTCTTTGCTTAAAATTTAGAACTTCGTTCTCAGGAGTGCACGTAGCAAGGGAAGAACTAGCCATTACAATAAAGTGGGCAAGCAAGCAAAGGAGAAAACAAGAAACCACACGAAAGGCAAACGGAAAAAATATTTTTGTATTTTTGTAGAAACTTTTTAGAAGTGGGGGAGATGAAAACGAGAGGAAAATGGCAAATAATGTAAATGCAAGGAGATGAAAGTTTATGAGTAGGTACTTGATAGATGTTGATGATGTCTCCCCAGCAACGGCGCCAGAAATTCTTCCTACTACTTCTGAGCCGCATTCGTATTTCCTCGAAGAGGAGAGGATGATGAAGTACATTAGAGATAAGTATTTCCCTCAGTTATGAAACCAAGGTTATCAATCCAGTAGGAGAATCAAGCAACACTATGTAAATAGCACCTACACACAAACAACAAATACTTGCAACCCAACGCATAGAGGGGTTGTCAAGCCCTCAACGGTTATGAGCAAGATTCAAAGATATAGTTTTTGATAGATAAATCTAAAAAAATTGCAGCGAGGTATTTTTGTTTCAATATATGATAGGAAATAGACCCGAG
The DNA here is from genome assembly GCF_002162155.2 of Triticum dicoccoides. Classification (NCBI taxonomy): domain Eukaryota; kingdom Viridiplantae; phylum Streptophyta; class Magnoliopsida; order Poales; family Poaceae; genus Triticum; species Triticum dicoccoides. The sequence continues at coordinate 400,630,306 of NC_041392.1, forward strand.
GGCCATAGTTTTCACTAGAGGTTTCTCTCGAGAAAATAGCATACGGTGAGTAAACAATTTACCGTTGAGCAATTGATAGAAAAGCAAATAATTATGACGATATCCAAGGCGAATGATCATACATAGGCACCATGTCCAAGATTAGTAGACCAAAACGATTCTATATCTACTACTATTACTCCACACATCGACCGCTATCCAGCATGCATCTAGTGTATTGTCACATCCCTGCTTTTAGTCATGCATCAGGATTGGATGAACATGTGCATCATGTTTAAATTTCCTTTAAACTTGAAATGGGGCCTAATCAACCCCAACACCCCCCTGAAAATGCTAATTTCCAACAATTGGAATTTCAATGAACCCAAAATGCCCTTCATAAAAGTCCACCATTTTTGGTCTTGTCTAAAACCTCTACCAAAAATGGTCTTGCAATTTATGGAGCCATTCTGGATTTTTGAACAAGCCATAAGTATTTGAATTTGGGCATTTCAAATGCTATAAATATTTTAAAGTGCTCAAATAATCTTGGAAGCATTTTTAGGCAGTTGAGAATATTCCCAAATGTGCCTCTGAATATTTCCAGAGTTTTGGGAAATGAAATAGTATTTATTCTATTTCAATACACAGAGCAGGAAATAAATAAAGAACAAAACAGAAAGAGAGAGAGAGTTAGAGCTTACCTGTCGCCCTAGCCTGGCCCAGCTCGGCCCAACCCACTAGCTACCGCCAGTCATCCCCCTCCTCTCGCCAGGAGGACAAGAGGCGCGTGCCCGGCGCCCACAGCCACACGCCGGCCACCTCCTGCTTCTGCTGACACCCAGGACACCGTCTATGAGTGCCACGCACTCTCCCTCGTCCCCCTCTCACTTTCCCCACTCTCCCCATGCCCCTCTCCCCCCTCTGGCTCTCTCCCCATCCCCTCCTGAGAGGAGCTCGTTGCCACCATCGCCGTTTACCGCGGCCTTCGACCCCCTCTCGTCTCTTCGATGTGTCCCCGAGCACCACCGACGTCTTCCTCTTCCTCACGGGCGAGCCACGACGCCTCGGACGCACTGCAACGCCGCTAATGCCATCTTCTTCCACCTCGGTCCGCCGAGATCGCCGGTGACCGTACGCCGCCCCTGATGCCTCCCCGAGCTCGCTGAGGCCACCGCTACACTCCCCGTGAGCTTCTCTTCCTTCTCCCCCTAGCCACATCACCCTAGCTGCCCCTAACCCCGTTGGCCATCATGGCCGGGAGCTTGGCTCCACCGGCCATGCCACCGCCGTGGCCACCGTCACCTATGGCCATAGCTGAGCGCATCACCGTGCTTACTGCACCCCTAGGAGGCCGTAGCACCCCTCTGCGCCCCCTGTCGTGCCTCCTAACGCCGTTTCCGTGCACGCCCGAACTCTGGCCGCCGCCTGGCTCGACGCCGGCGTCATCTCTGGCCACCCCCGCACACACCGCTTGCTCCACTCGGCGCGCGAGTTCACCAGCAGCACGTAGATGCCCTCCGCCGGCCATTTGGTCGCCGGAGGAGGAATCCCGACGCCCTCCGCCGCGTCTGTCCTCGCCGGTGGGTTTGACCCACTTTGACCCCGGCTGGGCCCCGCCCGAGTCCTAACATGTGGGGCCGGCCCTAACTGGATTAGTTAGGTGTTAGTTAATGCTAATCACCACTGTTAGTGTTAATCCCCTCGCTAAACTAACCCTGAGCCACTGATATGTGGGCCCAGCCCTGTTGACATTTTTAGTAGATTTAGTTTAACTCTAATTAACTCAGTTAATGAACTGAGTCACTGATCAGCGGGTCCCCCAGGTCAGGTTTGACCTGGACGGCGCCTGTTGACCTGCTGACATCAGCGTGACCTACTGCTGACGCAGTAATACATTTTCTGGATTTATTATTAATCAGAAAATTCCAGAAAATGCCCAAAACTTCTAAAAATCATAGAAAATCAACCATAGCTCCAAATCAAACAAATTATATATGAAAATGATCAGAAAAATTCAGTCTATCCATCTGTAATGGTTTCATGCATGACAAACCACTTTAACCTTGCTGTTTAGGTGAAACAAGCTAACACACTTATTATGCATAAGAACTTTAACTTCCATTTGAATCTTTGGTTCAAATGGACCCATTTCAACTTGTTTCACATTGCATTAGGCAGGACACATCATTTTGCCATGTCATAGCATGCATCATATTGTTGCATATTGTCATGTGTTGATTATGTTTTGTGTGTCCTTCGTGGTAGGTTCTGCCTCCGAGGATATCTCCGAGTATCCTACTGAAGGGCAGTACCCTACTACCACTCCATCAGGCAAGCAGCCCCATTGATCATATCGATACAATCCCATGTTCTCGCCTCTACTCTCATTTACTGCATTAAGACAACATCGTTTCAAACTGCTGTGTGTTGCAGTAGTTGAACCCTTATCCTCTGCATGACCTGTCATTGCCACAGTAACTAGATGAAACCTACCAGCATGTGTAGGAGTTGATTGAGCCATGCTTGTGTTTCCTACCCTGCTATGCCTGCTATGCCTGCTATGCTTAGAGTTGTGTCAGGTCTGGTTCATCTGGGTGATGGGCTAGCATGAAATGATTATGTCGATAATGTGAGTGATGTGTTGAACATGATTTGGTAAAGGTATCGATGAGAGGCCATGTAGGAGTACATGGTGGGTTGTTTCATTGAGGCCGTCCCTAAGAACTGAGATCTGTATGTGTGATTTTAAGAATCAGCTACTACCATGCATTGGGATCCTTAATTGACCCTCTCGGCTTCTTAATCGCCCTAGTACTCTGTCTAGGAGTTGCAAATAGTTTCTGGTGTTTGTAGGTTATGTGTTGGCGGCTGTGCGTAGTGCTGACCCTAGGGGTGGGCTATGTTGCGGTAGATACACCGTGGCCGGGTATGCCGGGCGCCCGCTTGGCGTCTCGGGACCCTGTTCACATCGTTCGGGGCCGTATGTGGAAACCTCGGCCGGACTCCCTACGGATGGAACCTGGATAGGCGATAAACGTGGACTAGAGACTTGAGTGTTTAGGTAGGCTGTGGCTGACACCCTCGTTGGGCTTCCGCTTGAAGGTTGTCGAGTACATGTCGTGTAAATGGCGGTAAGTGGTGAGAGCGTGTATGAAGGAGTACACCCCTGTAGGGTTAACATCATCTATTCAAATAGCCGCGTCCGCGGTAAAGGACTACTTGGTTGCCTATACACTTCATAGACAAGTTAATGGTTACCACTAAAAGACTCAAGATAAGTGTGAGTACCAAGGATGGCTCTCTCGTAGGATGACGAGGGAGGATCCCCGGTGGAGTATTGTGTTGGTGATTAGTGGACTCGTGTGCGAAAACTATTTCACTAGTGGTGTCCCGTAGGATAGCTTAGCCAAGAGTCAAAGCTGGCTTGCTGCAATAACTCCACCACCTTCTTGAGAATGAGCATGTATAGTAGGTTCTGTTTTAAGACTTGCTGAGTACCTTTGTACTCATGTTTGCTTAATTTCTGTTTCGAGACGACAACACCGCCCCCTCCGATGGGTTTTATGTAGATCTCGACGTCGATGAGTTACTCGCCACCCAGGTGGTGATCCTGGCCATGGAGGGCCCTATGTAGATAGACAGGCTTCGAGAAGCCTTCTTTCTTTCTAGTGTCTGTACTCAGACTATTTGCTTCCGCATGTGCTTGTATGCTTGTATGACTTGAGTGTCGGGTCATGTGACCCCTACCTGTATGAACATGTTTGTATGGCTCTCTGGGGCCTTTAAATAAAGTACTTGAGTTGTAGAGTTTTGTTGTGACGCCATTTTGTATTTGCACATATCGAGCATATTGTGTGTATGATTGAAATGCTTGGTATGTGTGGGATCCCACAATCTAGTTGTTTATCCTTGGCAGCCTTTCTTATGGGGAAATGTAGTCTAGTGTTCCTTGATCCATAGTAGTCCGCTACAGCCCAGTTCACCGGAGTCCTGCTAGCCCAGCACTACTGCTCAGGACACTTGACTGGCTGGCATGTGTTTCACTTCGTTCCTATGTCTGTCCCTTCGGGAAAATGTCACGCGGTGACATCCGGAGTCCTGCCTAGCCTGCTACAGCCCGGGTTCCCCGGAGTCCTGTTAGCCCAGTGCTAGAGCCCGGATTCACTCGCTGATCACCGACATGCTTGATGTGATTCATGTATGACTGTCTGCATAGGTCTGTGCCGCTTTGGGTTCATGACTAGCCATGTCGGCCCGGGTTCTCTGTCATATGGGTGCTAGCGACACTATCATATACGTGAGCCAAAAGGCGCAAACGGTCCCGGGCCAGGGTAAGGCGACACCCGTGGGGATACCGTGCGTGAGGCCGCAATGTGATATGAGGTGTTACCGGCTAGATCGATGTGACTTGGAATCGGGGTCCTGACATGTATTAAGTTCATGGAAAAACAGAGTAATGTTTTAAGCAAGATGCCATGATGTAGACAAGATAAACTCACGTATGAAATAAATCCCATCTTGTTACCCTTAATAGCAATGATACATGTGTGTCATGTCTCCTTCTATCATTGAGATTGAGCACTGCAAGATCAAACCCATCACAAAGCACCTCTTCCCATGGCAAGATAAATCAATCCAGTTGACCAAACCAAACCAATAAATCGGCGAATAAATATGAAGCTATATTAATCATGCATAAAATAGTTCAGAGAAGAAGCCATCTAGCTACTAACTACGAACCCGTAGGTCTATGGCAAACTACTCACACATCATCGGAGGGGCAGCAAGGATGATGAAGAACCGCTTCATGATCGTTTCCCCCTCCGGCCGAGTGCCGGAAAAGACCTCTAGATTGGGTCTCATGGTTCTGAAACTTGCGGCAGCAAAAAAAGTATTTCGTGGATTCCCCTATGGGTTTTGGGATTTTAGAGTATTTATAGGGGCGGATATAGGTCAAAGTGATGCTCGTGGGCCCCACTACCCACCAGGGCACACTAGAGGCCCCTGGCATGCCCTGGTTCCTAGTGAGCCCCTCTTCCATCTTTTGGTTCCCTCCCGAAGCTTCATGGGTCTCTTATCGCAAGAAAAAGATCTCCAAAAAGTTTCGTGGCATTTGGAATTCATTTGGTACTGATATTCTGCAAAGTCAAAAACAAGCAAAAAAACTGCAACTAGCACTAGGCACTAAGTTAATAAGTTAGTCCAAAAATGATATAAAGTTGCTTGTAATTGTATATAAAAGATCCAAGATTGATAATATAATAGAATGGAACAATCAAAAATTATAGATACGTTGGAGACGTATGAGTGCATCATGTCCACATGAGTACAAACGGGACGTGAGATGTAAGACGGGGATGGTCAGACCATGTATGCAGATAGTACTCGGTTGCCCTGAAGTCCTAGCAGAATCATTCTGAGCTCGGAGCATGAAGAATCGAAAGATGGACCAGAGTCATATGGAGATATGATCAGCAAAAGTTTGCCCACCGTTAAAAATTCTCATCATCGGTGATGTCCACATGAATGGCTGAGAACTAGACTTGGATCTTGAACCACTCAGTATTAATTATGCTAGATATTAATTTGAGTGGGAATGCACTTTAAATTAAAATTTGTTTTAATAAACAAGTGCAATATTAATGATGAATTGTGTCTAAAATTATTTGTGTGTTTATCATTCTAGATTAAATGGCTTCCAATATGTTCAACTTAGCCCCTATGCTTGAGAAAGAAAAGTTGGCTGCAAATGGTGGAAACTATGTGGATTGGATTCAGAACCTTAGATTTGTTCTCAGGAGTGCTAAGGAGTACATGCTGGATCAGCCCCTGGGTGATGCTCCCTCAAAGGATGCACCACCAGAAGAAGTTGTTGCTTATGCTGCTCGTAGTGATGACTGATGACTATGAGGTAGTCTAGTGTCTCATGTTAATTTGGATGGATCCTGAACTACAGAAGTGTTTTGAATGATCTACCACTCAATTAATAATAGGGTCACTAGAAGTTCTGTACAAGAAATAGGCAAGGACCGAATGGTTTGAATTAAACAGGCAAGGACCGAATGGTTTGAATTCCGCCAACACCAGGTATAGATATTGTGCTTGCTTCACTCCCCCCATCTTACAATGGTTTTATCATGAATTACAACATGAACGAGATGGAGAAAAGTGCAAACGAGTTGTTTGCTATGCTCAAAACTGTAGAAGCTGCGATGCAGAAGAACAAAGAAGTGTTGATGGTCAACAAGACTACCAGTTTCAAGAAGAATGGTAAATCCAAGAAGAAATCTACTGGTGCCGGTAAGACCCTCTCTCAAAATAAGAACAAGGGCGAGCCACCAAAGAGACTGAATGTTTTTACTGCAAACAAAATGATCACTAGAAGCATAGCTGGAAGAAGCACATAGCGGATAAGAAGAATGGTTCTTCTGTTAAAGGTATAAAAGTTATACAAAGTTAATGTTGTTTTACTTGTTCTATATGTCACAAGTATTTGATACTGATCGATTGCTCTCGTTTGCAATCCGATGCGGGGACTACAGAAAGCTCACAAGTTGAGAAGAAATAAAGACGTGATGCTAGTCAAGGATGGTGATGGGATCGCTACTCGAGACTGATGGAGTCTATCTTCAAGATTTGTCTTAGGATCGAATAATAGTTATTATGTTTCGGAGTTGTGTAAGACATTATGTTTTGGATTATGCAAAATATATTCTTATAAAGTTTTGAACAATAGTTATTGAAGTGGTTATAAGAATATGTTTGGATTTACCTCAGGTTTTGATGGTTTATTCATGAATCTTGATTTGAAAATTTTGTAACATTAATGTTAAAACGTCTTGAGAAGACTGACGAGCCCCACTTAGATGTGGCACTGTTTGGTTATATCGGGGAATAATCTTCATATAGATGAAGTATTGAATTATCTTCATTGATAAATCAAATAAAAGAATGCATAGTGATGTATAAGATTTGATGAATAACACGGGGCACGGTGGATAATTATGCTTCATTAAATGTTAGGAAAATATGATTTACTTAGCATAAAATCTAAAATACTTGAATAGTTCAAAGGAATTTCAAAATATATTATTTGTAGAGTTCAAATATTTTATAATGAAGATAAGGATAATTATGACAAAAGATAAAGAATTTCTTCAACATTGAAGAAAATTATCTGAGTCATAACTTTCGCAAACCACTCGAATAATTGTGGTATTATTACCGACCTTCTTCATAAAATTTGGGGTATAAATGAAACAACAAGATATACACTAAATAGAGCACCGCATATTAGTCTGGCTAATAGAAACCATATGAGTTATGGAGTTTATAAACCAGATAAATGTTGAATTGTATGATATCTCAAAAACATGATTTGGATTCCTTTCATTGAAATGTTCAAAAGACAAAGTGTTTGTCACTGATGAACACTTTTTCAATAAAGGATTTTCTTGTTAAACAAATAAGTGGGAGGACATTACAACTTGAAAAGGATTATTGAATCTATAATGGTAATAAGCGGGGTTAAAAAATAGGAAGTTCTTCCGATATATTGTCTGGAAAATAAATCATAAGTTACTACATTTGATGTAGAAACTCTAAAGCTTGTAAAAGGATTATGCAAATTGGGAATATGGTTGAAATTTTCCGAAATTTCACAATGAGATATTCATCTTGGAAGAAGATGAACTAGCACACTACAGGGAAGCGATGGCGGCGCCCAGATCAAAGGAATAGCTCATAGCCATGCACACCAGAATGAAAATTCATATACAATTAAGTTTAGAACTTAGTTGTTAATTTTCATACATAATAAACAAATTTAGAACTTGGTTGATACTTCAAAGAGTATGAAGTAAATAGAATGGATATCAAAACAGGTTTCCTAAATAGCAAAGGATGTATGAATCACGCAACCGGAAATTTTTTAGAATCCTCAGGACACTGGATAAATATGAAATCTTCAAAAGAGTTTTTCAACATTATAAAAAAATAGCTAGTATTGAGATTTTGATCTTGTAAAAATGATAAAAGTACTTTGTAACATAGCATGTAATTTCAAAAAAATCCTATGATCATGCAAGATCTATCTAGGAGATACATAGCAACAGGAGGAGGAGAGTGTGTCCACGTACCCTCGTAGACCGAAAGCGGAAGCGTTACCTTAACGCGGTTGATGTAGTCGAACGTCTTCTCAATTCAACCGATCAAGCACCGAATGTTAGATTAACGGCACCTCCGAGTTCTACACACGTTCATCTCGATGACGTCCCTCAAACTCTTGATCCAGCAAAGTGTCGAGGGAGAGTTTCATCAACACGACGGCGTGGTGACAACGATGGTGATGTGATTCACGCAGGGCTTCGCCTAAGCACTATGACAATATGAACGGAGGAGTAAACTGTGGAGGGGGCACCGCACACGGCTAAGAAACAATCGATGTGCTTTGGGGTGCCCCTGCCCCCGTATATAAAGGACGAGAGGGGGAGGCTGGCCCAGGGGGCGCGCCAAGTGAGAGGAGTCCCACTTGGACCCCTAGTCCAATTCTCCCCCCCTTTCCTTTTACTGGAAGGGGAAGGGGGAAGGAGGAGGAGGAGGAGGAAAAGGAAAGGGGGCCTGAAGGAAATATGCCCTAGATGCAATGATAAAGTTGTTATTTATATTTCCTTATATCATGATAAATGTTTATTATTCATGCTAGAGTTGTATGAACCGGAAACTTAGTACATGTGTGTGAATACATAGACAAACAGAGTGTCCCTAGTATGCCTCTACTTGACTAGCTCATTAGTCAAAGATGGTTAAGTTTCCTGACAATAGACATGTGTTGTCAATGGATGAACGGGATCACATCATTAGAGAATGATGTGATGGACAAGACCCATCTGTTAGCTTAGCATTATGACCGTCTAGTTTTATTGCTATTGGTTTCTTTAGTACTTATACATATTCCTCTGACTACGAGATTATGCAACTCCCGAATACCGGAGGAACACCTTGTGTGCTATCAAACATCACAACGAAACTGGGTGATTATAAAGATGCTCTACAGGTGTCTCCAAAGGTGTTTGTTGAGTTGGCATAGATCAAGATTAGGATTTGTCACTACGTGTATCAGAGAGGTATCTCTGGGCCCTCTCGGTAATGCACATCACTATAAGCCTTGCAAGCAATGTGACTAATGAGTTAGTTACGGGATGATGCATTATGAAATGAGTAAAGAGACTTGCCGGTAATGAGATTGAACTAGGTATGATGATACTGACGATCGAATCTCGGGCAAGTAACATACCGATGACAAAGGGAATAACATATGTTGTTATGTGGTTTGACCGAGAAAGATCTTCGTAGAATATGTAGGAGCCAATATGAGCATCCAGGTTCCGCTATTGGTTATTGATCGGAGATGTGTCTCGGCCATGTCTACATAGTTCTCGAACCCATAGGGTCCGCATGCTTAATGTTCGATGACGATTTGTATTATGAGTTATGTGTTTTGGTGACCGAAGTTTATTCGTAGTCCTGGATGAGATCACGGACATGACGAGGAGTCTCGAAATGGTCAAACGGTAGAGATTGATATATTGGATGAAGATATTCATACACCGAAAAGGTTTCGGGACATTTCGGATATTTATCGGGGAACGGACGGGTTACCGGAACCCCCGGGGAAGTTATGGGCCTTAATGGGCCATAAGGGAATAGGAGAGGGCAGCCCACAGGGTGGCGCCCCCCTCCCAAGGGCAGTCCGAATTGGACTAGGGGGAGGGAGGGTGGCCCCCTCTTTCCTTTCCCTCTCCCTCTCCTTCACTCCTTTCCCCTCTTGGAATAGGAAAGGGAATCCTAGTTGGACTACCCCCTTGGCGTGCCCTCCTTGGCCATCGGCCTCCTCCACCCCTCCTTTATATACGTGGCCAATGGGCACCCCAAAGACATCAATTGTTCTTTAGCCGTGTGCGGTGCCCCCCTCAATAGTTTACCACCTCGGTCATATTATCATAGTGCTTAGGCGAAGCCCTGTGCGGATCACATCACATACACCATCGCCAGGCCGTCGTGCTGACGGAACTCTTCCTCGACCCTCTACTGGATCAAGAGCTTGAGGGACGTCATCGTGCTAAACTTGTGCTGAACAAGGAGGTGCCGTACGTTTGGTACTTGGATCAGTTGGATTGTGAAGACTTTCGACTACATCAACCGTGTTACTAAATGCTTCCGCTTTCAGTCTTGTTGCTATGCATCTCCTAGATAGATCTTGGGTGATCATAGGAATTTTTTTGAATTACTACGTTGCCCAACAGTGGTATCAGATCCAGGTCTATGCGTACATGATATATGCAGGAGTAGAACACAAAGAGTTGTGGGTGATAATAGTCATACTGCTTACCACCAACGTCTTATGTTGATTCAGTGGTATTGTTGGATGAAGCGGCCCGGACCGACATTACATGATCGCGTTCATGAGACAGGTTCTACCGACGTGCTTCGCACATAGGTGGCTGGTGGGTGTTTGTTTCTCCAACTTCAGTTGAATCGAGTTTGACTACGGCCGGTCCTTGTTGAAGGTTAAAACAGCACACTTGACGAAAAATCGTTGTGGTTTTGATGCGTAGGTAAGAACGGTTCTTGCTAGAAGCCCGTAGCAGCCACGTAAAACTTGCAACAACAATGTAGAGTACGTCTAACTTGTTTTTACAGGGCATGTTGTGATGTGATATGGTCAAGACGTGATGAGATATAAATTCTTCTATGAGATGATCATGTTTTGTAAAAGTTATCGGCAACTGGCAGGAGCCTTATGGTTGTCGCTTTATTGTATGAAATGCAATCGCCATGTAATTCCTTTACTTTATCACTAAGCGGTAGCAATAGTCATAGAAGCAATAGTTGGCGAGACGATAATGATGCTACGATGGAGTTCAAGGTGTCAAGCCGGTGACGATGGAGATCATGGCGGTGCTTTGGAGATGGATATCAAAGGCACAGGATAATGATGGCCATATCATGTCACATATTTTGATTTCATGTGATGTTTATCCTTTATGCATCTTATTTTGCTTGGTACGGCGGTAGCATTATAAGATGATCCCTCACTAAATTTCAAGGTATAAGTGTTCTCCTTGAGTATGCACCGTTGCTACAGTTCGTCGTGCCGAGACACCACGTGATGATCGGGTGTGATAAGCCCTACGTTCACATACAACGGGTGCAAGCCAGTTTTGCACGTGCAGAATACTCGGGTTAAACTTGACGAGCCTAGAATATGCAGATATGTCCTCAGATCACTGAGACCGAAAGGTCGAATGGGAATCATATAGTAGATATGATCAACATAGAGATGTTCACCATTGAAAACTACTCCATCTCACGTGATGATCGGACATGGTTTAGTTGATAAGGATAATGTGATCATTTAGATGACTAGAGGGATGTCTATCTAAGTGGGAGTTCTTAAGTAATATGATTAATTGAACTTCAATTTATCATGAACTTAGTACCTGATAGTTTTTTTGCATATCTATGTTGTTGTAGATCAATGGCCCATGCTACCGTTCCTATGAATTTTAATGTGTTCCTAGAGAAAGCTAAGTTCAAAGATGATGGTAGCAACTACATGGACTGGGTCCGTAACTTGAGGATTATCCTCATTGTTGCACAGAAGAATTACGTCCTCGAAGCACCGCTAGGTGCAAGACCCGCCGTAGGAGCAACTCCGGACGTTATGAACCTCTGGCAGAGCAAAGCTGATGACTACTCAATAGTTCAGTGTGCCATGCTTTACGGCTTAGAATCAGGACTTCAAAGACGTTTTGACCGTCATGGAGCATATGAGATGTTCCAGGAGTTGAAGTTAATATTTCAAGCAAATGCCCGAGTTGAGAGATATGAAGTCTCCAACAAGTTCTATAGCTACAAAATGGAGGAGAATAGTTCTGTCGGCGAACACATACTCAGAATGTCTGGGTACCATAACCAGTTGACTCAGCTGGGAGTTCAAATTCCTGATGAAAGTGTCATTGACAGAGTTCTTCAATCACTGCCACCAAGCTATAAAGGCTTCCTGATGAACTATAATATTCAAGGGATGGAAAAGAGAATTCTCGAGCTCTTCGCAATGCTAAAGGCTGCGGAGGTAGAAATCAAGAAGGAGCATCAAGTGTTGATGGTGAACAAGACCACTAGTTTCAAGAAAAAGGAGAAAGGGAAGAAGGGGAACTTCAAGAAGTACAGCAAGCCAGTTGCTGCTCAAGGCACTACGGGAAACAACTAATTTACCGACAGTGGACATCTTTGCCATCAGCTTTTCGTCGGGGCAGACGGCAAAGAGCTGTTTTGCCGTCTGCAGCTGACGGCAAAGAATGACTAATGGCAAAACATATTTTTCCGTCTGCATTTTTTATTACAGACGGCAAAGTAGTCTTTGCCGTCTACATTTTTTATTACTGACGGCAACGATCATGCTTTTCCGTCTACAAATAAATACACAGACGGCAAAGACTTTGCCGTCTGCGTTTTTTATTACAGACGACAAAGTATGACATTTGCCATCTGTAATAAAAAAAGCGGACAGCGAAGACATACTTTGTCGTCTGTATAAAAAACGTAGATGGCAAAGAAGAAGCACACCACGCGGATCGATCCCATGGATCGATGATGTGGCAGTCCCTCCAAACGCACGCAGCCCCACCCATCCTGACACACCCACCCACCCACCCACCCACCAACGCACGCACACCACACAACCACTCACACCACGGAACCCACAACGGGCCATCCTGACACACCCACGCACGAAGCCCACGCCACCACACATACATGGCCGGCGGGGGCAAGGAGGCCATCCGCGCGGGCGGTGAGCAGGGAGGCCACGCGGGCAGGGAGCAGGGCGGCCGCTCGGGCAGAAAGCTTGGCGGATGCGCGGGCGGGGAGCAGGGCGGCCGCGCGAGCAGCGAGCTTGGTGGATGAGCGGGTGACGAGCATGGCGGGCGTGCGGGCGGCAAGCATGGCGCGCGGCGGCGAGCTTAGCGGATGCGCGGGCGACGAGCATGGCGGACGTGCGGGCGAGGAGCATGGCGCGCGGCGGCGGCTCACTCCACCATTGACTGCTCAGCGCAGGAGTGCGGCGACTTCTTCCCTCGGGCACGCGGCGGCCTCTTCCCTCGAGCATGGCGCGTGACGGCCACTATAGAGAAGCTCCTCCCTCCGGCGTCGGCCACCCGACGCTGCACTGGCACGTGGCGGTGCCCCTCTGTCTCTCTCTCTCCAGGAACCAACAAGCACGGCCGAGCGAGCGGCGTGGGCGAGCATGGCTTTCCAGTGGCGTGGTGAGCAGGGCGAGGCGGCGACAGTGGTGTCCTTGTGCCCGGCGAGAAGAAGGACGGCTGGCAGTGAAGTACATGTTGCTGCAATGGACTTGATTGCTTTTCCATTTTAGTTTCTAGGGGTCCTTGTGTAAATTTTCACGACAGATTTGTAACTTGTCTGTAACTCCACCGACGATGAATGCAAGATAGTACGACTGCGTCGAATCAAAATCTTTGTGAGCTGAACCTGTTTTGGTTTGTTATTCGTGTGTCCGGCGAGATGCACTGCTCGGACCTCACTTTTAAAAAAAATGAAAAAACAATCTTTGCCGTCTGTACTTTAGTCTGGCTAACGGCAAAGCATACGTTTTGGCTGACGGCAAAGAACACGTTTTTTGCCGTCTGTTATTTTTGCGGCAAACAGCAAAACCATATTGACTGACGGCAAAATCTTTGCCGTCATCTCGACAAAAAGCTGACGGCAAAGTATTCTTTGCCGGCTTATCTTTGCCGTCTGAGTTTGCCGTCTGCTTCCTGACGGCAAAATCTTTCCCGTCTGGATTTGGGTCTTTGCCGTCTGTGATCCACAGACGGCAAATTACCTATTTCCTGTAGTGAGGGAAGAAACCCAATTCTGGACCTAAGCCTAAAACTGAGTGCTTCTACTGCAAAGGGACTAGTCACTGGAAGCGGAACTGCCCCAAATATTTGGCAGATAAGAAGGATGGCAAAGTGAAAGGTATATTTGATATACATGTTATTAATGTGTACCTTACTAATGCTCGTAGTAGCGCCTGGGTATTTGATATTGGTTCTGTTGCTCATATTTGCAACTCAAAACAGGGGCTACAGATTAAGCGAAGATTGGCTCAGGCCGAGGTGACGATGCGCGTGGGAAATGGTTCCAAAGTAGATGTGATCGCCGTCCACACGCTACCTCAACATCTACCGTCAGTATTAGTTTTAACTAAATAATTGTTATTTCGTGCCAGCGTTGAGCATGAACATTATATCTGGATCTTGTTTAATGTGAGACAGTTACTCATTTAAATCAGAGAATAATGGTTGTTCTAGTTATATGAGTAATATCTTTTATGGTCATGCACCCTTGATGAGTGGTCTATTTTTGTTGAATCTTGATTGTAGTGGTACACATATTCATAATATTGAAGCCAAAAGATGCAAAGTTAATAATAATAGTGCAACTTATTTGTGGCACTACCGTTTAGGTCATATTGGTGTAAAGCACATGTTGATGGTATTTTGGGATCACTTGATTATGAATCACTTGATGCTTGTGAACCATGCCTCATGGGCAAGATGACTAAGACTCCGTTCTCCGGAACAATGGAGCAGGCAACTGACTTATTGCAAATAATACATACTGATGTCTGCGGTCTGATGAGTGCTGAGGCTCGCGGCATGTATCATTATTTTCTGACCTTCACAGATGATTTGAGAAGATATGGGTATATCTACTTAATGAAACATAAATCTGAAACATTTGAAAAGTTCAAAGAATTTCAGAGTGAAGTGGAAAATCATCGTTACAAAAATTAAAGTTTCTATGATCTGATTGTGGAGGAGAATATTTGAGTTACGAGTTTGGTCTTCATTTGAAACAATGTGGAATAGTTTTGCAACTCATGCCACCTGGAACACCACAGCGTAATGGTGTGTCCGAACATCGTAACCGTGCTTTATTAGATATGGTGCGATCTATGATGTCTCTTACCGATTTACTGCTATCGTTTTGGGGTTATGCTCCAGAGACGACTGCATTAACGTTAAAAAGGGCACCATCTAAATCCGTTGAGACGACACCATATGAACTTTGGTTTGGCAAGAAACCTAAGTTGTCGTTTCTTAAATTTTGGATTGCGATGCTTATATGAAAAAGCTTCAACCTGATAAGCTCGAACCCAAATCAGAGAAATGTGTCTTCATAGGATACCCAAAGGAAACTATTGGGTACACCTTCTATCACAGATCCGAAGGCAAGATATTCATTGCTAAGAATGGATCCTTTCTAGAGAAGGAGTTTCTCTCGAAAGAAGTGAGTGGGAGGAAAGTAGAACTTTATGAGGTAATTGTACCTTCTCCTGAATTGGGAAGTAGTTCATCACAGAAATCGGTTCCAGTGATTCCTTGTGACGCCCCCAATTTGACCATACACTAATCATACACGCAAATGTGTACGATCAAGATCAAGGACTCATCGGAAGATATCACAACACAACTCTAGACACAAATTAAAAATAATACAAGCTTTATATTACAAGCCAGGGGCCTC
Organism: Triticum dicoccoides; assembly: GCF_002162155.2. Taxonomy (NCBI): domain Eukaryota; kingdom Viridiplantae; phylum Streptophyta; class Magnoliopsida; order Poales; family Poaceae; genus Triticum; species Triticum dicoccoides. The sequence goes on from NC_041392.1 coordinate 400,645,888, forward strand.
GAGGGCTTGAATACAAGAGCTTGATCATAGACGAGTCAGCGGAAGCAACAACATCTGAGTACAGACATAAGCAAACAAGTTGCCATAAGATGGCTAGCACAAACTGAGATATAGATCGAAAGAGGCGTGGGCCTCCTGCCTGGGATCCTCCTAAACTACTCCTGGTCGTCGTCAGCGGCCTACACGTAGTAGTAGGCACCTCCAGTGTAGTAGGAGTCGTCATCGACGGTGGCGTCTGGCTCCTGGACTCCAACGTCTGATCGCAACAACCGGGTATAGAAAGGGGAAAAGGGGGAGCAAAGAAATCGTGAGTACTCATACAAAGTACTCGCAAGCAAAGGGCTACACTACATATGCATTGGTATTAATGAAAGGGGTAGTATATGTGGACTGAACTGCAGAATGCCAGAATAAGAGGGAGATAGCTAGTCCAATTGAAGACTACCCTTCTGGCAGCCTCCATCTTGAAGCAGAAGAAGAGAGTAAATGGTAAGTTAACCAAGTATCATCGCATAGCATAATCCTACCCGACGATCCTCTCCTCGTCGCCCTGTGAGAGAGCGACCACCGGGTTGTATCTGGCACTTGAAAGGGTGTGTTTTATTAAGTATCCGGTTCTAGTTGTCATAAGGTCAAGGTACAACTGTGCGTCGTCCTTTTACCAAGGGACACGACTATTCGAATAGATAAACTTCCTTGTAGGGGTGCACCACATTTCCCAACACGCTCGATCCCCTTTGGCCGGACACACTTTCCTGGGTCATGCCCGGCCTCGGAAGATCAACATGTTGCAGCACCACCTAGGCACAACAGAGAGGTCAGCACGCCGGTCTAAATCCTATGGCGCAGGGGTCTGGGCCCATCGCCCATTGCACACCTGCACGTTGCGAACGTGGCCGGAAACAGACCTAGCCTCCCTAATACAAGAGCAGGCGTTCCAGTCCAATCCGGCGCGCGCCACTCAGTCACTGACGTCAAGAAGCCTTCGGCTGATACCACGACGTTGAGTGCCCATAACTGTTCCCGCATAGTTGATTAGTGTGTATAGGCAAGTGGCCAGACTCAAATCAAATATCAAGGTCTCGTTAAGCATGTTAATTGATGTAACCGCGGACGCCGACTAGGGCCAGGCCCACCTCTCTCCTAGGTGGTCTCAACCCGCCCTGTCGCTCCGCCACAAGTAACAGTAGGGGGTCGTCGGGAACCCAGGCCCATCACTACATGGATGGAACCACCTCCCCTTCAGCCCCCACATCAGAATCACTTGCGGGTACTCTACAAGCTGACCCGACTTTATTCACCACATGTATCACATATAATGTATATAAGTATATACCCATGATCACCTCCCAAGTGATCACGACCCGATAGTATAGCATGGAAGACGGACAAGAATGTAGGGCCACTGATGATAAACTAGCATCCTATACTAAGCAATTAGGATTGCAGGTAAGGGTTTCAACAGTAGTAGCAAAGACAGGCTATGCATCAGGATAGGATTAACGGAAAGCAATAACAAGCTACACTACTCTAATGCAAGTAGTAGAGAGAAGAATAGCCGATATCGGGTTGATCAAAGGGGGGCTTGCCTGGTTGCTCTGGCAAGGATGGGTCGTCAACACCGTAGTCGAACTGGGGGTCGCCGGCAGTCTCAGGGTCTACCAGAAAGAAGTAACGGAGGGGGAACACAATAAATAATAGAGCAATCAAAGCATCACAAAGCATACGATGGCAATACGCGGTGCTAGAGGTGACCTAACGCAGTAGTAGTCTATACCGGTGAAGGGGGAAACATCCGGAAAAGTATTCCCGATGTTTGACGTTTTTGGGCAGATGAAACGGAGGTGGATTATTGCACGTTTGCTATGCTAGGGACGTGTGGCGGACGAACGGACTGCGTACTCGGATCCGTCTCGTCGTTCTGAGCAACTTTCATGTACAAAGTATTTTCATCCGAGTTACAGTTTATTTTATATTAATTTTCAAAGTTTTAAACAATTTCTGGAGTTATTATTAGTTTGAAAATTAACTATCTAAATGCTATGGGTACACACCAGTGTACCCAGCATTGTGTGCATGTGCATGACATGTGGGGCAGAGGGCCTAGTTGACCCAGTCAAACTGATGCGTGGGTCCCGTTCGCCATAGTCTACTAACTAATTAACAATAGTCGGTGTATTAGCAGATTGATTAGGTTTAATTAGTTAACTAAATAGGTTAATTACTAGGATTAATTAGGTTAACTACTTCGTTAATTAATTAATTAATTAATTTTCTTTTTTTCTTTTTCATTCTGGGCAGGGGCCCACTAGTCAGTGCCTCTGGGAAGCCATAGCGGGCGCGGGCGTCGGGCACAGCCCCAATAGGGGCGCACCCGAGTGGGCGCTGTAGGGAGAGGCAACCGGGGCAGCGGCGCGCCCCACCGCAGCCGTCGGCGAGTGGAGGTGGGCAGCGGCGGCAGCAAGCAGCAGGCTGCGGACGCGCGCGGCGCATGGTCGCGGGAGGCGGGCGCAGTGTGCAGGGGAGGCGAGATGGCAGCAGCAACACAGTGAAGTGGCCGCGGCGAGGTCGGGTAGAACATGCGCGGGGCGCGAGCGGGATGATACAGGGCGCGAGCAGTCAGGCCAGAGCGCGGCAACCGCGGGCGAGGACGTGCGGGACGACGAGGAAAGGGAATCAGTGGGAATGGTGTTCTCATCCCCGTTGCAAGGGAGTTGGGTGGCGAGGCGTGATGGCGCCGGCAACGAAGAAGCGGGGACGCGAGCAACGGGGAAAAGGTAGTCCGGCAGGTTCCGGCTATGGC
>NC_041392.1:400649195-400710234 GCF_002162155.2 Triticum dicoccoides
GCCCAGGAAGACGGCGTCGAGGTGGCGGGTTGCCGGCGCGGGGTCGGGGGGCACGGGCGTCGGTGAGCGTCGGAGCGCCGGCGGGATTCGATGCCCAATCTAGAAGGGGATCGGGGGAAGCAGAGGTGCGACTGAGAGACGTGGGGGAGTGGGGGTAACGAGCTCTAGGGTTAGTGGGGGGGGCACTGGGTGGGCCGGCCGGCCAATTGGGCCGCCGTGGGTGGCCAGCTGGGCTTGTTGGCCCAGTTGGCCACGGGGTCTTTTTTGTTCTTCTCTTTTTTTATTCCCTTTGTTTTTTGTTTTATTTTTAGATCCACATTATCTTTAGTTAGTAAAATATGACAATAGCTCCTAAAATAAAGTTCCAGAATAACCCACTACCAAAAAAGGTTTTAACCCAAAATAAAATAGTTTAGTATTTTATAAAATACCAAAGGCAATTAAATAATGTTTTTGCTACTGTTTAAATCATTTTAGTGCATTTAGATATTTTATAAAAATGTGGATTCTTCAACCTAATTACCTATACATTATTTGCCACCTCTAGAACATTTTAGTTTTAAGGTTTGAAAACATCTACCATTTGACCTTATTTTAAATTTAAATTTTGACTCAATTTTGAACTAACGCGAGATTAACTATAGTGACAGTGGTGACATGGCATCATTAGCAGGGGTTTACTGTAGCTTAACTATCAAGGTGTCACAAATCTCCTCCACTACAAGAAATCTCGTCTCGACTTTTAGGAGGTGGAATAAGGGGGAAAGATCTGGTTACGAAATTCTAACGAATATTGTCGGTCTTGGTTGCTCTTCTTGAAGAAGTCGATCATTTACGTTGATGTCTTTATTTCTCTTCTTTGGGTCATCATGATGAAGTCGGCATCCTTTCTTCGGGAATTCCATCGTACTTACGAAAGAATAAATGGTGGGTATTTCGGTTGAACGGACCTCTGCAATGTTGACTATCTGGTCGATAACATTGGGAAGGTGGCAGAAAGTAACTCTCGAACTGAAACTTAAGAAAACACTGACAGCTAAGTAATAAAGGTACCATAAAAAGTTTCAAGCGGGTAGGAAGTCGTTCGATGCCTCAAACAGGGCGTGAAAGGGGTTCAAAGCAACAGGGATAAGTATTGTGTTGGATACCAGAATTGAGGATCCCTCAGAAGGTGGCTCATGAATTATATACGAGGCCATGTGCAAGGAACAACCTTGAGAACAGGGGTGTACAGGAGTCAGGTTTCGATCCTGTGGAACTATGAGTTATGGGCCCATCATGTGGGTTAAAAGTAGGAAGGGCGGTGACATCTTACACGGTCATGATGGCAAGGCATCTCAGAGGGTAGCCTGTCAATTATGTCAGCAACAATGTCGGTACCAAGGGCGAGGGACAAAGAGAACCATTTTCCTGCTCGTTGAAATGAGGCGGGCCAATAGGCAAAGTTCCATCGGTGGTTACCTGAATGTTATCAACAATAGTAACAGGGTCTTACTGACAGAGTTGTACACCAAGGTGTTTACATAAGCAGGAGAATATTATTGCTTAGATCATATAGATCACAAGAAAGGTTAACCCAAACAATGGAAAGGAAAATGTGATCATCAGATTAAACAAAACAATGGAAAGGAAAATGTGTTTAAACACATAATTCAGGGGTATATCCTTCCCAAGGACAAGCAGAGCAAGATATCCATGACATGATATAACATAGAAAACCCTTTAGGAAAGGGGAGAGAATTTTCATGACATTACCCATACAACGGTGTTTTGATAGTTGAGCAAGAAATATTTAGCATTGGGCTTCAAATGTTCTTGTTGAAAATCGGAGTACCACATACATGCTTTGAGATAGCATTGACATGGTTCTAAGCAAAGGTCAGACTTTGGATACACAAAGGATCCATCAGGAACAACCCATAGAATAAGTGTTACAATTTCCTCATGAAAGAATCGATAACCTTTCTAAAAAGGAAAACTATAACAATGGGTCATCCGGCCCGGTGCGCTAGGAATGACATCACCTTACTCGGCTATACAAAGTCCAATTTTATGACGTTTGAAAAATTTCACAACCATCATATCTGACCAAGATTCAGTTCTGATTGGTGTTAGGATACCTCAGACTCATGATGCGTGAGAAGGAAGGGGTGCAACACAATTTGACGAGATGGAGTTGCAAGATTCTCGGGAAATGAACTATGGAAGCGAGATCCAAAATAAGAGTTCATCATTAAGCCAAGGAGAGGATGAGGAGGTGGCTGATAGACTCAGCGACAATTCATCAAGGTTTCTAAAAGACGTATTTCCACAATCATGTGAACAAGGAGATAATATTGGACATACCGAAGTAGATAACAAAGCATGTTCGAGGAGACCATCCACGAGTAAACATTGATCGAAACGTGCACCTGGAAGGATGGACTAAATAGCACGGTCGATGTTAGAATGGTGATTCAATAACCAATAGACTAAGAATCAAGCTATCAACCAATAACCTCAAGCAATATGGTTGCTAGAAGTTTTGAAATTACACATCATAGTACATTTGTCAATATTCTAGTTAGAAATACACGCGGACCAAGAAAAGAATGGTGATGGTGATAAGTATCACTTATATCAAGAATTCAAGAGGTGGTGAAATTCCCATGACATCCTTGACATAAAAGATGGTAATACTCCAAGGTAGAACATAACACAACTAGATAGAAAGGAACTCAAGGTAGTACACAAAACATGAGCAAGTTTGTGTTGGAGTGAGGGCATTAACGTTGCCAGTATAACACAAACCATCGAGGGGCAAGGGTGGTATTTCTGATCAAGAATTCGATAGGTATTTTGGAAGAGTGTAGAATGTTCATGATCACGACACATTTGTCGAGAGCTTCCATGAGGCTGCCATCAAATAACGACGACATCAAGAAAAAGGAATGGTGAAGCAAAAGACCACTAGAACCACGGATACGACACAAACTCGAAATCAAGTATTATTGTTCAAGGCAATAATATATGACAAGGAAGATCGACGTAAGCTTAGCTCATCGTCAAAAGTTGTGCTCCAGAAAGAAGGACCAAGTAGCACAATAAAAAATTCGCACAATAATGATATAACCGATCAGGCTAGGAATGACTTGAAGGATTAATAAACTCATAAGCAATGAAAATTACTTGGAGTTATTGAATTGGAGTGTGGAATTGATTCACTTATCGGTGTTCTCGAGTGAAATAACTCAGAACCCGGGGGGGGGGATCTGAAATCGGTGAGAAGCAACACTAGATGAAGACTCATAGGAAGCAACACAATTCTTTGATATTCTTGAGATACTGGAGGGTATACTCGAAGGTAGAGAAGAATAGTGGTTGGATAGATGTATTGACATGCAGAACACAAGTACTTCAACTTGTCTGAGAAATGGGATCAAAGAAGAATAATATGGTCCGAACCATAGCTGCAGGGGATCCAATTTAATGACACCGAAAGAATTACCCAAATGATTAAATATTTTGCAAGAAGCTTCCATGATAAGTTCCACATTGGGTCCATGGGCTTGAACACAAGTTCAAGGTCGACTCCCACTTCTTCAATGTATAGCCTTTCATTCACCTCTCACTTTTCGAGAATGACATTAGTTGTTGAAGGTTTTACCTGGTGCAATACCAGATAAGTATGACCCGTGAAATCTTTCGGGTTCACATAGATTAAGGAAGGCATAGGTTCAACCCATCGAGGCATCATAGAAACCTATACCACAAACTTCAGGAGTAAATAACACAAGCTCAAAAGTAGAGCATGGTTGACACAGCAGAGGATACAATTTACCAATGGTATTATTTATCAGGGAAAGAACTTCTTGAGGTTTTTGTATACAAAGGACACTGTCAGAAGATAATTCATCAAAGGATCTGACGGTCCATAACGTAGCTAATGTGAGCATCGACACACAACCAGAGGAAGAAACAATGCAAAGGCATTGGATTATAGAAGCAACCGACTAATTCAAACTCAAGTGCAAAGAATTATGATTTCCAAATCAAATGATCAGACGTAACGCTCTGAATAAGGATGGGTAAGTTGGATAGACTTAAGGGTACAATCGATGGCAATTTGATTGGTCGAGATCCAGCTCATGTTTAAAATGACGCCTGATCCAGAAAGATAATTTAAAAGGGGCAACTGATGATCGCGTGTATTCACACACATATTGAATCAATAGGATCAGAATGACAACCACAAAGGATTTCCATGAATATTGCTATACATATGGATTTAACCATAATGCAAGCAGGTAAGGAAGAACAAGAGCAATAGGCTACTCAGGATTTTTGGAAGATCAACTAGTATTTGGAAGACCTTTGTGAAACACATGAACAACTGTGGATGAATGGATATTCGATAAGTGTGAGGAATTATTCGTAGGGGTATTTATGCGGCAAAGAACTGCAAGGCAGTAGGCACAAAGTATTCTCAGAAAATAGAGAGAATTTTGGGGTATCTTGTAATAACAAGGTCAACAGGGAATGATTGTATGAATGGCAAGTGTACTTGGTTATCCATTGGGGTTTATCGATGGAAAGGAATTGCAAAAGCGATGGCACAAAGTATTGGGAGTAACTTCGGAATCTTCTGATGCACCAAGTAATCATCTAGAGTGAGGGTCTCTCCAGGAGAAAGTAGTTACGAGAAACTATAGTCAGAGTTAGTAAAATCATTTATCCCAAATAGAAGAGAGATCAGCGTCCTAGAGTAAAGACGAGGAATAAAAGATCCTAATACCACCCAATGGCGACGTGGGCCCATAAGACACACAGCCATGTTAGTAAAAGTTTTGTAGTGACTAGACTTGACTTTGGTCAAGGAGTGTGGAAGGGGGATTCCTACAAGCAGTCGGCTCTGATACTAACTTGTGACGCCCCCGATTTGATCGTACACTAATCATACACGCAGATGTGTACGATCAAGATCAAGGACTCATGGGAAGATATCACAACACAACTCTATACACAAATTAAAAATAATACAAACTTTATATTACAAGCCAGGGGCCTCGAGGCCTCGAATACAAGAGCTCGATCATAGACGAGTCAGTGGAAGCAACAATATCTGAGTACAGACATAAGCAAACAAGTTTCCATAAGATGGCTAGCACAAACTGAGATACAGATCGAAAGAGGCGTAGGCCTCCTACCTGGGATCCTCCTAAACTACTCCTAGTCGTCGTTAGTGGCCTGCACGTAGTAGTAGGCACCTCCAGTCTAGTAGGAGTTGTCATTGACAGTGGCATCTGGCTCCTGGACTCCAACATCTGATCGCAACAACCGAGTATAGAAAGGGGAAAGAGGGGGAGCAAAGCAACCATGAGTACTCATCCAAAGTACTCGCAAGCAAGGAGCTACACTACATATGCATTGGTATCAATGAAAGGGGTAGTATATGTGGACTGAACTGCAGAATGCCAGAATAAGAGGGGATAGCTAGTCCTATCGAAGACTACAATTCTGGCAGCCTCCATCTTGAAGCATAAGAAGAGAGTAGATGGTAAGTTAACCAAGTATCATCTCATAGCATAATCCTACCCGGCGATCCTCTCCTCGTCGCCCTGTGAGAGAGCGACCACCGGGTTGTATCTGGCACTTGAAATGGTGTGTTTTATTAAGTATTAGGTTCTAGTTGTCATAAGGTCAAGGTACAACTCCGGGTCGTCCTTTTACCGAGGGACACGGCTATTCGAATAGATAAACTTCCCTGTAGGGGTTTACCACATTTCCCAACACGCTCGATCCCCTTTGGTCAGACACACTTTCCTGGGTCAGGCCCGGCCTCAGAAGATCAACACATCGCAGCTCCACCTAGGCACAACAGAGAGGTCAGCACGCCGGTCTAAATCCTATGGTGCAAGGGTCTGGGCCCATCGCCCATTGCACACCTGCATGTTGCGAACACGGCCGAAAACGAACCTAGCCTCCCTAATACAAGAGCAGGCGTTCCAGTCCAATCTGGCATGCGCCGCTCAGTCGCTGATGTCAAGAAGGTTTCGGCTGATACCACGACGTCGAGTGCCCATAACTGTTCCCGCGTAGTTGGTTAGTGCGTATAGGCCAGTGTCCAGACTTGGATCAAATACCAAGATCTTGTTAAGCGTGTTAATTGATGTAACCGTGGACGCCGACTAGGGCCAGGCCCACCTCTCTCCTAGGTGGTCTCAAACTTCCCTGTCGCCCCGCCACAAGTAACAGTCACGGGCCGTCGTGAACCTAGGCCCACCAATACCTGGATGGAACCACCTGCCCCTTCAGCCCCTGATACGTCTCCAATGTATCTATAATTTTTTATTGTTCCATGCTATTATATTATCTGTTTTGGATGTTAATGGGCTTTATTTTACGCTTTTATATTATTGTTGGGACTAACCTACTAACCCAAGGCCTAGTGCAAATTGCTGTTTTTTTTACCTATTTTAGTGTTTCGCAGAAAAGAAATATCAAACGGAATCCAAACGGAATAGAACCTTCGGGAGAGTTATTTTTGGAACAAACGTGATCCAGGGGACTTGGAGTGGATGTCAAGAAACCAACGAGGAGGCCACGAGGCAGGGGGCGCTCCTACCACCTAGGCGCGCCCTCGCCCCTCATGGGCCCCTCGTGGCTCCACCGACCTACTGCTTCCTCCTATATATATTCATATAACCCGAAAACATCCAGGAGCACCACGAAACCCTATTTCCATCGCCGCAACCTTCTGTACCCAAGATATCCCATCTTGGGGCCTTTTCCGGAGCTCCGCCAGAGGGGGAATTGATCACGGAGGGCCTCTACATCAACTCCATGGCCCCTCCGATGATGTGTGAGTAGTTTACTTTAGACCTTCGGGTCCATAGCTATTAGCTAGATGGCTTCTTCTCTCTCTTTGAATCTCAATACAAAGTTCTCCTCGATCTTCTTGGAGATCTATTCGATGTAACACTTTTTGCAGTTGTTTGTCGAGATCCGATGAATTGTGTGTTTGTGATCAAGTCTATCTTTGAACAATATTTGATTCTTCTCTGAAATCTTTTATGTATGATTGGTTATCTTTGCAAGTCTCTTCGAATTATCAGTTTGGTTTGGCCTACTGGATTGATCTTTCTTGCAATGGGAGAAGTGCTTAGCTTTGGGTTCAATCTTGCGGTGCTCGATCCCAGTGACAGAAAGGGAAACGACCCATATTGTATACTCTAGATGCATGCTGGATAGCGGTCAATGTGTGGAGTAATAGTAGTAGATGCAGGCAGGAGTCGGTCTACTTGTCACGGACGTGATGCCTATATACATGATCATGCCTAGATATTCTCATAATTATTCACTTTTCTATCAATTGCTCGACAGTAATTTGTTCACCCGCCGTAATACTTGTGCTATCTTGAGAGAAGCCACTAGTGAAACCTATGGCCCCCGGGTCTATTCTCCATTATATTAATCTCCCGTCAACAAGTTATTTCTGGCACCGTTTATTTTGTAATCTTTAATTTCAATCTATATCATAAAAATACCAAAAATATTTATCTTATCATTATTATCTCTATCATATCTCACTCTCGTAAGTGTACGTGAAGGGATTGACAACCCCTTTATCGCGTTGGTTGCAAGGTTCTTATTTGTTTGTGTAGGTACGAGGGACTTGCGTGTAGTCTCCTACTGGATTGATACCTTGGTTCTCAAAAACTGAGGGAAATACTTATGCTACTTTACTGCATCACCCTTTCCTCTTCAAGGGAAAACCAACACAGTGCTCAAGAGGTAGTGAGGGAGTCCTGGATTAGGGGGTGTCCGGATGGCCGGACTATACCTTCAGCCGGAGTCCTGGACTATGAAGATACAAGATTGAAGAATTCGTCCCGTGTCCGGGAGGGACTTTCCTTGGCGTGGAAGGCAAGCTTGGCGATACGGATATGTGGATCTCCTACCATTGTAACCGACTTTGTGTAACCCTAACCCTCTCCGGTGTCTATATAAACCGGAGGGTTTTAGTCCGTAGGACAAGATACAGAACAACAATCATACCATAGGCTAGCTTCTAGGGTTTAGCCTCTCCGATCTCGTGGTAGATCTACTCTTGTACTACCCATATCATCAATATTAATCAAGCAGGACGTAGGGTTTTACCTCCATCAAGAGGGCCCCAACCTGGGTGAAACTTCGTGTCCCTTGCCTCCCATTACCATCCGGCCTAGACGCACAGTTCGGGACCCCCTACCCGAGATCCGCCGGTTTTGACACCGACAGGTAGCAAGAAGGATTTCTGGCACTATTGCCGGGGAGATCTACACACAGGTCGAGACATACCAAGTACCCATCACAAACTCTTATCCCTCGCATTACATTATTTGCCATTTGCCTCTCGTTTTCCTCTCCCCCACTTCACCTTTGCCGTTTTATTCGCCCCTCTTCTGTTCGATCTTTTGTTTGCTTATGTTACCATGTTCCTTCTTTTTTCTTACATCTCCGCTTGCTAAAAGTTTATGGATCCTCATCCACTTGCTAATCTCTTTAAGAGATCCAATTATAATGAATCTATTGCTAGTGAGTTGAGTGCACTAGATTATCTTTATGAGGTTTTGCTTGAAATTCGTGAATTTGAAAAGTGTGATGAATTACTTTATGAAGCAATTCATGATAGATCTTTGAATAAAAAGCATGATTCTGATGATTTTATTATAAATTCTATTGAAGTAAATTGTGCTAATAATATGCAAAACCATAAGCTTGGAGATGCTAGTTTTCCTATGTCCTCTACTTGTTGCAATGATCATGATTGGGGGGATTCCTCTTATGATCTTGAAAATTTATTTAAGCCCCATGATGAATATGAGATTGATAATAATGTTTGCAATAATATTGAAAGTGGGTTTGGAAGAGTGTTAACTTTAGATCCCACATATTTGGAGAATGCTCAATCTTATGAAGTTTTTGATAAAAGTGGGTTTGGAGAGGTCAATCCCACTATTTTGAAAGAGTGCCAACTTTGCATGCATGTGGATCGTGTTGAAAATATTTTATGTGATAGCTAGTTTGTTGAATTTTCTTATGATCCCACATGTAATTATTATGAGAGAGGAAAATATGATTGTAGAAATTTTCATGTTACTAAATTACCTCTTGTTATGTTGAGATTGCTATTGTTTCTTTCTGCTTCCTTGCATATGCTAATTTTTGCTTGTCTTGATTTGTTTGCTTATATAATTCCTATGCATAGGAAGTATGCTAGACTTATATGTGATTTTCATATGTTTCATGATGCTCTGTTCGTGTTTCAATTGCTATCTTTCATGTGAGCATCATTAAAATTATAGATGCCTAGCTAGGGGCGTTAAACGATAGTGCTTGTTGGGAGGCAACCCAATTTTATAGTTTTTCTTGCTTTTTGTTTCTGTTTAGTAATAAATAATTAATCTAGCCTCTGTTTATATGTGGTTTTATGCTTTTAATTAGTGTTTGTGCCAAGTAGAACCTTTGGGAAGACTTGGGGGAAGTTTTAGTGATCTTGCTGTAAAAAACAGAAACTTTAGCGCTCACGAGATTTGCTGCCATTTTTTACTGGAGAGTGAGATTAGGTTGATTCTTTGTTAAGATTATTTATAGACAAATTACTCACGTCCACCAATTTATTTCAGAATTTTTGGGGTTACAAAAGTATTCGAAACCAACAGATTACTACTGACTATTCTGTTTTTGGCAGATTCTGTTTTTCGTGTGTTGTTTGCTTATTTTGATGAACCTATGGCTAGTATCGCAGTGTATGAACCAGAGAGAAGTTGGAATACAGTAGGTTTAACAACAATATAAATAAAGAATGAGTTCATTATAGTACCTTAAGTGGTGGTTTGTTTTCTTATACAAACGGAGCTCATGAGATTTTCTGTTGAGTTTTGTTTGTGAAGTTTTCAAATTTTGGGTAAAGATTTGATGGATTAGGGAATAAGGAGTGGAAAGAGCATAATCTTGGGAATGCCCAAGGCATGCCAAGGTAAAATTCAAGTAAAACCAAAATCCTAAGCTTGGGGATACCCCGGAAGGCATCCCCTCTTTCGTCTTCTTCCATCGGTAACTTTACTTGAGGCTATATTTTTATTCACCACATGATATGTGTTTTGCTTGGAGCGTCTTGAATGATTTGAGTCTTTGCTTTTTAGTTTACCACAATCATCCTTGATGTACACACCTTTTGGAAGAGACACACATGAATTGGAAATTATTAGAATACTCTATGTGCTTCACTTATATATTTTGAGCTAGATAATTTTGCTCTAGTACTTCACTTATATCTTTTAGAGCACGGTGGTGGTTTTATTTTATAGAAATTATTGATCTCTCATGCTTCACGTATATTACTTTGACAGTCCTTTTATAAAAGCATGGTAATTTGCTTTGGTTGTAAAATTTGTCCTAATATGATAGGCATCCAAGATTGGTATAATAAAAACTTGCATAAGAAGTGCGTTGAATAATATGAGAAGTTGGATGCTTGATAATTGTTTTGAGATATGAGGATGGTGATATTGAAGTTGTGCTAGTTGAGTAGTTGTGAATTTGAGAAATACTTGTGTTCAAGTTTGCAAGTCCCGTAGCATGCACGTATGGTAACCGTTGTGTAACAAATTTGAAACATGAGGTGTTCTTTGATTGTCTTCCTTATGAGTGGCGGTCGGGGACGAGCGATGGTCTTTTCCTACCAATCTATCCCCCTAGGAGCATGCGCGTAACGCTTGGTTTTTGATGACTTGTAGATTTTTGCAATAAGTATGTGAGTTCTTTATAACTAATGTTGGGTCCATGGATTATACGCACTCTCACCCTTCCATTATTTCTAGCCTCTTCGGTACCATGCATTGCCCTTTCTCACCTTGAGAGTTGGTGCAAACTTCGCCGGTGCATCCAAACCCCATGATATGATACGCTCTATCACACATAAACCTCCTTATATATTCCTCAAAACAGCCACCATACCTACCTATTATGGCATTTCCATAGCCATTCCGAGATATATTGCCATGCAGCTTTCCACCGTTTCATTTATGACACGCTTCATCATTGTCATATTGCCTTGCATGATCATGTAGTTGACATCGTATTTGTGGCAAAGTCATCGTTCATATTTTTTCATACATGTCACTCTTCATTCATTGCCCTTCCTGGTACACCGCCGGAGGCATTCATATAGAGTTGTAATCATTGAGTTGTACATAGATAGAAGTGTGATGATTATCATAAATAGAGCATTGTCCCAAATAAAAAAAGGCCAAATAAAAAAAGGCCCAAAAAGGAAAAAAGAAAAGAAATAAAAAGCGACAATGCTACTATCCTTTTTTCCACACTTGTGCTTCAAAGTAGCACCATGATCTTTATGATAGAGAGTCTCTTGTTTTGTCACTTTCTTATACTAGTGGGAATTTTTCATTATAGAACTTGGCTTGTATATTCCAACAATGGGCTTCCTCAAATGCCCTAGGTCTTTGTGAGCAAGCAAGTTGGATGCACACCCACTTAGTTTCTTTTCTTGAGCTATCATACATTTATAGCTCTAGTGCATTTGTTGCATGGCAATCCCTACTCCTTGCATTGACATCAATTGATGGGCATCTCCATAGCCCGTTGATTAGCCTCATCGATGTGAGACTTTCTCCTTTCTTCTCCACATAACCCCCTATCATTATTCTATTCCACCCATAGTGCTATATCCATGGCTCACGCTCATGTATTGCGTGAAAGTTGAATTTTTTTGAGATTACTAAATTGTGAAACAATTGCTTGGCTTGTCATCGGGGTTGTGCATGATGAGAGCATCCTTGTGAGACAAAAATGGAGCTTTACCAAACTATATGATTTTGTAGGGATGAACATTCTTTTGCCATGTTATTTTGAGAAGACATAATTGCTTAGTTGGTATGCTTGAAGTATCATTATTTTTGTGTCAATATTAAACTTTTGTCTTGAATCTCTCGGATCTAAACATTCAAGCCACAATAAAGAAGATTACATTGAGAATTATGCTAGGTAGCATTGCACATCAAAAATTCTGTTTTTATCATTTACCTACTCGAGGACGAGCAGGAATTAAGCTTGGGGATGCTTGATACGTCTCCAACTTATCTATAATTTTTTATTGTTCCATGCTATTATATTATCTGTTTTGGATGTTAATGGGCTTTATTTTACACTTTTATATTATTTTTGGGACTAACCTACTAACCCAAGGCCAAGTGCAAATTGTTGTTTTTTTGCCTATTTCAGTGTTTCGCAGAAAAGGAATATCAAACGGAATCCAATCGGAATAAAACCTTCGGGGGAGTTATTTTTGGAACAAACGTGATCCAGGGGACTTGCAGTGGACATCAAGCAACCAACAAGGAGGCCACGAGGCAGGGGGCGCACCTACCCCCCCCCCCCAGGCGCGCCCTCGTCCCTTGTGGGCCCCTCGTGGCTCCACCGACCTACTTCTTTCTCCTATATATATTCATATACCCCGAAAACATCCAGGAGCACCACGAAACCCTATTTCCACCGCCGCAACCTTCTGTACCCAAGATATCCCATCTTGGGGCCTTTTCCGGAGCTCCGCCAGAGGTGGAATTGATCACGAAGGCCCTCTACATCAACTCCATGGCCCCTCCGATGATGTGCGAGTAGTTTACTTTAGACCTTCAGCTCCATAGCTATTAGCTAGATGGCTTCTTCTCTCTCTCTGAATCTCAATACAAAGTTCTCCTCGATCTTCTTGGAGATCTATTCGATGTAACACTTTTTGCGGTGTGTTTGTCGAGATCCGATGAATTGTTGGTTTATGATCAAGTCTATCTTTGAACAATATTTGATTCTTCTCTGAAATCTTTTATGTATGATTGGTTATCTTTGCAAGTCTCTTTGAATTATCAGTTTGGTTTGGCCTACTAGATTGATCTTTCTTGCAATGGGAGAAGTGCTTAGCTTTGGGTTCAATCTTGTGGTGCTCGATCCCAGTGACAGAAAGGGAAATGACACATATTGTGTACTCTAGATGCATGCTGGATAGCAGTCGATGTGTGGAGTAATAGTAGTAGATGCAGGCAGGAGTCGGTCTACTTGTCACGGACGTGATGCCTATATACATGATCATGCCTAGATATTCTCATAATTATTCTCTTTTCTATCAATTGCTCGACAGTAATTTGTTCACCCACCATAATACTTGTGCTATCTTGAGAGAAGCCACTAGTGAAACCTATGGCCCCCGGGTCTATTCTCCATTATATTAATCTCCCGCCAACAAGTTATTTCTGGCACCGTTTATTTTGCAATCTTTAGTTTCAATCTATATCATAAAAATACCAAATATATTTATCTTATCATTATTATCTCTATCAGATCTCACTCTCGTAAGTGTACGTGAAGGGATTGACAACCCCTTTATCGCGTTGGTTGCAAGGTTATTATTTGTTTGTGTAGGTACGAGGGACTTGCGTGTAGTCTCCTACTGGATTGATACCTTGGTTCTCAAAAACTGAGGGAAATACTTACGCTACTTTGCTACATCACCCTTTCCTCTTCAAGGGAAAACCAACACAGTGCTCAAGAGGTAGCAAGAAGGATTTCTGGCACCGTTGCCAGGGAGATCTACACACAGGTCAAGACATACCAAGAACCCATCACAAACTCTTATCCCTCGCATTACATTATTTGCCATTTGCCTCTCGATTTCCTCTCCCCCAATTCACCTTTGCCGTTTTATTCGCCCCTCTTCTGTTCGATCTTTTGTTTGCTTATGTTACCATGTTCCTTCTTTTTGCTTGCATCTTCGCTTGCTAGAAGTTTATGGATCCTCATCCACTTGCTAATCTCTTTAATAGATCCAATTATGATGAACCTATTGCTAGTGAGTTGAGTGCACTAGATTATCTTTATGATGTTTTGCTTGAAATTCGTGAATCTGAAAAGTGTGATGAATTACTTTATGAAGCAATTCACGATAGATCTTTGAATAAAAAGCATGATTGCGATGATTTTATTATAAATTATATTGATGTAAATTGTGCTAATAATATGCAAAACCCTAAGCTTTGGGATGCTAGTTTTGCTATGTCCTCTACTTGTTGCAATGATCATGATTGGGGGGATTCCTCTTATGAACTTGAATATTTATTTAAGCCCCATGATGAATATGAGATTGATTATAATGTTTGCAATAATATTGAAAGTGGGTTTGTAAGAGTGTCAACTTTAGATCCCACATATTTGGAGAATGCTCAATCTTATGAAGTTTTTGATAAAAGTGGGTTTGGAGAGGTCATGACTTTAGTTAATGTTAAACCCACTATTCTGAAAGAGTGCCAACTTTGCATGCATGTGGATCGTGTTGAAAATATTTTATGTGATAGCTAGTTTGTTTAATTTGCTTATGATCCCACATGTAATTATTATGAGAGAGAAAAATATGATTGTAGAAATTTTCATGTTACTAAATTACCTCTTGTTATGTTGAGATTGCTATTGTTTCTTTCTGCTTCCTTGCATATGCTAATTTTTGCTTGTCTTGATTTGTTTGCTTATATAATTCCTATGCATAGGAAGTATGTTAGACTTAGATGTGATTTTCATATGTTTCATGATGCTCCCTTCGTGTTTCAATTGCTATCTTTCATGTGAGCATCATTAAAATTATAGATGCCTAGCTAGGGGCGTTAAACGATAGCGCTTGTTGGGAGGCAACCCAATTTTATAGTTTTTCTTGATTTTTGTTTCTGTTTGGTAATAAATAATTAATATAGCCTCTGTTCAGATGTGGTTTTATGCTTTTAATTAGTGTTTGTGCCAAGTAGAAC
Source organism: Triticum dicoccoides (assembly GCF_002162155.2). Classification (NCBI taxonomy): domain Eukaryota; kingdom Viridiplantae; phylum Streptophyta; class Magnoliopsida; order Poales; family Poaceae; genus Triticum; species Triticum dicoccoides. The sequence goes on from NC_041392.1 coordinate 400,664,024, forward strand.
CTTTGGGAAGACTTGGGGGAAGTTTTAGTGATCTTGCTGTAAAAAACAGAAACTTTAGCGCTCACGAGATTTGCTGCCATTTTTTACTGGTGAGTGAGATTAGGTTGATTCTTTTTTAAGATGATTTATAGACAAATTACTCACGTCCACCCATTTATTTAAGAATTTTTGGGGTTACAAAAGTATTCGAAACCAACAGATTACTACTGACTGTTCTTTTTTTGGCAGATTCTGTTTTTCGTGTGTTGTTTGCTTATTTTGATGAACCTATGGCTAGTATCGGAGTGTATGAACCATAGAGAAGTTGGAATACAGTAGGTTTAAAAACAATATAAATAAAGAATGAGTTCATTACAGTACCATAAGTGGTGGTTTGTTTTCTTATACTAACGGAGCTCATGAGATTTTCTGTTGAGTTTTGTTTGTGAAGTTTTCAAATTTTGGGTAAAGATTTGATGGATTGGGGAATAAGGAGTGGAAAGAGCATAAGCTTAGGAATGCCCAAGGCATGCCAAGGTAAAATTCAAGTAAAACCAAAAGTCTAAGCTTGGGGATACCCCGGAAGGCATCCCCTCTTTCGTCTTCTTCCATCGGTAACTTTACTTGAGGCTATATTTTTATTCACCACATGATATGTGTTTTGCTTGTGGCGTCTTGTATGATTTGAGTATTTGATTTTTAGTTTACCACAATCATCCTTCCTGTACACACCTTTTGCAAGACACACACATGAATTGGAAATTATTAGAATACTCTATGTGCTTCACTTATATCTTTTGAGCTAGATAATTTTGCTCTAGTACTTCACTTATATCTTTTAGAGCATGGTGGTGGTTTTATTTTATAGAAATTATTGATCTCTCATGCTTCAATTATATTACTTCGAGAGTCCTTTAGAACAGCATGGTAATTTGCTTTGGTTGTAAAATTTGTCCTAATATGATAGGCATGCAAGATTGGTATAATAAAAACTTGCATAAGAAGTGCGTTGAATAATATGAGAAGTTGGATGCTTGATAATTGTTTTGAGATATGAGGATGGTGATATTAAAGTTGTGCTAGTTGAGTAGTTGTGAATTTGAGAAATACTTGTGTTGAAGTTTGCAAGTCCCGTAGCATGCACGTATGGTAACCGTTGTGTAACAAATTTGAAACATGAGGTGTTCTTTGATTGTCTTCCTTATGAGTGGCGGTCAGGGACGAGCGATAGTCTTTTCCTACCAAACTATCCCCATAGGAGCATGCGCGTAATGCTTGGTTCTTGATGACTTGTAGATTTTTGCAATAAGTATGTGAGTTCTTTATAACTAATGTTGAGTCCATGGATTATACGCACTCTCACCCTTCTATCATTTCTAGCCTCTTCGGTACCGTGCATTGCCCTTTCTCACCTTGAGAGTTGGTGCAAACTTCGCCGGTGCATCCAAACTCCGTGATATGATACGCTCTATCACACATAAACCTCCTTATATCTTCCTCAAAATAGACACCATACCTACCTATTATGGCATTTCCATAGCCATTCCGAGATATATTTCCATGCAACTTTCCACCGTTTCATTTATGACATGCTTCATCATTGTCATATTGCCTTGCATGATCATGTAGTTGACATCGTATTTGTGGCAAAGCCACCGTTCATAATTTTTCATACATGTCACTCTTCATTCAATGCCCTTCCTGGTACACCGCCGGAGGCATTCATATAGAGTTGTAATCATTGACTTGTAAATAGATAGAAGTGTGATGATCATCATAAATAGAGCATTGTCCCAAATAAAAAAAGGCCAAATAAAAAAAGACCCAAAAAGGAAAAAAAGAAAAGAAATAAAAAGGGACAATGCTACTATCCTTTTTTTCACACTTGTGCTTCAAATTAGCACAATGATCTTTATGATAGAGAGTCTCTTGTTTTGTCACTTTCTTATACTGGTGGGAATTTTTCATTATAGAACTTGGCTTGTATATTCCAACAATGGGCTTCCTCAAATGCCCTAGGACTTTGTGAGCAAGCAAGTTGGATGCACACCCACTTAGTTTCTATTGTTGAGCTTTCATACATTTATAGCTCTAGTGCATCCGTTGCATGGCAATCCCTACTCATTGCATTGACATCAACTGATGGGCATCTCCATAGCCCGTTGATTAGCCTCGTCGATGTGAGACTTCCTCCTTTTTTGTCTTCTCCACATAACCCCCTATCATTATTCTATTCCACCCATAGTGCTATATCCATGGCTCACGCTCATGTACTCCGTGAAAGTTGAAAAAAGTTTGAGATTACTAAAGTGTGAAACAATTGCTTGGCTTGCCATCGGGGTTGTGCATGATGAGAGCATTCTTGTGTGACAAAAATGGAGCTTGACCAAAGTATATGATTTTGTAGGGATGAACATTCTTTTGCCATGTTATTTTGAGAAGACATAATTGCTTAGTTGGTATGCTTGAAGTATCATTATTTTTATATCAATATTAAACTTTTGTATTGAATCTCTTGGATCTGAACATTCATGCCACAATAAAGAATATTACATTGAGAATTATGCTACATAGCATTCCACATCAAAAATTCTATTTTTATCATTTACCTACTCGAGGACAAGCAGGAATTAAGCTTGGGGATGTTTGATACGTCTCCAACGTATCTATAATTTTTTATTGTTCCATGCTATTATATTATCTGTTTTGGATGTTAATGGGCTTTATTTTACACTTTTATATTATTTTTGGGACTAACCTACTAACCCAAGGACAAGTGCAAATTGCTGTTTTTTTTTGCCTATTTCAGTGTTTCGCAGAAAAGGAATATCAAACGGAATCCAAACGGAATAAAACCTTCGGGAGAGTTATTTTTGGAACAAACATGGTCATGGGGACTTGGCGTGGGCGTCAAGAAACCAATAAGGAGGCCAGGAGGCAGGGGCGCGCCTACCCCCTGGGCGCACCCTCCCCCTCGTGGGCCCCTCGTGGCTCCACCGACCTACTTCTTCCTCCTATATATTCATATACCCTGAAAACATCCAGGAGCACCACGAAACCCTATTTAAACCGCCGCAACCTTCTGTACCCAAGAGATCCCATCTTGGGGCCTTTTCCAGAGCTCCGCCGGAGGGGGAATTGATCATGGAGGGCCTCTCCATCAACTCCATGGCCCCTCTGATGATGTGTGAGTAGTTTACTTCAGACCTTCGGGTCCATAGCTTTTAGGTAGATGGCTTCTTCTCTCCCATTGAATCTCAATACAAAGTTCTCCTCAATCTTCTTGGAGATCTATTTGATGTAACTCTTTTTGCAGTGTGTTTGTCAAGATCCGATGAATTGTGGATTTATGATCAAGTCTATCTTTGAACAATATTTGATTCTCTCTGAAATCTTTTATGTATGATTGGTTATCCTTGCAAGTCTCTTCGAATTATCAGTTTGGTTTGGCCTACTAGATTGATCTTTCTTGCAATGGGAGAAGTGCTTAGCTTTGGGTTCAATCTTGCGGTGCTCGATCCCAGTGACAGAAAGGGAAATGATACATATTGTATTGTTGCCATCGAGGATAAAAAGATGGGGTTTATATCATATTGCTTGAGTTTATCCCTCTACATCATGTCATCTTACCTAATGTGTTACTTTGTTCTTACGAACTTAATACTCTATATGCATGCTGGATAGCGGTCGATGTGTGGAGTAATAGTAGTAGATGCAGGCAGGAGTCGGTCTACTTTTCACGGACGTGATGCCTATATACATGATCATGCCTAGATATTCTCATAATTATTCGCTTTTCTATCAATGGCTCGACAGTAATTTGTTCACCCACCGTAATACTTATCCTATCTTGAGAGAAGCCACTAGTGAAACCTATGGCCCCCGGGTCTATTCTCCATTATATTAATCTCCCGTCAACAAGTTATTTCTGGCACCATTTATTTTGCAACCTTTACTTTCAATCTATATCATAAAAAACAAAAAATATTTATCTTATCATTATTATCTCTATCAGATCTCACTCTCGTAAGTGACTGTGAAGGGATTGACAACCCCTTTATCGCGTTGGTTGCGAGGTTCTTATTTGTTGGTCTAGGTACGAGGGACTTGCGTGTAGCCTCCTGCTGGATTGATACTTTGGTTCTCAAAAACTGACGGAAATACTTACGCTACTTTGTTGCATCACCCTTTCCTCTTCAAGGGAAGACCAATGCAGTGCTCAAGAGGTAGACGCCCACACATCGGAATCACTTGCAGGTACTCTACGAGCCGACCCGACTTTAGTCACCGCATGTTTCACATATAATGTATATAAGTATATACCCGTGATAATCTCCCAAGTGATCATGGCCCGATAGTATAGCATGGCAGACGGACAAGAATGTAGGGCCACTGATGATAAACTAGCATCCTATACTAAGCAATTAGGATTGCAGGTAAGGGTATCAACAGTAGTAGCAAAGACAGGCTATGCATCAGGATAGGATTAACGAAAAGCAGTAACAAGCTACACTACTCTAATGCAAGCAGTAGATAGAAGAATAGGCGATATCGGGTTGATCAAAGGGGGGGCTTTCCTGGTTGCTCTGGCAAGGAGGGGTCGTCAACACCGTAGTCGAACTGGAGGTCGCCGGCAGTCTCGGGGTCTACCGGAAAGAATTAACGGAGGGGGAACACAATTAGTAATAGAGCAATCAAAGCATCACAAAGCATACCATGGCAATACAGTGCTGGAGAAGACCTAATGCAGTAGTAATCTATACCGGCGAAGGAGGGAAACATCCGGGAAAGTATTCCTGATGTTTGACGTTTTCGGGCAGATGAAACGGAGGTGGATTGTTGCATGTTCGCTATGCTAGGGACGTGCGGCGGACGAACGGACTGCATACTCGGATCCGTCTCGTCGTTCTGAGCAACTTTCATGTACAAAGTATTTTCGTCCGAGTTACTGTTTATTTTACATTAATTTTCAAAGTTTTAAACAATTTCTAGAGTTATTATTAGTTTGAAAATTATCTAGCTAAATGCTATGGGTACACATCAGTGTACCCAGCATTGTGTGCATGTGCATCACATGTGGGGCAGAGGGCCCAGTTGACCCAATCAAACTGACACGTGGGTCCCGTTCGCCATAGTCTGCTAACTAATTAACAATAGTCAGTTTATTAGTAGATTGATTAGGTTTAATTAGTTAACTAAATAGGTTAATTAATAGGATTAATTAGGTTAATTAATTTGTTTAATTAATTGATTATTTTTGTTATTTTCGTTCTGGGGTAGGGGCCCATTAGTCAGTGGCTCTTGGGGAGCCATAGCGGGCGCGCGCGTCGGGCACAGCCCCAACAGGGGCGCACCCGACTGGGCACTGCAGGGAGAGGCAATAGGGGCAGCGGCGCGCACCGCCGCAGCTGTCGGCGAGTGGAAGCGGGCAGCAGCGGCAGCAAGCAGCATCAGCAGCAGGCAGCGGACGCGCGGGGCGCACGGGCGCGGGAGGCGGGCGTGGTGTGCAGGGAGGCGAGATGGCGGCAGCAACATAGTGCAGTGGGCGTGTCGAGGTCAGGTAGAACGCGCGCGGGGCGCGAGCCGAACAAGACAGGGCGCGAGCGGTCGGGCCGGAGCGCGGCGACCGCGGGCGAGGACGTGCGGGACGACGAGAAAAGGGAATCAGGGGGGAATGGTGTTCTCACCCCCGTTGTAGGGGAGTTGGGCGGCGAGGCGTGATGGCGCAGGCCATGGAGAGGCGGGGACGCGAGCGACGGGGACGAGGCAGTCCGGCGGGTTCCGGCTACAGTGCGGTCGCGGATGGGGCGGCGAGGCCCAGGGTGACGGCGTCGAGGTGGCGGGTTGCCGGCTCGGGGTCGGGGAGTCCACGGGCGGCGGCGGGATTTGATGCCCGATCAAGAAGGGGATCGCGGAAAGAGGAGGTGCGAGGGAGAAACATGGGGGGAGTGTGGGTAGCAAGCGCTAGGGTTAGTGGGGCGGTTATACAGGGGGCACCGGGTGGGCGGGTCGGCTAGTTGGGCCGCGTTGGTGGCCAGGTGGGCTTGTTGGCCCAGTTGGCCAGGGGGTCTTTTTTTGTTCTTCTCTTTTTTATTCCCTTTGTTTTTTTTCTGTTTTTTGTAGATCCACACTATCTTTAGTTAGTAAAATATGACAATAGCTCCTAAAATAACGTTCTAGAATAACCCACTACCACAAAAGGTTTTAACCAAAAATAAAATAGTTTATTATTTTATAAAATACCAAAGGCAATTAAATAATGTTTTTGCTACTGCTTAAATCATTTTAGTGCATTTAGATATTTTATAAAAATGTATATTCTTCAACCTAATTACCTATACATTATTTGCCACCTCTAGAACATTTTAGTTTTCAGGTTCTACCATTTGACCTTATTTTAAATTTGAATTTTGACTCAATTTTGAACTAACGCGAGATTAACTATAGTGACAGCGGTAACATGGCATCATTAGCAGGGGTTTACTATATCTTAACTATCGGGGTGTCACATTTCTACACCAAATAGCGAGGAAGCTAATGATGATGATCATGAAACTTCAGATCAAGTTACTACCGAACCTCGTAGGTCAACGAGAGTACGATCCGCACCAGAGTGGTACGGTAATCCTATTCTAGAGGTCATCTTACTTGACCATGATGAACCTACAAACAATAAGGAAGCGATGATGAGCCCAGATTCCGCGAAATGGCTTGAGGCCATGAAATCTGAGCTGGGATCCATGCATGAGAACAAAGTGTGGACTTTGGTTGACTTGCCCGATGATCAGCAAGCCATAGAGAATAAATGGATCTTCAAGAGGAAGACTGGCGTTGACGGTAATGTTACTGTCTACAAAGCTCGACTTGTTGTGAATGGTTTTCGACAAGTTCAAGGAGTTGACTACAATGAGACCTTCTCACCAATAGCGATGCTTAAGTCTGTCCGAATCATGTTAGCAATTGCCGCATTTTATGATTATGAAATTTGTCAAATGGATGTCAAAACTGTATTCCTTAATGGATATCTTAAAGAAGAGTTGTATATGATGCAACCAGAAGGTTTTGTCGATCCCAAAGGTGCTAACAAAGTGTGCAAGCTCTAATGATCCATTTATGGACTGGTTCAAGCCTCTCGGAGTTGGAATATACGCTTTGATAGTGTGATCAAAGCATATGGTTTTATACAGACTTTTGAGAAGCTTGTATTTACAAGCAAGTGAGTGGGAGCCCTGTAGCATTTCTAATATTATATGTGGATGACATATTGTTGATTGGAAATAATACAAAATTTCTGGATAGCATAATAGGAAACTTGAATGAGAATTTTTCAATGAAAGACCTCGGTGAAGCTACTTATATATTGGGCATCAAGATCTATAGAGATAGATCAAGACGCTTAATTGGACTTTCACCAAGCACATACCTTGATAAAGTTTTGAAGAAGTTCAAAATGGATACCGGAGGAACACCTTGTGTGCTATCAAACATAACAACGTAACTGGGTGATTATAAAGATGGTCTACAGGTGTCTCCGAAGGTGTTTGTTGAGTTGGCATAGATCGAGAATAGGATTTGTCACTCCATGTATCGGAGAGGTACCTCTGGGCCCTCTCGGTAATGCACATCACTATAAGCCTTGCAAGCAATGTGACTAATGAGTTAGTTACGGGATGATGCATTACAGAACGACTAAAGAGACTTGCCGGTAATGAGATTGAACTAGGTATGAAGATACTGACGATCGAATCTTGGGAAAGTAACATATCGATGACAAAGGGAATAACGTATGTTGTTATACGGTTTGACCGATAAAGATCTTTGTAGAATATGTAGGAGCCAATATGAGCATCCAAGTTCCTCTATTGGTTATTGACCGGAGATGTGTTTCGGTATGTCTACATAGTTCTCGAACCCGTAGAGTCCGCGCGCTTAACGTTCGATGACGATTTGTATTATGAGTTATGTGTTTGGTGACCGAAGTTTGTTCGGAGTCCCGGATGAGATCATGGACATGACGAGGAGTCTCGAAATGGTCGAGAGGTAAAGATTGATATATTGGACGAAGGTATTCGGACACCGGAACGGTTTCGGGACGTTTCGGATATTTATCGGGAACCGAGGGGTTATCGGAACCCCCTGGGGAAGTTATGGGCCTTAATGGGCCATAAGGGAATAGGATAGTGCAACCCACAGGGTGGCACGCACCCCCTCCCAAGGGCAGTCCGTATTGGACTATGGGAAGGGGGCGCGGCCCCCTCTTTCCTTTCCCTCTCCCTCTCCTTCCCTCCTTCCCCCTCTTAGAATAGGACATGGAATCCAACTAGGATTGGGAATCCTAGTTGGACTCCCCCCTTGGCGTTCCCTCTTTGGCCTCCGACCTTCTCCTCCCCCTCCATTATATACGTGGCCAGGGGGCACCCTAAAGACATCAATTGTTCTTTAGCCTGTGCGGTGCCCCCCTCCATAGTTTACCACCTCAGTCATATTGTCGTAGTGCTTAGGCGAAGCCCTGCGCGGATCACATCACCAACACCGTCGCCACGCCATCGTGCTGACGGGACTCTCCATCGACCCTCTTCTGGATCAAGAGCTCGAGCGACGTCATCATGCTGAACGTGTGCTGAACACGGAGGTGCCGTACGTTTGGCACTTGGATCGGTTGAATCATGAAGACGTTTGACAACATCAACCGCGTTACTAAACACTTCCGCTTTCACTCTATGAGGGTATGTGGACACACTATCCCGTCTCGCTGCTATGCATCTCCTAGATAGATCTTGCGTGATCGTAGGAATTTTTTTGAATTACTACGTTCCCCAAAAGGGTCGTGCCCCTCTCCTTGTCCAATATGGACTCCCCATGGGGGGCGCGCCACCCCTTGTGGGCTGCCTCCCCTCACCTCTATGGCCCATATGGCCCATATCTTTCCCCCGGGGGTTCCGTTAACCCCCCGGTACTCCGATAAAAATCCAAAACACTTCGGAACGATTCCGGTGTCCGAATACTATCGTCCAATATATCAATCTTTACCTCCCGACCATTTCGAGACTCCTCGCCATGTATGTGATCTCATCCGGGACTCCGAACAATCTTCGGTCACCAAAACACATAACTCATAATACAAATCGTCATCAAACGTTAAGCGTGCGGACCCTATGGGTTCGAGAACTATGTAGGCATGACCGAGACACATCTCCGATCAATAACCAACAGCAGAACCTGGATGCTCATATTGGTTCCTACATATTCTACGAAGATCTTTATCGGTCAAACCGCAATGACAACATACGTTATTACCTTTGTCATCGGTATGTTACTTGCCCGAGATTCGATCATCGGTATCTTCATACCTAGTTCAATCTCATTACCGGCAAGTCTCTTTACTCGTTTCATAATGCATCATCCCGCAACTAACTCATTAGTCACATTGCTTGCACGGCTTATCGTGATGTGCATTACCGAGAGGGCCCAGAGATACCTCTCCGATACTCAGAGTGACGAATCCTAATCTCTATCTATGCCAACCCAACAAACACCTTCGGAGACACCTGTAGAGCATCTTTATAATCACCCAGTTACGTTGTGACGTCTGATAGCACACATGGTGTTCCTCCAGTATTCGGGAGTTGCATAATCTCATAGTCAAAGGAATATGTATAAGTCATGAAGAAAGCAATAGCAATAAAACTTAACGATCATTATGCTAAGCTAACAGGTGGGTCTTGTCCATCACATCATTCTCCTAATGATGTGATCCCGTTCATCAAATGACAACACATATCTATAGTCAGGAAACTTCACCATCTTTGATTAACGAGCTAGTCAAGTAGAGGCATACTAGGGACACTTTGTTTTTTCTATGTATTCTCACATGTATCAAGTTTCCGGTTAATACAATTCTAGCATGAATAATAAACATTTATCATGATATAAGGAAATATAAATAACAACTCTATTATTGCCTCTAGGGCATATTTAATTCAGTCTCCCACTTGCACTAGGGTCAATAATCTAGATTGCATTGTAATGATTCTAACACCCATGGAGTCTTGGTGTTGATCATGTTTTGCTCATGCAAGAGGCTTAGTCAATGGGTCTACAACATTTAGATCTGTATGTATTTTGCAAATCTCTATGTCTCCCTCCTTGACTTGATCGCGGATGGAGTTGAAGCGTCTCTTGATGTGTTTGGTTCTCTTGTGAAATCTAGATTCCTTCGCTAAGTCAATTGCTCCATTATTGTCACAAAAGATTTTCATTCGACTCGATGCACTAGGTATTAGACCTAGATTGGATATAAACTCCTTCACGTAGACTCCTTCATTTGCTGCTTCCGAAGCAACTATGTATTCCGTTTCACACGTAGATCCCGCCACAACGCTTTGATTGGAACTGCATCAACTAACAGCTCCACCATTCAATGTAAATACGTATCTGGTTTGTGAGTTAGAGTCATCCGGATCAGTGTCAAATCTAGCATCGACGTAACCATTTACGATGAGCTCTTTTTCACCCCCATAAACAAGAAACATATCCTTAGTCCTTTTCAGGTACTTCAGGATGTTCTTGACCGTTGTCCAGTGATCCACTCCTGGATAACTTTGGTACCTCCCTTCTAAACTTATAGCAAGGCACACATTAAGTCTGGTACACAGCATTGCATACATGATAGAACCTATTGCTGAGGCATAGGGAATGACTTTCATTTTCTCTCTATCTTCTGCAGTGGTCGGGCATTGAGTCTAACTCAACTTTACACCTTGTAACACAAGCAAGAACCCTTTCTTTGACTGATCCATTTTCAACTTCTTCAAAACTTTATCAAGGTATGTGCTTTGTGAAAGTCCAATTAAGCGTATTGATCTATCTCTATAGATCTTGATGCCCAATATATAAGCAGCGTCACCGAGGTCTTTCATTGAAAACTTCTTATTCAAGTATCCTTTTATGCTATCTAGAAATTCTATATCATTTCCAACCAACAATATGCCATCCACATATAATGTTAGAAACGCTACAGAGCTCCCACTCACTTTCTTGTAAATACAGGCTTCTCCGAAAGTCTGTATAAAACCATATGCTTTGATCACACTATCAAAGCGTATATTCCAACTCCAAGATGATTGCACCAGTCCATAAATGGATCGCTGAAGCTTGCACACTTTGTTAGCACCTTTAGGATCGACAAAACCTTCTGGTTGCATCATATACAACTCTTCTTTAAGAAATCCATTGAGGAATGCAGTTTTGACATCCATTTGCCAGATTTCATAATCATAAAATGGGACAATTGCTAACATGATTCGGACAGACTTAAGAATTGCTACGGGTGAGAAGGTCTCATCATAGTCAACTCCTTGAACTTGTTGAAAACCTTTCGCAACAAGTCGAGCTTTGTAGACAGTAAAATTACCATCGTCCTCTGTCTTCTGCTTGAAGATCCATTTATTCTCTATGGCTTTCCGATCATCGACCAAGTCAACCAAAGTCCACACTTTGTTTTCATACATGGATCCCATCTCAGGTTTCATGGCCTCAAGCCATTTCGCGGAATCTGGGCTCATCATCGCTTCCTCATAGTTCGTAGGTTTGTCATGGTCTAGTAACATGACTTCCAGAACAGGATTACCGTACCACTTAGGTGCGGAACGTACTCTAGTTGACCTACGAGGTTCGGTACTAACTTGGTTTGAAGTTTCATGATCATCATCATTAGCTTCCTCACTAATTGGTGTAGGCATCATGGGAAAAGTTTTCTGTGATGAACTACTTTCCAATTCAAGAGAAGGTACAATTACTTCATCAAGTTCTACTTTCCTCCCACTCACTTCTTTCGAGAGAAATTCCTTCTCTAGAAAGGATCCATTCTTAGCAACAAATATTCTGCCTTCGGATCTGTGATAGAAGGTGTAGCCAACAGTTTCTTTTGGGTATCCTATGAAAACGCACTTCTCCAATTTAGGTTCGAGCTTATAAGGCTGAAGCTTTTTCACATAAGCATCACAATCCCAAACTTTAAGAACCGGCAGCTTAGGTTTCTTCCCAAACCCCAGTTCATACGGTGTCATCTCAACGGATTTAGATGGTGCTCTATTTAATGTGAATGCAGCTGTCTCTAATGCATAACCCCAAAATGATATTGGTAAATCGGTAAGAGACATCATAGATTGCACCATATCTAATAAAGTACGATTAGGATGTTTAGACACACCATTACATGTGGTGTTCCAGGTGGCGTGAGTTGCAAAACTAGTCCACATTATTTTAAATGAAGGCCAAACTCATAACTTAAATATTCGCCTCCGCGATCAGATCATAGAAACTTTATTTTCTTGTTACGATGATTTTCCACTTCACTCTGAAATTCTTTGAACTTTTCAAATGTTTCATTAAGTAGATATACCCATATCTGCTCAAATCATATGTGAAGGTTAGAAAATAACGGTACCTGCCACAAGCCTCAACACTCATCGGACTGCATACATTAGTATGTATTATTTCCAACAAGTCTGTTGCTTGCTCCATTGTTCCGGAGAACGGAGTCTTAGTCATCTTGCCCATGAGGCATGGTTCGCAAGCATCAAGTGATTCATAATCAAGTGATTCCAAAAGCCCATCTGCATGGAGTTTCTTCATGTGCCTTACACCAATATGACCTAAACGGCAGTGCCACAAATATGTTGCACTATCATTATTAACTTTGCATCTTTTGGCATCAATATTATGAATATGTGTATCACAACGATCGAGATTCAACAAAAATAGACCACTCATCAAGGGTGTATGACCATAAAAGATATTACTCATATAAATAGAACAACCATTATTCTTCGATTTAAATGAATAACCGTCTCGCGTCAAACAAGATCTAGATATAATGTTCATGCTCAACGCTAGCACCAAATAACAATTATTCAGGTTAAAAACTAATCTTGAAGGTAGATGTAGAGGTAGTGTGTCGATGGCGGTCACATTGACCTTGGAACCATTTCCGACGTGCATCATCACCTCGTCCTTAGCCAATCTTCGTTTAATCTGTAGCCCCTGTTTCAAGTTGCAAATATGAGCAACAACACCAGTATCAAATACCCAGGCGCTACTACGAGCATTAGTAAGGTACACATCAATTACATGTATATCAAATATACCTTTCACTTTGCCATCCTTCTTATCCTCCAAATACTTGGGGCAGTTCCGCTTCCAGTGACCAGTCGCTTTGCAGTAGAAGCACTCAGTTTCAAGCTTAGGTCCAGACTTGGGCTTCTTCCTGGGAACAACAACTTGCTTGCTCTTCTTCTTGAAGTTCCCCTTCTTTCCTTTTCCCTTTTTCTTGAAACTAGTGGTCTTGTTAACCATCAACACTTGATGCTCCTTCTTGATTTCTACCTCCGCAGCCTTGAGCATTGCGAAGAGCTCGGGAATCATCTTGTTCATCCCTTTCATATTATAGTTCATCATGAAGCCTTTATAGCTTGGGGCAGTGATTGAAGAACTCTATCAATGACACTATCATCCGGAAGATTAACTCCCAGCCGAGTCAAGTGGTTATGGTACCCACACATTCTGAGTATGTGTTCGCTGACAGAACCATTCTCCTCCATCTTACATCTATAGAACTTGTTGGAGACTTCAGATCTCTCAACTCAGGCATTTGCTTGAAATATTAACTTCAACTCCTCGAACATCTCATATGCTCCATGAAGTTCAAAATGTCTTTGAAGTCCCAATTCTAAGTCGTAAAGCATGGCACACTAAACTATCGAGTAGTCATCAGATTTAGCTTGCCAGACATTCATAATGTCTGTAGTTGCTCTTGCAGCAGGCCTTCACCTAGCGGTGGACGTAATTCTTCTGTGCAGCAATGAGGATAATCCTGAAGTTACGGACCCAGTCCGTGTAGTTGCTACCATCATCTTTCAACTTAGCTTTCTCTAGGAACGTGTTAAAATTCAAGGGAACGGTAGCACGGGCCATTGATCTACAACATAGATATGCAAAAAAACTATCAGGACTAAGTTCATGATAAATTTAAGTTCAATTAATCATATTACTTAAGAACTCCCACTTAGATAGACATCCCTCAAGTCATCTAAATGATCACGTGATCCATATCAACTAAACCATGTCCGATCATCACGTGAGATGGAGTAGTTTTCAATGGTGAACATCTCTATGTTGATCATATTTACTATATAATTCACGTTTGACCTTTCGGTCTCGGTGTTCCGAGACCATGTATGTACATGCTAGGCTCGTCAAATACCGAGACAATGTCTGTAAATGCTAGGCTCGTCAAGTTTAACTCGAGTATTCTGCATGTGAAAAACTGTCTGGCACCCGTTGTATGTGAACGTAGAGCTTATCACACCCGATCATCACGTGGTGTCTCGGCACGATGAACTGTCGCAACGGTGCATACTCAGGGAGAACACTTATTCCTTGAAAGTTTTAGTGAGGGATCATCTTATAATGCTACCGCTGTACTTAGCAAAATAAGATGCATAAAAGATAAACATCACATGCAATCAAAATATGTGGCATGATATGGCCATCATCATCTTGTGCCTTTGATCTCCATCTCCAAAGCACCGTCATGATCTCCATGGTCACCGGCTTGACACCTTAATATCAATCGTGGCGTCATTGTCATCTCGCCAACTATTGCTTCTACAACTATCGCTAATGCATAGTGATAAAGTAAAGCAATTACATGGTGATTGCATTTCATACAATAAAGTGACAACCATAAGGCTCTTGCCAATTGCCGATAAATTTTACAAAACATGATCATCTCATACAATAACGTATATCACATCATGTCTTGACAATATCACATCACAACATGCCCTGCAAAAACAAGTTGAGACGTCCTCTACTTTGTTATTGCAAGTTTTACGTGGCTGTTATGGGCTTCTAGTAAGAACTGTTCTTACCTACGCATCAAAACCACAATGATGTTTCATCAAGTTTGTTGTTTTAACCTTCAACAAGGACCGGCAGTAGTCAAATTTGATTCAACTAAAGTTGGAGAAACAGACACCCGCCATCCACCTTTATGCAAAACA
Organism: Triticum dicoccoides; assembly: GCF_002162155.2. Classification (NCBI taxonomy): domain Eukaryota; kingdom Viridiplantae; phylum Streptophyta; class Magnoliopsida; order Poales; family Poaceae; genus Triticum; species Triticum dicoccoides. Next base: position 400,679,068 of record NC_041392.1, read on the forward strand.
AGCTGCATGTCTGTTGGTGGACCTGGTCTCATGAACATGGTCATGTAAGGTTGGTCCGGGCCGCTTCATCCAACAATACCGCCAAATCAAAATAACACATTGGTGGTAAGCAATATGGCTATGATCTCCCACAACACTTTGTGTTCTACTCATGCATATCATCTACGCATAGACCTGGCTCGGATGCCACTATAGGGAACATAGCATGTAATTTCAGAAAATTTCCTACGATCACGCAAGATCTATCTAGGAGATGCATAGCAACGAGAGGGGGAGAGTGTGTCCTCATATCCTCGTAGACCGAAAGCGGAAGCGTTAGCTTAACGCGGTTGATGTAGTAGAATGTCTTCTTGATTCAACCAATCAAGCACGAACGTACGTCACCTTCGAGTTCTGCACACGTTCAGCTCGATGACGTCCCTCGAACTCTTGATCCAGCAAAGTGTCGAGGGAGAGTTTCGTCAGCATGACGGCGTGGTGATGGTGATGTGATCCGCACAGGGCTTCGCCTAAGCACTATGACAAATATGACTGGAGGCGTAAACTGTGGAGGGGGCACCACACATGGCTAAGAAACAATTTATGTGCTTTGGGGTGCCCCCTGCCCCCATATATAAAGGAGGAGAGGGGAGGAGGCCGGCCTAGGGGGGCGCCAAGTGGGAGGAGTCCCACTTGATCCCCTAGTCCAATTCGCCCTCCCCCTTCCTTTTACCGGAATAGGAAAAGGGGAAGGTGATTTGGAGCATCCTATGGACATCACCATGTCAAGAGTCCGTTTGGAAAGTGACACGTGCGACCTCTACTTCACATTCATAAAGGTGAATCATCTCCTTTACACGTGCTCACTTGACCCCTTCGAGGATGGCATACTACTTGACACTCCACTCGTGTGCATGCATAGGTATTGCCAGAGCTTCAAAGACGATGAGGAGGAGTGCAAGAGCCAAGGAACGCCTACACCATCCACGAGGGAAGCATGGAAGCGAAGACGGAAGAAGAAGGAGTTGCGGAGTCTACAGCGACCGGAAGCCACCGGACGTCTGACCCTCTACAGCGCCCGGACGACCGACATCCACCGGACTGAAGGAAATATGCCCTAAAGGCAATAATAAAGTTATTATTTATTTCCTTATATCATGATAAATTTTTATTATTCATGCTAGAATTGTATTAACCGGAAACTTAGTACATGTGTGAATACATAGACAAACAGAGTGTCACTAGTTCGCCTCTACTTGACTAGCTCGTTGAATCAATGATGGTTATGTTTCCTAACCATAAACATGAGTTGTCATTTGATTAACGGGATCACATCATTAGAGAATGATGTGATTGACTTGACCCATTCCGTTATCTTAGCACTTGATCGTTTTAGTTTACTACTATTGCTTTCTTCATGACTTATACATGTTCCTATGACTATGAGATTATGCAACTCCCGATTACCGGAGGAACACTTTGTGTGCTACCAAATGTCACAACGTAACTTGGTGATTATAAAGGTGCTCTACAGGTGTCTCTGATGGTACTTTTTGAGTTGGCATAGATCGAGATTAGGATTTGTCACTCCGGTTGTCGGAGAGGTATCTCTGGGCCCTCTCGGTAATGCACATCACTATAAGCCTTGCTAGCAATACAACTAATGAGTTAGTTGCGGGATAGTGCATTGCAGAACGAGTAAAGAAACATGCCGGTAACGAGATTGAACTAGGTATTGACATACCGACGATCGAATCTCGGGCAAGTAACATATCGATGACAAAGGGAACAATGTATGTTGTTTTGCGGATTGACCGATAAAGATCTTCGTAGAATATGTAGGAGCCAATATGAACATCCAGGTTCCGCTATTGGTTATTGACCGGAGACTTGTCTCGGTCATGTCTACATAGTTCTCGAACCCGTAGGGTCTGCACGCTTAACGTTTGGTGACGATCAGTATTATGAGTTTATGTGATTTGATGTACCGAAGGTAGTTCTGAGTCCCGGATGAGGAGATCGGGGACATGACAAGGAGTCTTGAAATGGTCGAGACGTAAAGATCGATATATTGGATGACTATATTCGGACATCGGAAAGGTTCCGAGTGATTCGGGTATTTTTTGGAGTACCGGGGAGTTACAGGAATACGGGGAAGAACTATTGGGCCTCATGGGCCAAGTGGTGGAAGAGAGGAGGCAGGGCGCGCGGCCCCCCTAGCCCAAACCGAATTGGACTAGGGGGCTGGTCCCCCTTTCCTCCTTTCCTCCCTCTCCTTCCTTCCCCCCTTCCCCCTTCCTTTCCTCCTCCTAGTAGGAGTAGGAAAGGGGAGTCCTACTCCTACTAGGAGGAGGACTCCTCCTGGCGCGCCCTAGGAGGGCCGGCCGTCCTCCCCCCTTGCTCCTTTATATACGGGGGCAGGGGGCACCCTAGAACACACAATTTGACATTGTTCTTAGCCGTGTGCGGTGCCCCCCTCCACCATAATCCACCTTAGTCATATCGTAGCGGTGCTTAGGCAAAGCCATGCGTCGGTAGCATCATCCTCACCGTCATCACGCTGTCGTGCTGACGAAACTCTCCCTCAAAGATCTGTTGGATCGGAGTTCGTGGGACGTCACCGAGTTGAACCTGTGCTGAACTCGGAGGTGTCATACGTTCGGTACTTGGATCGGTCGGACCGTGAAGACGTACGACTACATCAACCACGTTCTCATAATGCTTCCGCTTATGGTCTATGAGGGTACGTGGACGATACTCTTCCCTCTCGTTGCTATGCATCACCATGATCTTGCGTGTGCATAGGAAATTTTTGAAATTACTGCATTCCCCAACAGTGGCATCCGAGCCAGGTTTATGCTTAGATGTTATATGCATGAGTAGAACACAAGTGAGTTGTGGGCGATACAAGTCATACTGCTTACCAGCATGTCATACTTTGGTTTGGCGGTATTGTTGGATGAAGCGGCCCGGGCCGACATTACGCGTACGCTTACGCGAGACTGGTTCTACCGACGTGCTTTGCACATAGGTGGCTGGCGGGTGTCAGTTTCTCCAACTTTAGTTGAACCAAGTGTGGCTATGTGCGGTCCTTGAGAAGGTCAAAACAACACTAACTTGACAAACTATCATTGTGGTTTTTGATGCATAGGTAAGAACAGTTCTTGCTCAGCCCATAGTAGCCACGTAAAACTTGCAACAACAAAGTAGAGGACGTCTAACTTGTTTTTGCAGGGCATGTTGTGATGTGATATGGTCAAGACATGATGCTATAATTTATTGTATGAGATGATCATGTTTTCTAACAGAGTTATAGGCAACTGGCAGAAGCCTTATGGCTGTCTCTTTATTGCATAAGATGCAAGCACCAAATAATTGCTTTACTTTATCGCTATGCGATAGCAATAGTTGCAAGAGCAATAGTTGGCGAGATGACCATGTGACGACACATTGATATAGATCAAGATGATGGAGATCATGGTGTCATGCCGGTAACGATGGAGATCATGACGATGCTTTGGAGATGGAGATCAAAGGCACAAGATGATGATGGCCATATCATGTCACATATTTTGATTGCATGTGATGTTTATCTTTTATGCATCTTATTTTACTTAGTTTGACAGTAGCTTTATGAGATGATCCCTTACTAAAATTTCAAGGTATAAGTGTTCTCCCTGAGTATGCACCATTGCCAAAGTTCGTCGTGCCGAAACACCACGTGATGATCGGGTGTGATGAGCTCAACGTTCATCTACAACGGGTGTAAGACAGTTTTGCACATGCAGAATACTCGGGTTAAACTTGACGAGCCTAGCATATGCAGATATGGCCTCGGAACACTGGAGACCGAAAGGTCAAGCGTGAATCATATAGTAGATATGATCAACATAGTGATGTTCACCGTTGAAAACTACTCCATCTCACGTGATGATCGGACATGGTTTAGTTGATTTGGATCATGTGATCATTTAGATGACTAGAGGGATGTCTATCTAAGTGGGAGTTCTTAAGTAATATGATTAATTGAACTTTAATTTATCATGAACTTAGTCCTGATAGTATTTGCATAACTATGTTGTAGATCAATAGCTCGCGATGTTGCTCCCCGTTTATTTTGATATGTTCCTAGAGAAAAACTATGTTGAAAAATGTTAGTATCAATGATGCAGACAAGCTCCATAATCTGAGGTTTATCCTCATTGTTGCACAGAAGAATTATGTCCTTGATGCACCGCTAGGTGACAGACCAATTGCAGGAGCAAAAGCAGACGTTGTGAACGTTTGGCAAGCTCGATATGATGACTACTTGATAGTTTAGTGCACTATGCTTTATGGCTTAGAATCGGGGCTTCAAAGACGTTTTTGAAACGCCACAGAGCATATGAGATGTTCCAAGAGTTGAAATTAGTATTTCAGACTCATGCCCATGTCAAAAGGATTAAGACCTTTTGACAAGTACTTTGCCTACAAGATGGAGGAGAATAGCTCAACTAGTGAGCATGTGTTCAGAATGTCTGAGTACTACAATCGCTTGAATCAAGTGGGAGTTAATCTTTCAGATAAGATAGTGATTGACAAAGTTCTCTAGTCACTATCACCAAGTTACTAAAACTTCGTGATGAACTATAATATGCAAGGGATAACGGAAACGATTCCCAAGCTCTTCGTGATGCTGAAATCGACGAAGGTAGAAATCAAGAAAGAGCATCAAGTGTTGATGGTTAACAAGACCACTATTTTCAAGAAAAGGGAAGAGGGACAGAAGGGGAACGTCAAGAAGAACGGCAAGCAAGTTGCTGCTCAAGTGAAGAAACCCAAGTCTGGACCTAAGCCTGAGACTGAATGCTTCTACTGCAAAGGGACTGGTCACTGGAAGTGGAACTGCCCCAAGTATTTGGCGGATAAGAAGGATGGCAAGGTGAACAAAGGTATATTGGATATACATGTTATTGATGTGTACTTTACTAGTGTTTATAGCAACCCCTCGGTATTTGATACTAGTTCAGTTGCTAAGAGTGGTAACTTGAAATGGGAGTTGCAGAATAAACAGAGACTAGTTAAGGGTGAAGTGACGATGTGTGTTGGAAGTTGTTCCAAGAATGATATGATCATCATCGCACACTCCCTATACTTTCGGGATTAGTGTTGAACCTAAATAAATGTTATTTGGTGTTTGCATTGAGCAAGAATATGATTTGATCATGTTTATTGCAATATGTTTATTCATTTAAGTTAGATATATAATTATTATTCTGTTTACATGAATAAAACCTTCTATGGTTATATACACATGTTGGATCTCGATCGTAGTGATACACATATTCATAATATTAAAGCCAAAAGATGCAAAGTTAATAATGATAGTGCAACTTATTTGTGGCACTGCCGTGTCAGGACCCCGACTCAATGCCACATTGATCTAGCATGTAACACCTCATATCGCCTTGCGGCCTCACGCACGGTATCCCCACGGGTGTCGCCTTACCTTTGCCCGGGACCGTTTGCGCATTTTGGCACACGTATATGATGGTGTCGCTAGCATCCATATGATAAAGAGCCCGGGCTGACATGGCTAGTCGTAAACCCAAAGTGGCACTAACTTACAGGGACAGGCATTCATGACCCAGCATCGAACGTGTCGGTCATCAGCGAGTGAATCCAGGCTGTAGCACTGGGCTAACAGGACTCCGGTGAACCGGGCTGTAGCGGGCTAGCAGGACTCCGGTATTCATCGCGTGACATTTCCCCGAAGGGACAGACACAGGATCGAAGAAGGACACATGCCGGCCTGCCTAAGTGTTCCGGAGCAGCAGCAAGCTACCAGGGCTCAGTGGAAGCACTAGGAGACATTTCCCGGTAAGAGAGGCTACTAAGAATAAACAACTAGATAGTCAGATCCCACACATAGCAATACACATTACACGTACGCATAACATGCAAGTATGTGCTGTATAACATGGCATCACGGCATAACTCAACAATCATATAGATAAAGGCTCAGAAGAGCCATCATAGCATTTATTGCAAATAGGGGTCACAAGACCCATCATACAGAGCATACAAACAACAAGCGGAAGCATTACATGTCTGGGTACAGACATCTACAAATGAAAAAGGCTGAAGAGCCTGACTATCTACAACATCCGATCAAGATCGTAGCTGAGGTACTAGCTACTAGTCGAAGTCCACGAGAACACTAGTAAGACCGAAGTCTCCGCTGCAAAAACATAAATGAAGCAACATGAGTACAAAGGTACTCAGCAAGACTTACATCAGATCCTAGCATACATGCATTTGTGTCAAGGGGGTAATGTGGAGGTTAGTTGCAGCAAGCCAGCTTTGACTCTGTGGCTATCCTGTTCTACGACTACCAGAAACTCTTGAGGTGAGACAACGTACACGAGTCCACTAATCACCACACAATACACTACTATGGATTCATCCCCGTCTCCCTACGAGAAGGCCATCCATAGCACTCACACTTGTCTTGAGCATTTTAGAGTATCCACTTCAAGTTGTCTATGTACCATGTAAGCATCCAAGAAGCCCATAACCGCGGACCCGGCTATTCGAATAGATCATGTTAACCCTGCAGGGGTGTACTTCTTCACACACGCTCTCGCCACTTACCGCCATGTACACGTCATGTATCTCGGCAACCTTCAAGCGGAAGCCTGGCGAGGGTGTCGGCCACGACCTGACTAACCACACAAGACTCTAGTCCAGGTTTATCGCCTATTCGGGTTCCACCCGCAAGGAGATCCGGCAGGGGTGTCGCTTACGGCCCCAAACGATGTGTACAGGGTTCCCGAGCCCACCATCCGGGTGCCACTCGGTACACCAGGCCACGTGTGCCTAGTCTGTCCCAAGCCCACCCTGCCGGGTGCCACTTGGTAGAAAAATAGCACTACCTACAAACACCAGAAACTAGTTGCGACTCCTGGACAGAGATCAGGTTGGCTAATAAGTCGAGAGGGGTCGAGTTACCGGAACCCAATGTGTGGTAGTATCGAGTCATTGGACAACATACATAGAACTCAGTGCTTAAGGACGGTTCCAATGAGACAACCCACCATGTACTCCTACATGGCCTCTCACCGCTACCTTTACCAAATCGTGTTCACACACTTCACTCTCAGCATCAGAACATATCGTGACACTCCAATTCATTTCCAATGAATCAGACCTGACACAACTCTAAGCAATAGCAGGCATAGCATGGTAGGAACACATCAGTGGCTTCAATCAACTCCTACACATGCTAGTGGGTTTCAACTATTTACTGTGGCAATGACAGGTCATGCAGAGGAATGGGTTCAACTACCGCAGCACAAAGTAGCAGATGAATCGTTGTTGTCCTAATGCAATAACTGAGAGCAGGAGCGAGAGAGTAGGGTTTTATCGAAATGAACAAGGGGGTTTGCTTGCCTGGTAAAACAACAGAGGAGGCACTGCTTCACGGACAGGTACTCTGGAACAGACTCCGGAGCAGGACCTATCGAGAAGGAACAGTGTCGGCAATCAAGACACAATCATATGCAACAATATGATGCATTAACATGGCATGTAGATGTGATGCTGTTTGGGCTAATGCAACTGGTAATCATTTGGTTTGAAGTCCATTTGAACCAAAGGTTCAAATGCATCTCCAAATTAAGCTCCTACATATGCCATAATGTGTTTTTCTCATATTCAGCATGTATAAGTTGGTTTGTCATGCATGAAACTAGTACAGATGGAAAGATTGCATTTTTCTGATAATTTTTCATATATAAATTACTTTAATCTGAGCTACGGTTGAATTGTTATGAATTTTTGAAGTTTAAAACAATTTCTGGAATTTTCTGATTAAATTTAAATCCAGAAATCATATTATTGCGCCAGCATGACGTCAGCACGACGTCAGCGGTCAACTGGGCTGGCTGGGGTCAAACCTGACGTGTGGGGTCCACAAGTCAGTGACAGGGGGGTTTAACAGAGGTTAGTTTAATCCTAATTAAGAGTTAGTGGCGCTGGGGCCCACTGTCAGTGTCACAGTTAGTTAACAAAGTTAATTAGTTGCTAAACTAATCCTAAACTAAAAATTAGCAGGGCCGGGCCCCACCTGTCATTGACCCATACGGGTCAAATCTGGGTCAACAGGGGGTCTAACCCGGTCAACTCGCCGGCGTTTAGCCGCCGGCGAGGCCCGAGACGGCGGAACGCCGCGGAAATCACCCACAGGGCTCCGTTCGAGGCGTGTTTAGGCTCTTCGAAGGGCTGGCGATGCGGCGCGTCGAGCAGTGCCCTCGGCCAGAGCTGGGGTGGCCGAGAACGACGTCGGCGACCACGTTTGCGGCCGCCGGAGTTCGGCTGTGTTCAAGGGTGCGGCTGCAGCGTGCTAACGCGCGAACTAAAACGCTAGCGGGGCACTACGAGGTGCGGCGAGAGTGCTAGGTGCACTGGCGTGGCCAAAGGGTCGCCGGAGCAACGCCGGCGACAAGCTCGAGCGGAGGCGAGCTTCGGCCATGGCGGAACTGAGGCCTAGACGGCGTAAACGCGAGGAGGAGGAGAGGGGTTCGAAGCAGAGGCTCACGAGGAGGTCGATGGGCTGGTCAGCTTGCTCGGGGAAGGCCGGAGCAGAGCAGGGCGGCGAAGTCGATCTCGGACGGCCGAGGTTGAAGACGAGGACGGTGCAGGCGCTGTGGTGCGTCCCCGGTTGCGTGGGGCATCGAGGAAGAAGACGGAGCCGAGGCGGTTCTCTTGGACACGCTGGTGCGACTAGGGAGGGCTGGTGGCCATGGCGACGGTGAGCGATGGCGGCGGCAGCGCTCGGGTGCGCTCGGGGAAGAGAGAACCAGGGAGGAGGGAGAGCGAGAGGAAGTGAGAGCGGTGCGGGGCAGCGCGTGGCGACGTTCCGGACGTCCAGGCGTCGAGGGGGAGGACAGGCAGGCAGGTGCCGTGGCGGCACGGCGGTGCGCACGCGTCGGCCACACGCCCTTGGCCTCCTGGCGGGAGGTGGAGGACGACTGGCACTAGCCAGTCGGCTGGGCCGGCCAGCTGGGCCGCACAGTGCCAGGCCTCAGGTGAGCACAGGTAGGCATTTTTTTTCTAATTTTGTTTTCTTTTCTACTTTTCTGGCATTTGTTTGGTTTAATAAAAATACTAAACCATTTTATTTGCTTATGCCAATTTTTGTAGGGGCTAATGGTATTATTCTAGAGCTCCTCAACAAAAGGCACAATTTTTGGACATATATTAATATATAAAACTAATATATTTCCAATGCAAGTATTCATCGAATTAATCCAAATGGCCAAAATAAATATCCATGAGCTCCTAAAATATTGTTTTGATTTTTATCTCTGTCCAATATTTTCAGGGAGCAACATGAGCATTTTCTTGGACCCTTTTTGGAGAAATTTTTATTTGGGTCATTTTCAAAAATGATTCTGAGGGTTCCACCAATCCTCATTTCAAATTTAAATGAAATTTAAACATGATGCACAAATGACTAGCTAGTCTAGGTCATACCAGACTAGGGATGTGACATGCCGTTTAGGTCATATTGGTGTAAAGCGCATGAAGAAAAAATCCATGCTGATTGGCTTTTGGAATCACTTGATTGTGAATTAGTTGATGCTTGCGAACCATGCCTCATGGGCAAGATGACTAAAAACTGCGTTCTCTGGAACAATGGAGCGAGCAACACACTTGTTGGAAATAATACATACTGATGTATGCTGTCCGATGAGTGTTGAGGCTCATGGCAGGTATCGTTATTTTTTGACCTTCACAGATGATTTGAGCAGATATGGTATATCTACTTGATGAAACATAAGTCTGAAACATTTGAAAATTTCAAAGAATTTTAGAGTGAAGTGGAAAATCATCGTAACAAGAAAATAAAGTTTCTACGATCCGATCGCATATGCGAATATTTGAGTTACGGGTTTGGTCTTCAATTTAAACAATGTGGAATAGTTTCACAAACTCATGACACCTGGAACACCATAGCATAATGGTGTGTCCAAACGTCATAACCGTACTTTATTGGATATAGTACAATCTATGATGTCTCTTACCGATTTATCACTATCTTTTTGGGGTTATGCATTAGAGACAGCTGCATTCACATTAAATAGGGCACCATCTAAATCAGTTGAGACGACGCCATATGAACCGTGGTTTGGCAAGAAACCAAAGTTGTCGTTTCTTAAAGTTTGGGGTTGCAATGCTTATGTGAAAAGGTTTCATCCTGATAAGCTCAAACCCAGATCGGAGAAATGTGTCTTCATAGGATACCCAAAGGAGACAGTTGGGTACACCTTCTATCGCAGATCCGAAGGCAAGACATTCCTTGCTAAGAATGGATCCTTTCTAGAGAAGGAGTTTCTCTCGAAAGAAGTGAGTGGGAATAAAGTAGAACTTGATGAGGTAACTGCACCTGCTCCCTTATTGGAAAGTTGTTCATCACAGAAATATGTTCCTGTGACTCCTACACCAATTAGTGAGGAAGCTAATGATGATGATCATGTAACTTCAGATCAAGTTACTACCGAACCTCGTAGGTAAACTAGAGTGAGATCCGCACCAGAGTGGTACGGTAATCCTATTATGGATGCCATGTTACTTGACCATGCCGAACCTACAAACTATGAGGAAGCGATGATGAGCCTAGGTTCCGCGAAATGGTTTGAGACCATGAAATCTGAGATGGGATCCATGTATGAGAATAAAGTGTGGACTTTGATTGACTTGCCTGATGATTGGTGAATCATTAAGAATAAATGTATCTTAAAGAGGAAGACGGACGCTGATAGTAGTGTTACTATCTATAAAGCTCGAATTGTCGCAAAATGTTTTTGACAAGTTCAAGGTGTTGACTGCGATGAGATTTTTTCACTCGTATCGATGCTTAAAAGTCTGTCTGGATCATGTTAGCAATTGCCGCATTTTATGAAATCTGGCAAATGGATGTCAAGACTGTATTCCTTCATGAATTTCTTAAAGAACAGTTGTATATGATGCAACCAGAAGGTTTTGTCGATCCTAAAAGGTGCTAACAAAATGAGCAAGCTCCAGTGATCCATCTATGGACTGGTGCAAGCATCTCGGAGTTGGAATATACACTTTGATGAGTTGATCAAAGCATATGATTTTAAACAGACTTGCGGTGAAGCATGCATTTACAAGAAAGTAAATGGGAGCACTACAGCATTTCTGATAAGTATATGTGAATGTCATATTGTTGATCAGAAATAATGTAGAATTTTCTGGAAAGCATAAAGGAGTGTTTGAAAAGAGTTTTTCAAAGAAAGACCTCGATGAAGCTGCTTACACATTGAGCATCAAGATCTATAGAGATAGATCAAGACACTTGATAAATTTTTTCAATGAGTACATACCCTAACAAGATTTTGAAGTAGTTCAAAATGGAACAGTCAAAGAAGGAGTTCTTGCCTGTGTTGCAAGGTGTGAAGTTGAGTAAAGACTCAAAACCAACCACGACAGAAAATAGAAAGAGAATGAAAAGTCATTCCCTATGCCTCAGTCACAGGTTCTATAAAGTATGCTATGCTGTTTACCAGTCCTATTGTATACCTTAGCATGATTCTGGCAAGGGAGTACAATAGTGATCTATGAGTAGATCACTGGATAGCGGTCAAAATTATCCTTAGAGTACTAAGGAAATATTTCTCGGTTATGGAGGTGATAAAAAGAGTTCGTCATAAAGAGTTACGTCGATGCAAGATTTTTACATCAATCTAGATGACTCTAAGTCTCAATCTGGATACATATTGAAAGTGGGAGCAATTAACTAGAATAGCTACGTGCAGAGCATTGTAGACATAGAAATTTGTGAAATACATACAGATCTGAATGTTGCAGAACCGTAGACTAAACTTCTCTCACAAGAAAAACATGGTCACTCTTTGGGTGTTAATCACATAGCGATGTGAACTAGATTATTGACTCTAGTAAACCCTTTGGATATTAGTTACATGGAGATGTGAACTAATCACATAAAGATGTGAACTAGATTATTAACTCTAGTGCAAGTGGGAGACTGAAGGAAATATGCCCTAGAGGCAATAATAAAGTTATTATTTATTTCCTTATATCATGAAAAATGTTTATTATTCATGCTAGAATTGTATTAACCGGAAACTTAGTACATGTGTGAATACATAGACAAACAGAGTGTCACTAGTTCGCCTCTACTTGACTAGCTCGTTGAATCAATGATGGTTATGTTTCCTAACCATAGACATGAGTTGTCATTTGATTAACGGGATCACATCATTAGAGAATGATGTGATTGACTTGACCCATTCCGTTAGCTTAGCACTTGATCGTTTTAGTTTACTGCTATTGCTTTCTTCATGACTTATACATGTTCCTATGACTATGAGATTATGCAACTCCTGATTACCGGAGGAAAACTTTGTGTGCTACCAAACGTCACAATGTAACTGGGTGATTATAAAGGTGCTCTACAGGTGTCTCCGATGGTACTTGTTGAGTTGGCATAGATCGAGATTAGGATTTGTCACTCCGATTGTTGGAGAGGTATCTCTGGGCCCTCTCGGTAGTACACATCACTATAAGCCTTGCAAGCAATGCAACTAATTAGTTAGTTGCGGGATAGTGCATTACAGAAAGAGTAAAGAAATTTGTCGGTTACGATATTGAACTAGGTATTGAGATACCGACGATCGAATCTCGGGCAAGTAACATACCGATGACAAAGGGAACAACGTATGTTGTTATGCGGTTTGACCGTCAAAGATCTTCGTAGAATATGTAGGCGCCAATATGAACATCCAGGTTCCGCTATTGGTTATTGACTGGAGACGTGTCTCGGTCATGTCTAAATAGTTCTCGAACCCGTAGGGTCCGCACACTTAACGTTCGGTGACGATCGGTATTATGAGTTTATGTGATTTGATGTACCGAAGGTAGTTCAGAGTCCCGGATGAGACCGGGGACATGACGAGGAGTCTCTAAATGTTCGAGACGTAAAGATCGATATATTGGACGACTATATACGGACATCGGAAAGGTTCCGGGTGATTCGGGTATTTTTCGGAGTACCCGGGAGTTACGGGAATACGGGGAAGAAGTATTGGGCCTCATCGGCCAAGTGGTGGAAGAGAGGACGTAGGGCGCGCAGCCCCCTAGCCCAAACGGAATTGGACTAGGGGGCCAGCCCCCCTTTCCTCCTTTCCTCCCTCTCCTTCCTTCTCCCCTTCCCCCTTCCTTTCCTCCTCCTAGTAGGAGTAGGAAAGGGGAGTCCTACTCCTACTAGGAGGAGGACTCCTCCTCCTGGGCGCCCTAGGAGGGCCGGCGGGGCTCCCCTATGACGCTCCGAGACCGATGTGCCAGGTGTCTTCGAGTTATTCGCTGTTGTTGCCAGGTCATTTTCTTGCGTGTTGCATTTCATCATGTCATCATGTGCATCACATCATCATGGTTTCAAAACCTGCATCCGTCTGGGTTCCCCCAGTTCCCTCTGTTGCCCGTTCTGAGCCCAGACACGCTTGCACGCGCCCGCGCCACGTCCGAAATATTATTTTGTAAGTGGCCGGAAAATGTTCTCGGATTGGGTTGAAAGTTGGCATGCGGTGTTGTTATGTTGTTAGTAGGTCGCCTGCCAAGTTTCATCACATTCGGAGTCCGTTTGACGCCCCAACGTTAAACTATAGCGGCATTATAGCCGGGCAGACGTCGGACGTTTTCGGTCTCCGAAAACCTTGCCGGGCTGCACTTCTCTTCTATCCTCTCAGCCCATGGCCTTCTACACAGTCCACCTAGGCCCAGCCTACCCCTCTTTGCGCAGTGCTTGTACCCCTCTCGCGCGTCCGAAACTCCCCCGAACCCGACCCGGGAAGTCGTCATCGTTGGATCCGGATCATCCCCAAACGTCTATAAAACATCTCCGTTTTTGTTTTTGGACTCCCTACCTATTTGTTTCTCGACCGTCTGATTACGATCGGAGGGACGAGGAAGCCCCTACCCAAAGGTCCATATGCCGTATATAAACAGATTCAACCCTAATTTCTAGGGGAGATGTCCCATCCATCCCCACGCCGCCGCCACTCTCCCCATCGGGATCCAAAACTAGCCTCCACCTTCTCCTCGTTTTCCCCTCCTGTCCAACCACCATCGCCGCCCAAGTCCTGCAGGAGCCCGAGCTCCTCTACCCATCGCTCCTCTCCTGTAGCCGCCCGAGCACCGGCCAGCTCGCTGGAGCAAACCACCGACGCCCGAGCCAAATCCCCTCGCGCTACCTCCTTCTTTACCTTCTTCTTACCCTGTTTCATCCCTCTCTCGTGCTCTGCATGTTCGAACAGGAGGCCATGGAAGCCGCCCGTCCGTACCTCGTCTCCGGCCCCTGCCCGCTGGAGCCGTGCCTCCTTGGACCTGCGGCTGTGGAGTCGGCCTTCATCCACGGCCCGCCCGCCTTGACACGCTCACCATCATCGCCGGGAGCTCCAAGCTGCCCCAAGCTCTGCTCCATTCCAGCGTCGCCCGCGCGCCAAGTTCTGCCGCTGCCTCGTCCAATCCGCGTCCTCGCCGGCGCGTCTCCGCGGTCGGATCTCCCCAAGCCCTCTGCACTGATCTCCACTGCTTCTGCGTGCGGGGACAACGACGATCGGCGCCAAGTTCCCCTGCCTCGCTCACCTGCATCCGCCTCGCCCCATGGTCGCCGACCCCCTGCCTCGCCTTGGGTCTCACTGGGATACCGTCTCGCTGCTGTATCCCCATCCCCGCACCTCCCAGCTTCCTCTGCGCTTGATTCCTGCAGTTCCCAAGCCAAGCCACCGCCCTGGATCTTCTTTGTCGCCGACGCCCGTCTCCAGCGCCAAGTCCCGCCAACGCCTGCTCCTGCGTCGAGCAGGGGAGCCGAGAGAACGACCCCAGCGCCAAGTCCCACTTGCCAGTGCTCGTTGACTCCGTCGTCCCCACGCCTCACCTGCTGTTGCCATCACCCTCCTCCAGCATCGCCGGCCTCACCTGCTACTGCCACCGTCTCCCCTGTCGAACGAACCAACACGACCCAGCGCCAAGTTCGGTTCGATCCCCTGCGCGTTGACCACGCCCCTGTATCATCCCCACGCCTGGGCCACGAGGGCACCGAGGCCCATCAACGTCTTCTCATCACCACAACCGGCCCAACTGCTTCTCCACTTTCGGCCCATGGCCCGATGTGAGCATAGCCCAGCCCCTCCGCTATTATGTGACTGTGCGTTTGATAGTTATGTTGCGCCTGTTGCCTTACCGGGCCTCTCCTTAGATTCAGCCCAGTATAGTTTTTTTCCTGTTCTGCGAATTTGTCTATTTATTCCAGAGTTTCCAGTTTTGCAGAAAACCCCTCCATCTTCATGCATATACTAACTTAATAACCGTACATCAGATTAAAACAAACTTAATATGAAAGTTGCTTAGAATTTTGTGTAGTTTCATAATATGCCTTTTTCATATATGTTTAAAATGTTTAAAATGATGTTTGTTTAAATTTTGCTCTATGAATATGCTAAAATGCTTTAATTCATAACTAAATAACCGTAACTCGGTTTTTAATAAACTTTATATGTAAATGGGGTAGAATTTTGCCTAGTTTAACATGGTGGCATCACTTTGCATATTTAACAACTATAAAATTTGATTTAGGGCAGAACAGCACCAAACCTAATATATCCATATGGGGATTTACCGGAATTGTTGTTCCTTGCTTCCGGCCTCATTTAAACTTGACTAGATAGGTAGTTTTACTTTGCTTCACCCTCTTGCCATGCTAACAACATTTAATCTTGTTGGGTACATAAATGAGATCGAACTAAGTAACTCGAATGCGGTGTTCCGTCAATATGCATCCCATTGCATATTGAGCTTCACTTAATTTGTAGGATTGCTTGTGCACGTTGCCATGCCATGCTTCATTAAATCGGACATGCATCATACTTGTTGTGCATCATGCCATGTTGTTGTAGTGGTTGTTTACTATGTTGTTTGCTTCTTTCCGGGTTGCCTTTCTCGTGAGCTTCGGTTCCGTTCCGGAGTTGTGAGGATCCGTTCGACTACGTCCGTTTGTCTTCTTCGTGGACTCGTTCTTCTTCCTTGCGGGATTTCAGACAAGATGACCATACCCTCGAAATCACTTCTATCTTTGCTTGCTAGTTGCTCGCTCTTTTGCTATGCCTATGTCGCGATACCTACCACTTGCTTATCATGCCTCCTATATTGTTGAGCCAAGCCTCTAACCCACCTTGTCCTAGCAAACCGTTGTTTGGCTATGTTACCGCTTTGCTCAACCCCTCTTATAGCATTGTTAGTTGCAGGTGAAGATTGGAGTTTGTTCCTTGTTGGAACATGGATATTTTGTTGGCATATCACAATATCTCTTACTTAATTAATGCATCTATACACTTGGTAAAGGGTGGAAGGCTAGGCCTTATGCCTGGTGTTTTGTTCCACTCTTGCCACCCTAGTTTCCGTCATATCGGTGTTATGTTCCCGGATTTTGCGTTCCTTACGCGGTTGGGTTATAATGGGAACCCCTTGACAATTCGCCTTGAATAAAACTCCTCCAGCAATGCCCAACATTGGTTTTACCATTCACCACCTAGCCTTTTCTTTTCCCTTGGGAGTCGCGCTCCTGAGGGTCATCATTATTTTATCCCCCGGGCCGGTGCTCCTCTAAGTGTTGGTCCAAACTAGATCCCTGTGCAGCGCCCCCTCGGGGAAACTCGAGGTTTGGTTTTAGTTGTATGGAGAGCTCATCTGAGTGTGCCCTGAGAACGAGATATGTGCAGCTCCTATCGGGATTTGTCAGCACATTCGGGTGGTGTTGCTGGTCTTGTTTTACCATTGTCGAAATGTCTTGTAACCGGGATTCCGAGTCTGATCGAGTCTTCCCGCTAGAAGGAATATCCTTCGTTGACCGTGAGAGCTTGTGATGGGCTAAGTTGGGACACCCCTACAAGGATTGAACTTAAGAAAGCCGTGCCCGCGGTTATGGGCAGATGGGAATTTGTTAATGTCCGGTTGTAGAAAACCTGAAGTTGATCTTAATTAAAATACATCAACCGCGTGTGTAGCCGTGATGGTCTCTTCTCGGCGGGGTCCGGGAAGTGAACACGGCGTTCGAGTTATGCTTGATGTAAGTTGTTCTAGGATCACTTCTTGATCATAGTTTCTCGTTCGTGCTTTGCCTTCTCTTCTCGCTCTCATTTGCATATGTTAGCCACCATATATGCTAGTCGCTTGCTGCAGCTCCACCTCATACCTTTTACCTTTCCCATAAGCTTAAATAGTCTTGATCACGAGGGTGTGATATTGTTGAGTCCCCGTGACTCACAGTTACTTCAAAAACTAGCTTGCAGGTGTCGTTGAACCGTGCAGATGACGCAACCAAGCTCAAGGAGGAGCTCGTGGAAGATATTGTCCTTTATGTTGTTTCGTTCTAGTTGATCAGTAGTGGAGCCCAGTCGGGACGATCGGGGATCTGTGTAGCATTTGGGGTAGTCTTCTTTTATTTTGGTTCCATAGTCGGACCTTGTTTGTATCTGGTTCATGTAATGCTCTATTCATGTAGTTGTGTGAAGTGGCGATTGTAATCCAACTATGTATCTCTTTACCTTATGTATTACATGGGTTGTGTGAAGATTACCTCACTTGCGACATTGCTTTCAATGTGGTTATGCCTCTAAGTCATGCTTCGACATGTGGGAGATATAGCCACATCGAGGGCGTTACATTCCCCCTTGCTCCTTTATATACGGGGGCAGGGGCACCCTAGAACACACAATTTGACATTGTTCTTAGTCGTGTGCGGTGCCCCCTCCACCATAATCCACCTCGGTCATATCGTAGCGGTGCTTAGCCGAAGCCCTGCTTCGGTAGCATCATCATCACTGTCATCACGCTGTCGTGCGGACGGAACTCTCCCTCGAAGCTCTGCTGGATCGGAGTTCATGGGACGTCACCGAGAAGAATGTGTACTGAACTCAGAGGTGTCGTACGTTCGGTACTTGGATCGGTCGGATCATGAAGACGAACGACTACATCAACCGCGTTCTCATAACGCTTCCGCTTACGGTCTACGAGGGTACGTGGAATATACTCTTCCCTCTCCTTGCTATGCATCACCATGATCTTGCATGTGCATAGGAAATTTTTGAAATTACTGCATTCCCCAACATGGAAGTCTGACATGCCCACGCCCAGGCCAGCCAGAAGTACCCCAGCCGACTCGTGCTACAGCAGCCGAACGACCGGTGACCTTTAGACGTCCGTCGCCTCCAGCCACCGGACGTCCGACGCCTACCGGAAATCCGTGCCACCTATCCCGAAGCAAAACGATGGACTTCCGATGCCCACCGGATGTCCGGTCCCCCACGAGTCGTCGGACGTCCGGTAACTGCCTATGCGCAGCCGTGGGCCTTTGGCCTTGTATCCCTTCCCACTTACCCTTTCGCCCACTTAGACTATAAATACCCCCTACCTCCTCCTAGCTAGGGTTAGAAAAGTGATAGCTCATTTGTATGTGAGCTTTGCTCCTACCTACCTCTACTCTTGAGAGAGAGAGAGAGAGAGAGAATACTACATTGGAGGCCAATACCTCCATCTAGGAGAAGATCTCGAGGGATTCAAGACCTCCTCAGAGAGAAGATCCTTCTAGGATTCAAGCCCCCATCTCCTTTGGATTTGGGATGAACTCTACCATCAAGACCTCCTCATGGAGATGACATTTACCTTGTATCTTTCCCTTTGTTGTTCATGTACCTTGTGGATCTTGTGTGTTTGATTGTCTAGTGGATGTGTGATTGGACTTGTTCTTGAGTGTTTCCCCTTGTGATTTCTCCCCATTCTTCCATGTGTTCTTCGTGTTCTTCGAGGGAATCCACTCCAATCGTGAAAGATCGGCCTACACCAGGTTAGCCCCGCATCATATGGTATCATGAGCCACGTTGATCACGTATTTGGAGTCCCTCCCATCGTTTTCTAGCCTTCTTTTGCTTGATTTCATCCTAAATTTCGAAAATCCCCACCAAAAATAGCCCCAATTTTTTTGTGATTTGTTGGTTTGATGATGTTTTTTTCTTTTTGATCCATGGATTTGATTGGTTTTGAGTGGATATAGCATTTCCCCAAGTCTCCCCATCTTTCATCCACGAAATCTCGTCAATTTTAACCGCAAAATCCCCAAATTCCACCCAAAATCATGTCCTGGAGCTCAAATCCTGCGTTGACCCCGACCCACCGGACGTCTGACCTTTACCGGACGACCAAAACCCCTAACCCGAGCTGAAACAGTGGATTTTCGAGCCCAACCGAACATCTGTCCATTAGCGGACGTCCGATACCTGTAGATTCAGACTTCGGCTGATTTTGTTTTTCCCATAACTAATTCATCTGAACTCCAATTTTAATGTTCTTTAGCTCGTTTTGAAGCTCTTGACATCCCCCTTCCCATAAAAATACCACCAACATCATTTAACTCCATCAAATTTTTGCAACTTTGGCATCTTTTCCTACGGCTTCCAGCACATCATCCCCATTACCACCACCGACTTCCGCAACCTAACCCTTTGTCATCCATATAGCATTAGTGGTTGTTTGAGTAGTGATTCAAGTCTCCTAAGGTGTTTCGGATACTTAGGGACAGTTGCTTCTTCATCAACCACCACCACCACTTCCGCATAGGCTTACCCACCATACACTTCCGCCACCCCAACTTAACCCAATTTTATTTGAGTTGTGAGTTGTATCTCCTAAGGTGTTTCGACTACTTAGGAACGATGAACTTCAACTCTGACTCACATAACCCAATAACCCTACACTTTCTCATTGCCTACTCGCATAACCCATCATTGCATTTCTGCAATCCCATTGAGCTTCCACAAAACCACCACCGCTATTCCGCTACCACCATTTTGACATTTGACATTTGAGATTTTCAGTTCGTGGTTTTTTTTTTCGTTTCCTAAGGTGTTTCGACTAATTAGGAATGGTTAGACATCGAGTACACCACCATTCATCATCGCCATGAGGTCGTCAACATACATCAGGACAGTAACCTCGACGACATCATTGTATATTCCCCTTGCAATTGCATTGATAACCCCTAGCCCATTTTGTGTTGCTTGCCTATCGAGACTAGCCATTTGAGTATTGCCGGCAATGTTACTTGTGCACATTAGTGATCATTGATCTACACCTTCCATTGCATACATACCATACATCTTGGTATCATATCATCTCTTGTGTCACAAGATTGTTCCCGCATATACACAATTGCTATCTTAGTTTGTGCATTTCGCATTGTGGCCATATCAAAAAAATGAATAAGCTTTTAAGCAAAGAAAAAGAGAAAAACAAAGAAGCTTTTAAGCAAGTGCCATAGCATCATACCACAATACATCATATGGTATCATACTTGATCATCTTGGACCATCTTGTGCTAAAGCATCGGAACATACATACATAGCATACTTGGGATAGAACGTTTATCCATTTCTCATCTTATAGGTTGTGCACAAGTGTCGTATCCTCCTATTGAGCAATCGTGCTAGTGTCTCTCTTGAGTTGTGCAACACGAGCGTTTTCCGTGGACTCCACATTTTGTGCTCATTACTTGCTTGCACGACCCCATTTATCTATCTCTGTGTGTGTGTGTGTGTGTTCCCGTGTGCCATTCATTGCTATTGGTCTACTTGTTTCACTTGCGAATTTGTGAATATCTTTCAACATTATTGACTCTTGCTAACATTTTTCATCAAATTTTTGTGCCACTATCCTCACCAAGCTACTCCATAAGCTTTACTTGATAGGTGTGAGTGAACAAGTCTGGTACCAATTCCACTATTCTTTCATTTCACATTGAGTGAAACAGGATACATTCTCAACTTTGGGAAAAGGTAACTTGGTATTGTTTATCTCATTTCCTACTCACCTCTACTCGAGTCTTGTGATGGATAGGCAATGCATTTCACCTTCGATCTACAACAATAATGACGAGTTTGGTGCCATAAAAACAACTTGGATGCCAAGATGGATGCTAAAATGGAGGAGATCAAGGCCCTCATCAAGTCCTACAAGCGATCTTCCGAGTCTTCGAGAAGACGCTCAAGAGCACATGCCTCCGAGCTACCATCTCTGGCAAGATCACATCGGCATCGACACCACCACCAACAAGAATGTGAAGACGAAGAGCTCTACATTAACAACCGCTCGACGACTTCACCATCCCCCTTCGCATCTTCGCCAAGCGACTTCAAGGAATCTTTGCCTATAGACATACGGCATCTTCGCCTACAAGCACCTCAAAACTATGCTTAAGAGAAGCTCCCCAAGCTCAAGTGCGCGACTTCCACAAGCTACTACGACCTCGACACCAACCACAAGATTCCTTTCTATGGGACTTTAGAACCCGAGGAGTATCTCGAGTGGGAGCGCTTGATGGACGACTACCTCAAGCTACATCAAGTTTGTCCCGAAGATCAAGTGAAGTGTGCCACAAGGAACTTCCACGACTACGCCTACACATGGTGGCTTCACACACCTTCGGAGCACCGTGACATGAGTTGGCCCAATACGAAGAGAGCTATGCGGCAAGAGTTCATGCCTCCAACCTACATGGAACAACTTCTACATCAATTGGAGAACATCATACAAGGATCGAAGTCCATTTATGAGTACTTCAAGAAGAAGAATGCTTTGGGATGAGCCAGCATGGATGACCCCATTTCAATGAAGTTCCACTTCATGATGGGATTGCACAATGACATCTCCAAGACGATCTTCCTCGATGACTACTACATTTGTGCTCTCAAGGCAAAAAATAACACATCAAGGCCAAGGATTCTCCACCCCAAGCACACTTCTCGAAGACCAAGCTCCAAGACGGCGAGCATGAGGATAGTACCACCAAGATGTCCAAGCCCGTCGAGCTCCAAAACGATGCTCCCAAGTTTGTCTCCATCGCCATTCCTCTTGGTGGCATTGATGATGCCGAGTCCACCACGACTCTTTTTCAAGATGGTGCAGCGACGACTACGACTACAGAGCCAATCAAGGAACAAGCTTTGGAGGCGAGCGACATGGTGACATGTAAGGATGATGTTTCCATCTTAGGAGGTGAGAGTGATGATGTGCCAACTTCGGCCTTCATCCACGACGATGATGACGAGATGATCGAGCATGGGATTTTCCCTTTGGTCATGGAGGAGAGAGATGATGTGCCATCTTCGGCCTTCATCCATGGCAACGACGATGAGATGGTTGAGTATGGGATTTTCCCTTTGACCACGGTGACATATGATGACTTGAGTGACTTTAGCCACCATATTGAGAGTGAGATTGACTTCACCACTAGCCCCATATATGATGTGTTGCCCCAATTCCCATGTGAGGAGAGCCACAACCCCCGCCACTTGAGTGAGATGAGTGACTCCACCATATGTGACATTGAGTGCACCTACTTTGAGGGAGTGAGTGAACCACCACATAGAGAGAATGAGGTAGTTGATAGGGCATGTGAGGCCACTATGATTTCTAACGACTTAACCTCTACCTCTATTGTGTCTTCTCATTTAATGCTAGGTCCCATATATAATGACGCGCCGATTCACGATGACTACATCCTCACTTTGGACAAGACGATGGCCATGGTGGAGTATGATGCACCCCCCACATGGTGCCATCAAGATGAAGATGGCCACCATTTGGTCTTTCCCACCTCATCTACACCACTTGAGTGGAATGACGAAGGTAACATAGGTGACGGTGATGCTCTAGTCCCACTAGTGGACATTCTTGACTATGATTTCTTGCATGATGTTGATCAACCTATTACCATGCTCCATGCTAGTGTGACTTCCTCGTGTGATGATTTATTGCCCATTTATGATGAGTATGACGATTGCCATGTGGAGTCTATTAGTTGTGATGCCATGTTACATAGGATTTCTTGTGACAATTCTTTAGGTCACATCATGTTTGACAACCCGCTTGACTTGTCATATGCTATGCATGAGATCAATCATATGTCATATTTGCAATCTCTTCATAGTGACTATGCATATGCCATTAAAATAAACCCAATTTGCACTTATGGCATAGATGACAAGCCCATGGTTATTGGCATTTGTTTTTCTTATGATGATATTGATATGCTCCCTTTGCATCATTTATCTCATATGCCCTGCCATGACCATCTAGCTTCGGATATGCATTGTTTTGGATGTTGTCCATTTTCTCCATATGATGTTTCCGATATTTCTCATGAGGAGACCCCCATAGTTTCCTCATACATTTTAGGAGATTTTGATCCACCCCATCCATTGCATGATCCCAATACTTGTATGCACAATATGCTCCCCATGAATGAAAATGCTATTGATGTGCCATATACTTGTATGCTACATTTGTGTCCCCATCGTGTCATACATAATAACTATTCTTTCATGATGGATGACATGTTTTTATACCATGCATCAAATTTCTTTGACCGATGCTTATCTTGTTCTAACTCACACGTGCACATACACATCATGATGGATGATGTGTACATTTACCACGCACACTCTTGCCATGTTCAGTTTGCATGATATGCTTATTCCTATGCCTTTGCCATGCATTTGTGACCCATGCTTTGCATTACACATGATCATTGATTCTCGTACTTGTATGTGTATTTGCAAGCTTGGTGGAGATATTGCTAGTTATTGCCATGCTCCTTTTGTGACCCATTCCTATGATGATACTATGATCTTGCTTTGTGTTCGTGCTTCCGATATGTCATGTGCATTGTCTATGCCTATTATTTGCTCACATGACATGATTGCCATGATTTACTCTAGTGTGTTGCATCTTCGCTCCACTAGTTTGCACGACTTGATTACTATGCTTTCTTATGTTGCATCACCAATGATTCATACTTGCTCATTTCATGCGGTTGATGACAACCATCTACATGCTTTGTATATAATTGTTATTGCTTATTGTCATATCTCTCCATATGTTGCCTCTCTAATGTTAGATTATTTGTCATGTATTGAGTGCAACAATGCTTTTAGTCTTGCTAATGATATTGCCCCCATAGCATTCTCACATATGTTTGGAGATCTTGACATACTACTTGTGAAGCATGCTTGTCTTCCCTCTTTGCATCATATACCTAGTGTCATGAATATCGTCGTTGTTGCATCATATTATTCGTGCACTTGTGCTTCTAATGGTTATGTGCAAGAGAAGAAAACCATCATGATGGACGATGTGTTTATCTACCATGCGCATACGTTCTTTGCTTTGTTTTGTTCATGTGTAGGATACTTGGACTTTGTGTCGACTTCCACTTCACGTGAGTTGACCATTAGAGCTCTTGAGAGCGAGTCACCTTCTACCACGACATTTCTACATCAGACTTGCTTGTGCTTCAGCATTGTGAAGGATGCACAAGGACATGCTTTCAAGGTGATATCCTTCTCTTTTGAGAACCCCCAAACCATGTGCATGCATATTATGGATCATACAGCGTGTGTTGCTTGCACCATGAGACTTATTGACCATCTTCGACCACTTGCTTGCACACATGTTAGAGACCTTGCCTCGACTTGCCACTTTCACATTTCCATGCATCATGATATATATTCCTTGTATGTTGCATCCAATTCTTGGATTACTTGCTCCTATAATATGTTTGGTTGCAACAATATCATTTCTTCACATATTCCATGTCACATTGCTTGTCACATGATTGACTTGATTGCCTCACACATGATGAACAATTTCTCTTTCTATTGTGTTGAGTGCCACACAATTTTTACTACACCCTATGCATGTTATGCCTGGATTGTCTTGCACTTGACCCATGTGTTTAGACATTTCATTTTATTTGGTGTTGTGAATGCTTCTTATGCATACCATAGACCATTTGTTGAGCGCTTTACGCATGATTGCTATGAACTTGAGGTAGATGATTATTATCTTGTCACACATATTTGCATCTCTACCTCACCATTGCATGCTTGTCCCGATGATTTCTTTGCTTATGCTCAATTTATGTGCTTACATGCCATGTCACAATCCTTTGTCAAACCATATGCTTTGCATGATGACGATACTTGTTTGGTGAATCACCTCTTAAATGCTTGGTTTTGAACTAATGCTAACCACATTTGTTTTTCTATGTGATTGTTGTCCTTGATCCTTTTAAAGGAATCACTAGAAGGTGCGACATTGGAGAGTGCATTGCGAGCTTGAAGATGATGAGTACTTGGTGAACATCCACTTCTACACACCGAAGCCATCTCATTCGCATGGTGATTTGGTTTTCGATCCGAGGTCGGATCTTTCCCAAGGGGGGGGGGAGATGATGCGGAGCATCCTATGGACATCACCATGTCAAGAGTCCGTTTGGCAAGTGACACATGCAACCTCTACTTGACATTCATAGAGGTTAATCATCTCCTTTACACGTGCTCACTTGACCCCTTCGAGGATGGCATACTACTTGAAACTCCACTCGTGTGCATGCATAGGTATTGCCGGAGCTTCACGGACGACGAGGAGGAGTGCAAGCGCCAAGGAATGCCTACACCATCCGTGAGGGAAGCATGGAAGCGAAGACGGAAGAAGAAGGAGCTGCTGAGTCTACAGCGACTGGACGACCCGAAGCCACCGGACGTCCGACCCTCTACAGCGCCCGGACGACCGACATCCATTGGATGTTCGACACGTCCACGCCCAGGCCAGTCAGAAGTACCCCAGCCGACTCGTGCTACAGCGGCCGGACGTCCGTTGACCTCCAGCCACCGGACGTCCGACGCCTACCGGAAATCCGGTGCCATCTATCCTGAAGCAAAACGACGGACTTCCGACGCCCGCCGGACGTCCGGTCCCCCACGAGCCGTCGGACGTTCGGTAACTGCCTGTGTGCAGCCGCGGGCCTTTGGCCTTGTATCCCTTCCCACTTACCCTTTCACCCACTTAGACTATAAATACCCCCCCTACCTCCTCTGTTGGGGATATTACTTCCCATATGACCCGCCCAGGAGGGGCCGGGTCAGCCCTAATGGCGGGTTACATAAGAAGCCCGATCAACATTCAAGATGATAGTTTACTAAATGTATAGGAGGCCCAAAGGCCTGGGGCCGGCTTAAGGCCCGGCATTGTAAACCGCCGTATGTAAGGAAAAACTTGTAAAGAAAGACATGTAGAAGAAGTCACCGAGCCGGACACGATTATGAGCCAGCCGGGACTCTGTAGGCCACCAGGCGTCAACTCATGTATATAAGGGGACGACCCGGTGGCGGCTTAGGGAAAAACAACCAAGTCGGTAACCAAGCCGGCGAGTTGATCCTCTTGGAGATCGAAACCTCAGCAATACCAATCCCAACTAGACATAGGCTTTTACCTTCATCGTAAGGGGCCGAACTAGTATAAAAACTCTCTCGTGTATCCTTTGTCCCGATTAACCCCTTTAAGCTTCCTAGTGCGATGGCCCTATGGCTAAGTCCTTGCTCTAGGACATCTGCCGTGTCAACTCCACGACAGTTGGGGCCCACCGTGGGGCCAGCGCACGGTGGATTTGAGTTCTTGAAGGGCAACTTCGAAGGGCTCAAGGGATACGCTGTGGGCCGGATGACCAAGAGTCATCGCGGCAAACTCTACATCGATGATGAAGGATGGGGCCCCGAGGCTGGCTCGATTGAGTACGGGTACCGGGTCCCCTTTTGCGGAATTCACGTCTTCATCGGCCGGATCGGTGAATCAGGCCCTGAGCCGGACGTCCACACCAACCTCATCGAAACGGCTCAGCGCACGGGGTCCGCCCGTGTTCAATCTGTCATGAAACATGCCTTCGTAGGCTGCATCCATGGTGGTGAATACTCTGAAGGATCGATGGAAGGCGGGGAGACGGCCGTCTGCTCTGATACTGCATCATCAACAGGTGAGACGGACTCGTTGTACCAACTGCAAGATGGCATGCTCGGGGGCTATTTCGATGGCAGCAGTGTTCCGGACCCCCTTGAGCCGCCGAATTGGGCCGGAGTCTTCATGGAGGGGACGCAGCCCGGACAGAACTCCACCACGGTGGTAGCAGCAGCTACCGGGTTGGCAGCAGCCGGGTCAGGAGACCCCGCGCGCCCCCCGGCTCAGGTTCTAATGGACCTCATGGATAAGCTGACGGCTCTGTTAACCACTGTGGTAGAGCCGGCGGATAAAACCCAGCATGACGCAGAAGTGGAACGCGTGCGGGAGGAGATGGTGCAAGCTAAGGAAAATCTAGCCGCGGAGGAAACCCGGATGGCAGCAGAACGGGCAGCTTTGGATGCTCATGCTCAGCAGTTTCAAGCAGAAACCTTCCGGCTCTCGATGGATCTTAATGCATCAAACGAGGTCATGAGGAGGAGGCATCAGAAAACTCAGTCGCGTCTGCCTCTAACACTGGATCCGAGGAACTTGTTCCATACACCTGGAGCCAGGGGGAGCAACCCGCCAGAGGCAAACCGGGTCACAACGCCCGGTGCACCAGTTCAGCCACGCACCATGGAGCTGCCCCACATGAATACAGCTCCTCCTCGTTATGTATCAACACCCCTGGGTCACTTTTCTAATCCTATGGAAAATCTCATCGCAGCGTCGGCTCATTTGGCGGCTCTCCCAATGGAAGGCGACTCGCCAGCGGCAATTGAAACCCGGAGGGTAAGAGAACTACTTCAGACAGCTTTGGCCCAGCAGGATGCATACTCCTACAGTCGAGACAGGATTCATTCAACTCCTCGCCCAAGCCGGAGCCCGAGTTACAGTAGGCACATGGAGTCCGCGGAGATGTCAAGTAATGCTCAACGCCACAACCGGCCATATGGGCATGAGCCGGTGCGGGCTGGAGCCCTTAACTTGGCGGATCAGGAGAGGATTCGTCAAGAGGCAGAATGTGCGGCTCAGATAGCAGCAGAGCAGGCGGTTCACCAGACCTTTCCGGCTTATCCAGCAACCTCGGTTGAGATAGGAGTGGCCACAAGAACCGAAGGTGCCTTGCCTAGTCCCAACCATACGCAATGAGCGGTTGCCCAAGGATTTCAAGGGGCCTCGTAAAGTGCCTAATTACATGTCTGACTTACAGCCGGGGGCTTGGATTGAGAGTTATGAGATGGCTATGGAGCTGTTGGAGGTTAGCGATGCTGCAATGGCCAAGTATTTTACCATGATGTTGGATGGAACGACTCAGACCTGGTTGAAGGGATTGCCACCCAATTCTATCAGCTCATGGGCAGAGTTAAAAGCACGGTTCATCCAGGATTTTAAGGACACGTGTAAGCAGCCAATGTCGATTGTGGACCTGACTAATTGCAAGCAAGAGGATGGAGAATCTACAACCCATTGGGTGTGCCGGGTCAAGGAGATAATACATTCATCTGATAAGATGGATGCCGGCTCAGCAGTTTTGATGTTGGAGAAAAATTGCCGCTTTGAACCTCTGAAGCAGAAGCTGGGGCAGCTTAAACGTGACTGTAATATGGGGACGTTGATGGCAGCTCTTGTCAAGTATGCCGATTCTAATACCACCAAGGACCCGGCATCTGATGAAGAAAATGCAACAAAGGGAAAGAAGAACGACAATGGCAAGGGTCACCAGCATAACCCGCCGAATCAAGGAGGTAATAAACGTAAGGCTGATGAGTTTGTTGCTAATACTAATGCGCAGGGTGGTAATCAGCGGCGAGCAAGCAACCCCCTCGATCGGGCGGGTCAGGCCCCACCCTTGAGCAGTTGTTGAAAGAACATTGTCCAAAACATGGCACCCAGGAGAAGCCAGCCACCCACTTGTGGAAGCATTGCACGATCATGAAGGCATTTAAAAATTAAAATGCATTTGATGGGGTTCACGGCCCGGGCGGCGGCTCAGGTGGAGTCGGTTTTCAGGGCCCGGACGCCGGTTCAAGTGGAGGAGGTTTTCATGGTCAGGGTTATCCTGGTCACCAAGGAGGATATAATCAGCAACACGGCCAAGGGAATCAGCAGCAGCAACAATCCGGCTATCAAAGCAACCCGAAGCAGTTGAGTAGCAGATAGTATCATGTCTTTACTACCAGTTTATGCAAGAGGGACCAGAAACTCCACAAGAGGGTCGTTAATGCTGTTGAGCCGGCAATTCCACGTTATTTACGTTGGTTAGAGCAGCCTATTGTGTGGAGCAGAGAGGATCACCCGCCCCGGGTTGATAATCCGGGTCACTTGGCGTTGGTGGTAGCACCTCAGGTTGGTGGGTACAAGTTTACTAAGGTACTCATGGATGGAGGTAGCAGCATCAACATCCTCTACTATGAGACGTTTCGCCGGATGGGATTGACGGATAAAAATCTTAAACAATCCAACAATGTTTTTCATGTTGTGGTACCTGGTAAATCGGCATACCTAGTTGGTAAGATTGAGTTGGAAGTAGCCTTTGGGGATGAGTATGACTCCAGAGCAGAAAAATTAACCTTTGAAGTGGTTAAGATCAAAAGTCCATATCATGCTCTGTTTGGGCGGACGGCTTATGCCAAGTTCATGGCTCGGCCGTGTTACGTATATTTGCAGCTCAAGATGCCGGGTCACAAAGGCACCATTACAGTACATGGGATCCGGAAGATAGCCTTGGAATGTGAAGAGGGTGATGCTGCCTATGCTGAGTCTGTTTGTGCAACAGAGGAGTTAAAATTCTACAAGGATCATGTTGACCCAGCAGACATGACGTCATTAAAGAAACCAACAATAGAGCATGAGCCGGAGTTGAAATTCAAATCAGCCGATGACACTAAGATGGTTGACTTTGTACCTGGTGACTCATCCAAGCAGTTCATCATCAGTGCAAACTTGGATCCGAAATAGGAAAGCACGCTCATTGAGTTCATCCGTGAGAACCGGGACATCTTTGCATGGAAACCTTCAGACATGCCGGGTGTCCCGAGGGAACTCGCCGAGCACACTCTTAATATCGATCCAAAGTTCAAACCGGTCAGACAGTTTCTCCGACGGTTCAATGAAGAAAGGCGCAAGGCCATCGGAGAAAAGGTGGCCCGGCTCTTGGCAGCCGGGTTCATTGTGGAGGTCATTCATCCCGAATGGTTAGCTAACCCGGTGCTGGTACTCAAGAAGAATGGCACTTGGCGTATGTGTGTGGATTACACATATTTGAACAAGGCTTGTCCGACTGATCCTTTTGCTCCCCCCCTATATTGATCAGATCATTGATGCTACGGCGGGTTGCGCACGGTTGAGTTTCTTAGACGCTTATTCCGGCTATCTTCAGATTAAGATGGCAGTCAAGGATCAAGAAAAGACAGCTTTTATAACTCCTTTTGGAGCTTTCTGCTATGTGTCTATGCCTTTTGGGCTTAAGAGTGCCCAGGCGACTTCCCAGCGGTGTGTGCAGAATTGTCTTCACGATCAAATTGGGCGCAATGTTCATGCTTATGTGGATGATATAGTGGTGAAATCCAGGAAAGAACATACCTTGGTCACAGACCTGAAAGAGACTTTTGATAATCTTCGGGTTTACAAAATGATGCTTAACCCGGCCAAGTGTGCTTTTGGAGTACCAGCCAGTAGGATCTTGGGTTTTCTGGTGTCTAACCGAGGTATTGAGGCTAACCCGGAGAAAATCAAGGCAATTACATCTCTAGCTAAACCAACATGCGTCAATGATGTTCAGCGACTGGCGGGTCATGTGGCTGCTTTGAGCCAGTTCATAAGCCGGTTAGGGGAAAAGGCTATGCCTCTGTGTCAGTTGATGAAGAAAACGGATGTTTTTTGTCACATCCCAAGCTGCTGGTAGTGCTCTAGGCTAGCTTCATGTGTGCATCATGTCTATATTTTCGAAACTTGAACTGAGGAATTTTGGAAGCCTCAAAAACTTAAATAAAAGAGGGGCAAAAACCCTAGAAATCTCATTCATTGCTCCAAAAATGCCCTTTTAAATGTTTGATAATTTTTGGTAAGGGTTCTGGTCCCAACCAAAATATTGAACATTTTTAAGGAATTATTTTTGGGACTTTGGATTTAATTCATTAGCTATTTGAATTTGAATTATATTCATATAATTAGAATATAATTTCAAATACCCCCGGAAATATTTTATAAGCTTTTGGAAAAGTCCATCTAGCAATATAAAATATTCAGAGGAGTTTTTGGCATTGTTTGAATTATTTT
>NC_041392.1:400710575-400718552 GCF_002162155.2 Triticum dicoccoides
CCTCCTCGTCGAGCCACGCAAGACGGAGCACCCCGTGGAGCCATCGCCATCGCCATCCTCGCCTCCGGCCGCCGTGGGTACTCGCCGTCGATTCGGGAGCTACCGGGCATCCCCGACCTCGCCCTCGCGCTCGCTGGTCCCGCTGTGAGCCCCTCTCCGTTTCCCCTCTCTTCTCCCCCTCGTTCCCTCACTGTAGCCCTCCTCCCCACCACGGCCGAAGCCTCTCGTCGCCGTCCATGTCGCCGTCGCCGTCTCGGTCCGCCTCCGCCCAAACCGAGCCTTCCATCGTGCTCCCGGTGCCACGAGGGTGCCGCCGAGCCCCTCAGGTGGCCTCCCAGTGCCCCGCAGCCCGATCCCGCTCGCGCCCGAACTCCGGCCGCCGCCCAAGTGGTCGCCGCCGTCGATCTAAGCCATCTCCGGTGAAACGGAGGGCACCAGTGGGTGCGCACGAGCCCCAGCTTCCCGCGCGTGCCTTCCGCTGCTCGATTGGGCGCCGGAGTGGAAATCCCGCGCCTCCGCCGCGTTTGCTGCCGCCGGCGGCTAAACGCCGGCGTGTTAGCCCCGGTTGACCAGGGGGTTTGACCTCCCCTGGCTCAATGACAAGTGGGGCCCGTCCCTACTAATTCGGGTTAGGATTAGTTTAAACTTAATCAACCTCTGTTAATTAACCCTGACACTGACCAGTGGGCCCCAGCGCCACTAACTCTTAATTAGGATTAAACTAATCTTTGTTAAACCCCCCTGTCACTGACGTGTGGACCCCACACGTCAGGTTTGACCCCAGCCAGCCGCAGTTGACCGCTTACGTCGTGCTGACGTCATGCTGGCGCAATATATATATTTCTGGATTTAAATTTAATCAGGAAATTCCAGAATATAATTTAAACTTCAAAAATTCATAACTTTTATTCTGTAACTCCAAATTAAATAATTTATATATGAAAAATTATCAGAAAAATTCAAGGAATCCATCTGTACCATTTTCATGCATGTTAGAACAACTTATAGCTGCTGTATAGCACAAATCAATTAAATGGCATTTGAATAATCACATATGGAGTTTGAATTTGAATCTTGTATTCAAACCAACTTCATTTAATCTGTTGCTAGTTGCATTAGCCCAAAACACATTCATTTTGCCATGTCATGATCATGCATCATATTGTGCATTGCATTGATTGTGTTCCCTTCTATGTTGCCGGTAATTGTCCCCTCTCGATAGACGTGATACCGATGATGTGATCGTTGACACTGATGAAGACTCAATGCTATCTTCAGAAGTGCCAGGCAAGCAAAACCCCCTTGTTCATTCCGATAAAATCCCACTCTCTCGCTCCTGCTCTCTTTTACTGCATTAGGACAACAACGACATATTTGATACTTGCTGCGGTAGCTGAACCCTTTATCCTTTGCATGACCTGTCATTGCCACAGTAAATAGATGAAACCCACTAGCATGAGTAGGAGTTGTTTGAGCCCTGATGTGCCTACTCATTCATGCTTGTTTGTCATGCCTGCTACTGCTTAGTGTTGAGTCAGGTCTGATTCATCGGGGATGAATCAGAGGCGTGTGAACATGTCCTACTGTGTGTGAGCTAAGTGTGTGAACACGATTTGGTAAAGGTAGCGGTGAGAGGCCATGTAGGAGTACATGGTGGGTTGTCTCATTGCAGCCGTCCTCAGGAACTGAGTTCTGTGTTTGTGATCCATGATTCAGCTACTACCACGCATTGGGCCCGAAACCAATGGACCCTCTCGGCTTCTTGATCACCCTTGTCCTCTGTCCAGGAGTTGCAAGTAGTTTCTGGTGTTTGTAGTATGCTGGAGGCCGTGGGCAGCGCTGACCGGAGGGGTGGGCTGTGATGCGGTAGGCACGTGGCCGGGTAAACCGGGCGCCCGTTTGGTGTCACGGAACCCTGTACACATCGTTTGGGGCTGTGAGCGAAACTCCGGCCGGATCTCCTCATGGATGGAACCCTAATAGGCGATAAACCTGGACTAGGGACTTGAGTGTTTAGGCAGGCCGTGGCCGACACCCACGTTGGGCTTCCGCTTGAAGGTTGCCGAGTACATGTCGTGTAAACGGTGGTAAGTGGTGAGAGCGTGTGTGAAGAAGTACACCCCTGCAGGGTTAATATCATCTATTCGAATAGTCGTGTCCACGGTAAAGGACTTCTGGGTTGCTTATATCAGTTCATAGACAAGTGAAAGTGGATACTCTAAAATACGCAAGATAAGCGTGAGTGCTATGGATGGCGTTCTCGTAGGTAGACGGGAGCGGATCCATAGTGGTGTATTGATATGGTGAATATGTGGACTCGTGTGCGCCACCTCAAAAGAGTTACTTGCAGTCGTAGTTCAGGATAGCCACCGAGTCAAAGCTGGCTTGCTGCAGTTAAAACCCCACCATCCCTTTGTTGATAATGATGCATATGTAGTTAGTTCTGATGTAAGTCTTGCTGGGTACATTTGTACTCACGTTTGCCTATTTTATGTTTTGCAGAGAGACTTCGGTCTCACTAGTAGTTCGCGTGGTCTTCGACGTTTAGCTTGTTACCTCAGCTACGATCTTGTGCCTCGGCAGGATCTGGTAGATAGTCAGGCTTCTCAGCCTTTTTCAGTTATAGATGTCTGTACCCAGACATGATAGCTTCCGCTTGTGCTTTGACTTGTATGCTCTGATTGTTGGGTCATGAGACCCATGTTTGTAATATCTCGCTCCTCGGAGCCTATTGAATAAATTACTTGAGTCGTAGAGTCATGTTGTGATGCCATGTTGTATTTGCACATATCGAGCATATTGTGTGTATGCTATTGAAATGCTTGGTATGTGTGGGATCTGACCATCTAGTTGTTTATCTTTAGTAGCCTCTCTTACCGGGAAATGTCTCCTAGTGTTTCCACCGAGCCATGGTAGCTTGCTACTGCTCCGGAACACTTAGGCTGGCCGGCATGTGTCCTTCTTTGTTCCTGTGTCTGTCCCTTCGGGGAAATGTCACGCGATGAATATCGGAGTCCTGTTAGCCCGCTACAGCCCGGTTCACGGGAGTCCTGCTAGCCCAGTGCTACAGCCTGGATTCACTCACTGATGACCGACACGTTTGATGCTGGGTCATGAATGCCTGTCCCTGTAAGTCTGTGCCACTTTGGGTTTACGACTAGCCATGTCAGCCCGGGCTCCTTATCATATGGATGCTAGCGACACCGTCATATACGTGTGCCAAAAGGCGCAAACGGCCCCGGGCTAAGGTAAGGCGACACCCGTGGGAATACCGTGCGTGAGGCCGCAAAGTGATATGAGGTGTTACATGCTAGATCGATGTGGCATTGAGTCGGGGTCCTGACAGCGTTGGTATCAGAGCTTGACTGCCTGTAGGATTACCAAGCCAAACTGGTCGAAGTTGAGTCTAGAAATTCTTTAGTTATATAAGGGAATTGATTGTGGGACGGAACATAAGGCTCTTTTTACTCCTTATACCTTATGCCTTCTGATCTGAGTCATCTTATCTTTCCTGTGGGGATTAAGAACTAGGCTATCTCTTCTTTCTATCAGGATCACGTGTTACTAATCAGTGGACTTATAAGATTGTTGGATTTAAGTCTCAGTTCAGTTCCTACTACTTCCATATGCTAATTGTTGACCTCGAAACCTTGATATTGTGCTTCTGAGTGGTTATGCCACCATTTTTGTGAATGTCTCAAATCTCTTCTGAGCATTTATAGCCGTTATGCTGTCCGAGTCATCCCAGGTTTCTAAGTAGTCTGATGCATTTGCAAATTCCTTCCTCCCGCCTCGATGTTCCTTTGGGCCAGATTAACCACACTAATCGGTGTGTTGAGATAATTATTGCCTCGACATATATGTTGGAATTATTATTATGACCCTAAGTGCTTAGGGGATCATCTAGTGGTCTAGCCATGATCTGTGTTCCCAGTGTGATGATTCTGGCTTTTATTCTCGAAAGCATCCCGTGATGCCACTTAGTAGTAGGTATTCTGTTCCTGGGTTCTTGAACCGAGATTCACTCTACTTACTTCATGTTGATAGTGTTTGCTAGTTCCTTCAGGATATTAGTAACCTTTGCGATAGTCCTTGAAGTCCGTGGTATCTTCTTCTTCCAAATACCATGAACTACTTATGGCAGAAGTTCCTCGTTGAACTCAACGATCACAACCAGAGTGCTCTTGAGGAGTTCTCCATTATATATTGTGGCTCTGCCAGTTCTACCTTTCTACATGGGTTATCCGGAAGAAATATGTTGAACTTCGTTCGACATGCTAAACCATGCATCCACAACTCAGGAAATCATATGTTCTTTTGAGTTGTCCCTCTGTAGTTGTATTTGACCCTTGTCCAGCAGTTGATAGTCAAGTTGATGTCGTGCATTCGTGTTCACCGATGCTCGTTATTCTTGTGGTCCGTCAAGCCATTCTATTCCGGAATGACTAGGAGAAACAAACTCCAGTACCTCATCCATATCTAGGATTGGGTCAAAGAAGTTGTGCTCCGCAGATCAAAATGCCAATTAAGCTTTTGCTCTGTTCTACCTTGGAGTATTACCATCTTTATATCAGGATTCTTATAGGAATTGCACACCATCCCATGAACTCTTGGTACAGTGATACTTCTTGTCATCACTGTTCATTCCTCGGTTCCTGTGTTATTGTAACCGGAATGCCGACAAGTGAATCGTGGTGTGTGAAATCAATACTCCCAGCAACCTCGTTGTTTGGTAGTTAAAGGACAATAATTTCATTCTTAGTGTGTTGGTTATTGAATCATCATTCTAAGATTGATCGTGCTACCTAGTCCATTCTCCTGGTTCACTCCTCGATCGATGAGTTAGGATTATTTCAAATCCTTGCTCTATTGATCATATCATCTTGCCCTGAAAAGCAAGATTGTTCTCGAGCTTAGTAACATACCGATGGTTCGTGATTTTCTGAATATCTTCTCAGAAGTATTACCAGGTTGTCACCTGACCGCTATGTTGAGTTCGTGATCAAGTTGGTTTATTCCTGTAAACCACCCCTTCTCCAAGAATCCGTGTTCGATACCCTCAGCTAGTTGGATAAGCTAAACAACAACTTGGAGAGTTGGAGGATAAAAGCTTGCCTGACTTAGTTCGTTCCAAAGGGATAATCTTGTGTAGTGTGTGTTGAAGAAAGATGATATCTTCATCGATTGGTCCCTGTGATCAGTTGCTGGACCTATTGTCTTATCAATCCTTTGATTTGAGTATGGGCTATCGTCAAATCAAATTAGTACCAACGATGCTCGTAATGTTGTCTTATTCGTGGTTGATCCCTCGAGCATACACCATTACATCTTTGGTCTGACCAATGCTATCACCGTGTTCACTTAACTATGGAATTCCTTTTAAAAGGAAACCCGGATGAATTGTTGTTGAGCCCATTGACAACATCTTTATCTCCTCCATGATTTTGTTGAACATTAAGCTAGTGTTGGAAATTTTTGAAAGCATTTGTTCATGCTAGCTCATGAAGCATATGTTTGGATGAAGGTAGTGACTTCCTTTAATTCATGTGCATCTGATGCAAGTTGCCGCCGTGGATTCGAGAAAGTCAATGTTGCTTTCTTTGGAATCATTCCAAATCAGTCATGCACACGTGCGAAGAATGCTGTGGTTTGAAGACTTGCAACCTTCAATCTATATGTATCCCTAGCACACCAAGCCACTGATTGATTTGTTCAAGGAGAAGGAGTTCCTTCATAAGAGCTAATCCGGACTTATGTAAGGACTTCGATACCCTCGTTGATGGTTCCCCCTCCTGAACTCGGTAGTGTTTTATTATAAGACTACTATGTGGTCATGCTTGTCTGGGACAGCGTGTTCACATGTTTGTAGTAGAACCAGCTCATGTTTTGGAGCTTACTATCGTAGTTCATTCCCCGAGAATCTCGCAACGTCATCTCGTCGATTTGTGTTGCAATTTTCCGTTTTTCTTCCTAGATTCGATGAGTCTGGAATATCCTGACACCAACCAGATCTGAATCTCAGGCAGATATGATGGTTGGAATATTTTCCAAGAATTATAATATTGGTCCCTCGAAAACCGGTAAAGTGGATGTCGTGGCCAGCACCACCCAGCCGAAAGACCTATTATTGTAGTATCTTGATTGAAGAAGTTGGCCACCTCCCCATAAGGATTTCGTAGGATTTACTCCCTAGTTGCCCTATGGATTTCTGTATTCCGAAGTCCGACCTTTTTACTTGATGTTCTAGATATCAAACCATATCTATGAATGGGTACACTAGCACATCAAGGAGAACATTAGAAGCGGAGTGCTAAATGTCTCTCGGTCGATCATCCAGATTCTATCTCCTTGGCCCCGTCAAGGGTGAAATCTGAGAAGGTGTTATCTTTCTTTGCATCTGCATCCTCCATCACCATTCATCATGGTAGCAAGTTGTGTTGCCAGGATCCTTGACACGGATGTTGGTAAAACCTTGATGATTATGGAATTGCTCAAGTTCTTGAGAGCACGCGCAAGTGCTAGGTTTGATCGTCGGCATTAACTGTATAGCGCTCTCAGTTTCCTCGGTTATGCTATAACCATTCCAATAGTGGAATAACTCTCTACTGTTGAGCCTCTCCCCAGTTACCAGAATCATTCCCAGCATTTGCATTTTGTTCCCAGCTTGCACCTCCAATGTGTCATTCTACCATGGGTCTCTTCCATTTCCGGTGATAAGCAAATTCATTCATTACGTTGTCTTCAACAAGGTAATCCACATCATCCAAGTTTGAGTATGCCATTCTACCGACCCCCTCCAAACGATCGCTCGAGAATTGTCTTAGGCTGGTTTAAAGAGTTTCAATGATCTCTGAATCAAAAGTAATTCTTTTTGCCACTTAAGGGAATATCTCTATGAGTCACCTTCCCTAAGGTGTATCGTTATGGTATCATGGCAACTCAACTCCTCGCTACGTTGACAATCGTTTACCACCTTCTTAAGCGTGAAATTGTTGTCTACCTAGTGAACCTTCGTCATCTGCCTCACTCCATTCTTATGGATGTGTGCTTCGTCCCTCAGCTCGAGAGATGTTGCTATGTCTCATTCCGTGAGTTAATCCTGAGTTCTTTGGCCTTCGAGAAGAACGATTCTTTTAGGGTCTTTCCTTTCCTCTCGTTGTCATGTTAGTTGGAGTTCTCAGAACAAGACGACAAGACAAAGATGGTGATTGAATCAACGCTCTTATGAAGTGCACCCTGGATCATGAAGATTATACTAGTTTGCATTTTCCCTTCACTTTACCCTACGCTTGAATCTCGAGACGAGATTCTTGTTTAGTGGGGGTGAGTTGTCACATCCCTAGCTGCTGGTAGTGCTCTAGGCTAGCTTCATGTGTGCATCATGTCTATATTTTCGAAACTTGAACTGAGGAATTTTGGAAGCCTCAAAAACTTAAATAAAAGAGGGGCAAAAACCCTAGAAATCTCATTCATTGCTCCAAAAATGCCCTTTTAAATGTTTGATAATTTTTGGTAAGGGTTCTGGTCCCAACCAAAATATTGAACATTTTTAAGGAATTATTTTTGGGACTTTGGATTTAATTCATTAGCTATTTGAATTTGAATTATATTCATATAATTAGAATATAATTTCAAATACCCCCGGAAATACTTTATAAGCTTTTGGAAAAGTCCATCTAGCAATATAAAATATTCAGAGGAGTTTTTGGCATTGTTTGAATTATTTTAAATTCAAAACAGTGGCAAAATAAATTAAATAAAACAAAACAGAAATAAAAAGAGCAGAAGCCTACCTAACTCACCTGCAGCCCACCTGGCGCCCACCAACCGGCCCAGCCGGCCCAGCCCGCCTCCTCCTCTGTCGTCTTCGTCCTCGACAGAGGGAGGGGAGCGTGCCCGGCGCGCGCGCGCGCCACCGCGCCACGCCACCAGCTCGCCTGCCTGCCTGCCTCTCCCCTCCTCGTCTGGATGCCCTGG
>NC_041392.1:400719008-400753534 GCF_002162155.2 Triticum dicoccoides
GCTCTCTCTCTCCCGTGTCCGAACGCACCCATCGCCGACGTTCGCCATAGCCGCCGCCACCGGCCTCCCCTCGCCTCCCCGACACGCTCCCCAGCTCCGCCGCGACCCCCTCTACCTCCTCGTCGAGCCACGCAAGACGGAGCACCCCATGGAGCCATCGCCGTCGCCATCCTCGCCTCCGGCCGCCGTGGGTACTCGCCGTCGATTCGGGAGCTACCGGGCATCCCCGACCTCGCCCTCGCGCTCGCTGGTCCCGCTGTGAGCCCCTCTCCGTTTCCCCTCTCTTCTCCCCCTCGTTCCCTCACCGTAGCCCTCCTCCCCACCACGGCCGAAGCCTCTCGCCGCCGTCCATGTCGCCGTCGCCGTATCGGTCCGCCTCCGCCCAAACCGAGCCTTCCATCGTGCTCCCGGTGCCACGAGGGTGCCGCCGAGCCCCTCAGGTGGCCTCCCAGTGCCCCGCAGCCCGATCCCGCTCGCGCCCGAACTCCGGCCGCCGCCCAAGTGGTCGCCGCCGTCGATCTAAGCCATCTCCGGTGAAACGGAGGGCACCAGTGGGTGCGCACGAGCCCCAGCTTCCCGCGCGTGCCTTCCGCTGCTCGATTGGGCGCCGGAGTGGAAATCCCGCGCCTCCGCCGCGTTTGCTGCCGCCGGCGGCTAAACGCCGGCGTGTTAGCCCCGGTTGACCAGGGGGTTTGACCTCCCCTGGATCAATGACAAGTGGGGCCCGTCCCTACTAATTCGGGTTAGGATTAGTTTAAACTTAATCAACCTCTGTTAATTAACCCTGACACTGACCAGTGGGCCCCAGCGCCACTAACTCTTAATTAGGATTAAACTAATCTCTGTTAAACCCCCCTGTCACTGACGTGTGGACCCCACACGTCAGGTTTGACCCCAGCCAGCCGCAGTTGACCACTTACGTCGTGCTGACGTCATGCTGGCGCAATATATATATTTCTGGATTTAAATTTAATCAGGAAATTCCAGAATATAATTTAAACTTCAAAAATTCATAACTTTTATTCTGTAACTCCAAATTAAATAATTTATATATGAAAAATTATCAGAAAAATTCAAGGAATCCATCTGTACCATTTTCATGCATGTTAGAACAACTTATAGCTGTTGTATAGCACAAATCAATTAAATGGCATTTGAATAATCACATATGGAGTTTGAATTTGAATCTTGTATTCAAACCAACTTCATTTAATCTGTTGCTAGTTGCATTAGCCCAAAACACATTCATTTTGCCATGTCATGATCATGCATCATATTGTGCATTGCATTGATTGTGTTCCCTTCTATGTTGCCGGTAATTGTCCCCTCTCGATAGACGTGATACCGATGATGTGATCGTTGACACTGATGAAGACTCAATGCTATCTTCAGAAGTGCCAGGCAAGCAAAACCCCCTTGTTCATTCCGATAAAATCCCACTCTCTCGCTCCTGCTCTCTTTTACTACATTAGGACAACAACGACATATTTGATACTTGCTGCGGTAGCTGAACCCTTTATCCTTTGCATGACCTGTCATTGCCACAGTAAATAGATGAAACCCACTAGCATGAGTAGGAGTTGTTTGAGCCCTGATGTGCCTACTCATTCATGCTCGTTTGTCATGCCTGCTACTGCTTAGAGTTGAGTCAGGTCTGATTCATCGGGGATGAATCAGAGGCGTGTGAACATGTCCTACTGTGTGTGAGCTAAGTGTGTGAACACGATTTGGTAAAGGTAGCGGTGAGAGGCCATGTAGGAGTACATGGTGGGTTGTCTCATTGCAGCCGTCCTCAGGAACTGAGTTCTGTGTTTGTGATCCATGATTCAGCTACTACCACGCATTGGGCCCGAAACCAATGGACC
Source organism: Triticum dicoccoides (assembly GCF_002162155.2). Lineage (NCBI taxonomy): Eukaryota > Viridiplantae > Streptophyta > Magnoliopsida > Poales > Poaceae > Triticum > Triticum dicoccoides. The sequence continues at coordinate 400,720,874 of NC_041392.1, forward strand.
CTCTCGGCTTCTTGATCACCCTTGTCCTCTGTCCAGGAGTTGCAAGTAGTTTCTGGTGTTTGTAGTATGCTGGAGGCCGTGGGCAGTGCTGACCGGAGGGGTGGGCTGTGATGCGGTAGGCACGTGGCCGGGTAAACCGGGCGCCCGTTTGGTGTCACGGAACCCTGTACACATCGTTTGGGGCTGTGAGCGAAACTCCGGCCGGATCTCCTCATGGATGGAACCCGAATAGGCGATAAACCTGGACTAGGGACTTGAGTGTTTAGGCAGGCCGTGGCCGACACCCACATTGGGCTTCCGCTTGAAGGTTGCCGAGTACATGTCGTGTAAACGGCGGTAAGTGGTGAGAGCGTGTGTGAAGAAGTACACCCCTGCAGGGTTAATATCATCTATTCGAATAGCCGTGTCCGCGGTAAAGGACTTCTGGGTTGCTTATATCAGTTCATAGACAAGTGAAAGTGGATACTCTAAAATACGCAAGATAAGCATGAGTGCTATGGATGGCGTTCTCGTAGGTAGACGGGAGCGGATCCATAGTGGTGTATTGATATGGTGAATATGTGGACTCGTGTGCGCCACCTCAAAAGAGTTACTTGCAGTCGTAGTTCAGGATAGCCACCGAGTCAAAGCTGGCTTGCTGCAGTTAAAACCCCACCATCCCTTTGTTGATAATGATGCATATGTAGTTAGTTCTGATGTAAGTCTTGCTGGGTACATTTGTACTCACGTTTGCCTATTTTATGTTTTGCAGAGAGACTTCGGTCTCACTAGTAGTTCGCGTGGTCTTCGACGTTTAGCTTGTTACCTCAGCTACGATCTTGTGCCTCGGCAGGATCTGGTAGATAGTCAGGCTTCTCAGCCTTTTTCAGTTATAGATGTCTGTACCCAGACATGATAGCTTCCGCTTGTGCTTTGACTTGTATGCTCTGATTGTTGGGTCATGAGACCCATGTTTGTAATATCTCGCTCCTCGGAGCCTATTGAATAAATTACTTGAGTCGTAGAGTCATGTTGTGATGCCATGTTGTATTTGCACATATCGAGCATATTGTGTGTATGCTATTGAAATGCTTGGTATGTGTGGGATCTGACCATCTAGTTGTTTATCTTTAGTAGCCTCTCTTACCGGGAAATGTCTCCTAGTGTTTCCACCGAGCCATGGTAGCTTGCTACTGCTCCGGAACACTTAGGCTGGCCGGCATGTGTCCTTCTTCGTTCCTGTGTCTGTCCCTTCGGGGAAATGTCACGCGATGAATATCGGAGTCCTGTTAGCCCGCTACAGCCCGGTTCACCGGAGTCCTGCTAGCCCAGTGCTACAGCCTGGATTCACTCGTTGATGACCGACACGTTCGATGCTGGGTCATGAATGCCTGTCCCTGTAAGTCTGTGCCACTTTGGGTTTACGACTAGCCATGTCAGCCCGGGCTCCTTATCATATGGATGCTAGCGACACCGTCATATACGTGTGCCAAAAGGCGCAAACGGCCCCGGGCTAAGGTAAGGCGACACCCGTGGGAATACCGTGCGTGAGGCCGCAAAGTGATATGAGGTGTTACATGCTAGATCGATGTGGCATTGAGTCAGGGTCCTGACATTTTTATTAGGAGCGATGCTGCGGACGCTACTTTTGAGGATCTGAAGGCACAACTGACTGAGCCGCCGGTCCTAGCTGCTCCAATTGAGAAAGAGCCACTATTGTTATACATGGCTGGCAACTCACGGGTTGTCAGTGTGGCTATGGTGGTAGAGCGCAAGGAGGCTGGCAAAGAGCATCCGATTCAGCGGTCGGTTTATTATGTCAGTGAAGTGCTAATTGAATCTAAGCAACGATATCCACATTGGCAGAAGCTTGTTTATGGGGTGTTCATGGCAAGCCGGAAGCTTAAGCATTACTTTCAGGGACATCCAATCACTGTGGTTAGCTCTTCTCCTTTGGGAGACATTATTCAAAACAGAGAAGCCATGGGGCGAGTTGCCAAGTGGGCAATTGAGCTTGGGTCTCATGGGCTGAAGTATGTTCCACGTACTGCAATTAAGTCTCAAGCCCTGGTTGACTTCATCAATGACTGGACAGAGATGCAGATGCCAGAAGAGAAGCCGGATAACATATATTGGACTATTCATTTTGATGGATCCAGGCAATTGGAAGGCTCGGGGGCTGGAGTCGTATTAACTTCCCCACGAGGTGATAAATTTTGTTATGTGTTACGGTTGATGTTCCCATGCACTAAGAACGCAGCAGAGTATGAAGCATTGCTCCATGGTCTTCGAGTGGCAAAGGAGATGAGCTTGAGCCGAGTCAGATGTCTTGGTGACTCAGATCTAGTGGCTCAACAGGTATCTAGCAAGTGGGATTCCAAAGACCCTCTCATGGCGGCTTATCGTCGAGTGGTTGATGCTGTTGCAGGATATTTTAAAGGTTATCAGGTGGAACACATTGACCGTCAAAAGAACGAAGCAGCTGATGCTTTAAGCCGACTGGGGTCTCAGCGTAAGCCAGTACCACCCACCACCTTTTTGGATGTTTTGAATAACCCCTCTGTCAAGTTGCCCACAGAAGAAGATTTAGCTGTTCCTGACCCGGAGGCGCGGTTGGTGGCGGCTCTTCATGTCATCCCAGATTGGACGGTGCCGTTCTTGCCTTACATGACCCGGGGAGAGTTGCTAGCGGATGAGACCCTGGCTCGGCAGATAACCCGATGATCTAAGTCCATGACGATTTCGGATGGAGAGTTATTTCATCGTAGTGTTTCTGGAGCGTTTCAACAGTGTGTTTCCCCCGAAGAAGGTCAAGAAATCCTTCGTGCGGTCCATGAAGGCGATTGCGGTCATCACGTCGGGTCAAAATCTTTAGTGGCCAAGGCGTTTCGTCATGGTTTTTACTGGTTGACGGCTCACGCTGATGCAGAAGATCTGGTCAGTAGATGTGATGGATGTCAAAAATTTGCACGATGAGCGCATGTGCCGGCTCAAGAGCTTCGGATGATTCCAATCACTTGGCCGTTTGTAGTCTGGGGCTTGACATGGTGGGACCTTTCAAAAGGTCTAAGGATAAAAAGACACATCTCTTGGTGGTTGTTGATAAGTTCACCAAATGGGTTGAGGCGGAGCCTGTGAGTAAGTGTGATGCAGCCATGGCGGTTCAGTTCATGAAAAAAGTAATCTTCCGTTTCGGTTTTCCACACAGTATTATCACAGACAATGGCACTAATCTGTCCCAAGGGACTATGGAAGAATTTTGTCAGCGAGAGCACATCCGGCTTGATGTTTCTTCTGTAGCTCATCCTCAATCCAATGGTCAAGCTGAGAGAGCCAATCAGGAAATTCTGAAAGGACTAAAACCCCGGCTTATGGTTCCTTTACAGCGAACGTCGGGTTGTTGGGTAGAGGAATTGCCTTCAGTGTTATGGAGTATCAATACTAAACCCAACAGGGCTACGGGTTACACACCCTTCTTCATGGTTTATGGAGCAGAAGCAGTGTTGCCCAGTGACATCCGTCATGACTCGCCCCGTGTGGCGGCTTATGTTGAAGCTAACAATGAAAAAGCCAGACAGGATGCACTTGACTTGTTGGATGAAGAAAGAGACTTAGCAGCAACCCGGTCAGCAATTTATCGACAGGACTTGCATCGTTATCACAGCCGTCGGGTTAAGTCCAGGACTTTTCAGAAAGGCGACTTGGTGCTCCGGCTCATTCAGGATCTGTCAGATGCACACAAGTTATCCCCACCTTGGGAAGGACCCTTTGTGGTCAGTAAGAACTTAAACAACGAGTCATACTACCTCATTGATGTTCGAGAGCACATAGACTCACGTAAGTCGGAGGAGGAGACCTGCCGGCCGTGGAACATTGCTCAACTTCGGCCGTACTACACCTGAGCCACCGGCTCTCATCCTGTACATACTTTGACATTGTATATACCATGATAAATAATAAAGTAAGACCATCGGTCTCTTTTCTTTTTAAAGATTATGCATCTTTGTTGTTTCTTATTTTTAAATGACTATTAAGGAGCTGATCATATTTGAATCAAGTTTAACCTTTTTAGTCCAGCTTATGATCGTATCCGAATCTAGCTGCAAATCATATGGTCATTTGGGGGCTTCCTGTTCAAACATAGGTCATATTCGAACCAAAGAGAACATAGCTGTCGTAACCCTCTTGATCGGCTCAAAGCCAAACTCACTTGGGGGCTTCTTGATCATATCTGAATCATAGCTTAACCCCTTTTGGGTCCGACTTAGATCGTATTCGAATCAGGGTTGTTAAAAACCTCTCACGGTCATTTGGGGGCTTCCTGTTCAAACATAGGTCGTATTCGAACCAAAGAGAACATAGCTGTCGGTACCCTCTTGAGCGGCGCAACGCCAAAACCATTGGGGGCTATATGGTTGTATTCGAACCTTAGCATAACCCCGTTGGTTTGGTTTAATGATCGTATTCGAATCAGAAACCCCCAACCTTTTGAATACATGGTTAAATTATGCTTATTATATGTTGCTTGCTTCTTAGTTTTTTGTTGTTTCAATATTTCAAACAATAAGCTTGGTCTTCTTCACCAGCTCGACTATTTGACAACACAACCGCCCAGGTCATTCAAACCGGCGGTTTAAGGATGAAGAGGTGCAGCCTACCAAGGTATAATGATCATTGAGTATTCAAAAAGGCATTGGCTTCTCATAAAAATTGAATAACCCGAGTTATTTAAACCAGTGGTCTAAGGATCAAAAGGTACAAGGTATTTTTATTACTTATGCACAGTTACCTGCTACATTGACTAGAAGAGTTAGTTTCAGCCCTTGTCCTTTATTTATATCTGTCTCTGGTTCCTATTGTGGTAAACGTATTGGTGATAAATTGGGTGTTTAACACGTTTGGCTCTAAGCTGCCAAGCCAGTCTTTTCTTTGTATCTATAGGAACAGAGTTCAAACGTTGCAGAAACAAATATTAAAAACGATGCATACATTGGCATCAGGAAGCAGATTCACATAGAAATATTTTATGCACGACGGCATAAGCAAACATGCGGTGTTTTAGCAACTACAGTTATTACAAGGCTTTATAAGCCTATGAAAATGATCACTGTCCCTCCCTCACCGGTTCACCACCTTTTGTTTGCTGGAAGTTGGATTTTGACCAATCAAAGCCGTTCATGGCGACAAATTCGGCTTCGTCGTCAATCAGGCCGACCGGGTCAATTTCCGGAGCAAAGGTATCTTCTCTCATAGGTGGGATCAGGTCTGCTACTTTGTATGAAGGAGTGGCCATCTTCTTATTTTCACTATCAAAACCCGACTGGTACTTGTCAACATTGGTGTCTTCTCCAAGACTAGTCGCCTGAGGCCGGACTTCGTGGACATATGCTATGAAATCATCCTGATCAAACGGAGACCCGTCCTCCTTTACAGTAGGGTAACCTCTTGCTACGTCCGTCGGGTCTAGGTCTGGCACCCAAGCCTTGGAGCGACTTAGGGAAGTCAAAGCTCCGGCTCACGCACAGGAGCGTTTTACTTCTTGGAATCTCGCCGGAAGGATGGACAGCTTCTTCAGGACATCGCTAAGCCGGTTGGGTCCTTGATTTGCAGGAGAAATAGCGGCCAGAGCCCGTTGTGCACCAATGTACAATTGTTCAACCAAGGTGTACACTGCCTTCAGTTTAATCAACGGGTCTTGGCTCAGATTTTTACTTCGTGGACCTACATATATTTTCAACAGAGTAAGTTGGCGAATCATATTCTGGTTTGGAAAAAATTATACGAAAGATCAACTCAAGCAGCTTACCAAAGATAGCAGCAACCATCTGAGACACCCGGCCCTTCAAACTGTTCAGCTCTATTGAAATTTCTTTCAGAGCTATTTCGGCTGTCTCAGCTCATCGGGTCAGGAGTGTTTTCTCATTTTCCCAAGCCTTCTCCTTGGTAGCAAATCCGGTCTTCAAATTTTCCGTTGCAGAAAGGCTCATTTGCACTTTGGAAGTGGAAGATTTGATTTCGGACTCTTGAGTTGCTAGCCGGGTCTTTGCGTCAGATAATTGAGAATTCAATTCAGACAATGCATTTTGTGAAATGTTCAGATAAGTCAAGACTTGGTTTCAAATTCCAGTATTTAAATTCAAGATTCAAAGTCCCAAGTACTTTATAAATAAACCACTTGACACTTGGGGGCTAATGTACGCCAAAACAAATTTTTACGACTCTACCAACATATTTGAAGTCCCAAGTCCTTTATAAAGTAACAGCACTTGGCACTTGGGGGCTAATGTACGCAGTTTAGCAAATTTATCAAGGTTAAACCGGAGTGTTACATACTCTGCAGATGGTTTTAAATTCTAAAGTACCGATTCATTAATGATCAAAATAAACCGGTCCTTGGGGCCTATGAGTGAAGTTTTGTTCTATCGATATCAGGCAAAGATTCAGAGGTAGAAGCCTCGGCCTATATTTTAAGTCTACAGGTTATTCCGTTTCTCTCATAATCTGAAGACTTGGGGGCTGAAGGAATATTGGTAAACTGGAAACAACATACCTCATACTTCAACTGAAGCTGCTTGACCATCTCGATCTCAGATTCACGACTGGAGTGTACATGACTGAGATAGCCGGATAAGATATCACTGGCGTTGAGGCGGTCATAGTTGGCAACATCAAAGCGAACCCTCTGCCTCTTCGATGCTTCTTGCTTTGATGTGCACCAAGCCAGCACTGTTGGGTTCCCCGGCTCAACAAAGCAGCTCCCAGTAATTTGAACATCTTGAATATGTGGAGACGGCGGGTCGGTTGAGCTTGATGGTCCAGCCATAGAAGGATTTATAGTGGCTTTGTCAAGGGACGGCTTCGGAGGATTTGCTTCATTGGCAATAGGCGGGTCTTCTGGGGCGACAGTTAATGGAGAAGTCAGCCTAGCCGATTCAAATGCTAGTACTGGCGGGTCTTCTGCTGGTTTTACTGCCTTCGCCTTCTTGGATTTAGCCTGACCACTAAGGAAAAATATTGCAGGATAGTCAGCATCAAGATAACAATTGATCAACCCGGAAGAAAAGAGGATTTCTGATTACCCAGGAGCAATCTTGAAAGCCGGAAATTGTGTTTGTGATGAGTCGCCTGAGGAATGAGACACCTCCTGAAAAGGTAAAAGAAAGGAGTTAAAAGAGATACAAGGAGCAGGATTCATCAAAACAAGTTAAGGACAGTAATAAGTAAACCTCGTTCGGGCATTTCCGAGGGGTCTGTTGAAGGATGATAGCCGGTTCATCTTCAATCTCAACTTCACGATGGCTTTCATGTTGTTGCTTTTTCAAATTAAATTTGGGATCCAAGTGAGCTAAGTGGTTAGAAAACCTTACTTTATGGATCACTCGTCGAACTTTGTGTCTTGGTAAGGGCTCTGAGTTGAAGGAAATGATAGTTACCTCTGCTTCCCCGGCTTGACTAGCCCAAGTGTCATCCTGGTAAGGATCAGTGTCAATAAGATTGTTAAAAAGTTGGCCAAGGGAATCAAGGGCTACCTCCGAGTCAGACGTATCATCAAGTTTCATCAAATCTTCAACGGTGGTTTTCTTTTTCTTTTTCGTTCTCCGGGTCGATTTCTCGGCGTTCATGGCGGCAAGTTTCGCCTTCTTGGCAGCTTTGTGATCATATTTCACTTTCCAAAAGTCAGAGTTGGCCTACAAAGACAAGAGGAAGGATCAGTGATAAACAATACGGCTGGACAAAATACAAAGAAAAAAATATCAGAATGCCCTTACTTCTGGTACCGGGTTAAATTTACAGAAGGGATTTAACGTAACAACACTGCAATCTTCACACTTCGCATTCACCAGAGCATTTGACATTGTGACAACATCTTCCTCGGTTAGTTGAACCGGGGTATGACAGAGAGAGTCATCCGGGTCTCCACCATATTCATACATCAGCTTTGAACGATGGCTTATGGAATAATTCTCCATGAGATCCAGCAGCGGGTTAGGTCGACTCCGGTTAAACCATTCCCCAACAAACCATTGATTCTTCTGATAGATGGAAGTAGTTTCTTGCGTTCAGCAACGGTAAGTTTATCTGGCAGGGCGAACTTGGTGTCAAGACGATCGGGGCGGTAACCCGGAAGTGGCTTCTCGTTGGCGGGTGAGATGTCCTGACAGTAAAACCAAGTTTGGTTCCATTCCTTTGGGTGACTTGGTAAAACTATGAGAGGGAAAATCGCACCCTGCCGGCGCTGAATTGAGATGCCTCCAAGTTCTAAGCTAAGGCCATTGGTGCACTCGTTGTGCCGGTTCAGATAGAAGTACTCTCTAAATAGTTCCACAGTCGGCTCTTGTTGAAGATATACCTCACAGAGCACTTGGAAGTTACAAATATTGGATATGGAATTGGGCCCAATATCCTGAGGATGGAGTTTGAAAAAGTGAAGAACTTCTCTGAAAAATTTTGAGCCGGGCGGTGAGAAGCCCCGGTTCATGTGATCAGTAAAGATGATCACTTCACCATCTTTTGGATTGGGTCGTTCTTCTTCCGGGTCAAGAGCACGACAAGACATGATGTTTCTTGAGGGCAGAAATCCAATGAGGAAGAACTCTTTCAGACGCACCTCAGTTATGGTTGAGGGGACTCAATTGCAGATGGTGGATGTCTTTGACGGCATGATGTACAATGGACTGGAAAAGGAAAAACAACATGTCGGTTCAGTTAACAGTTAAAGGTTGAAGTTGTAAAACAAGTAACGACGGCTTAACTAAGGGCTAATGACATATAAGGAAAAGAAAGCCGAAGTGATAAGCCGCCATGACTACAGACTTTCTCAGAAAGCAGATCTTGCTAAGTGTTTGCGTAAACAAGTTTCACTAAACAGTTATTATTATTTTGGATCAAATGGTTGTCCCAAAAAGAAAAAATTCCAGACCTAAAAAGTCCAGTACAGGCGAGTTCATCAGCTAACAAAGCATTTATACAGGAAAAAGGGATCTACTGCTATCAAAAAAGAAGGCAAAACAGCTACCACAGTAGTTCTACAATATTTGATGATCAGAAAGGGGCATCAGGGGTAAAATCTATCGACAATCTGCAATGAGCGGCGATGGACACCGACGAACACTGATGAACTCGAGAAGCTATAATGCGGTTCTGAGGCAGAGAAGGAAAGAGACTTACAGATGCAGAGTTACTGCGGAGGTCCATCGCGTTTCTCTAGACAAGTCAGGTCGATGCAGCAGCCGGAGGTGAGGAAGACGAGGAGATATGCGGTGGCGGCGGCAGAGCTCAAGCCGCAGCGAGGCAGTGAGAGGAGGAAGACAACCGAAGGGGGAGAATAAAGAAGACCTAAGTTGTACCTATTTATAAGGGAGTGCACGAACAGGCGGGCGCAAGAATCAAGGAGACCCGAACAATGATTATCCAAATAAACTGATGCCTCGATTCTCGAAAGGCATTAAAAATGAAAGATCCATTAAAATATGATGTCATGAAAGTTTTTTGTGTTTTCAGAAGATGACGTCACGGCGGGTTACAGAAGTTTTCAGACCGAGGATTGATTCCACCTAAGTATTGAAGATTGACAAAGAACAAAGTTCAAAGTCAACCTGGGGCCTAGTGTTGGGGATATTACTTCAAGTATGACCCGCCTAGGAGGGGCCGGGTCAGCCCTAATGGCGGGTTACATAAGAAGCCCGATCAACATTCAAGATGATAGTTTACTAAACGTATAGGAGGCCCAAAGGCCTGGGGCCGGCTTAAGGCTCAGCAATGTAAACCGCCGTATGTAAGGAAAAACTTGTAAAGAAAGACATGTAGAAGAAGTCACCGAGCCAGACATGATTATGAGCCGGCCGGGACTCAGTAGGCCATCAAGCGTCAACTCATGTATATAAGGGGATGACCCGGTGGCGGCTTAGGAAAAAAACAACCAAGTCGATAACCAAGCTGGCGAGTTGAGCCTCTTGGAGATCGAAACCTCAGCAATACCAATCCCAACTAGACGTAGGCTTTTACCTTCATCGTAAGGGGCCGAACTAGTATAAAAACTCTCTCGTGTGTCCTTTGTCCCGATTAACCCCTTTAATCTTCCTAGTGCGATGGCCCTACGACTAAGTCCTTGCTCTAGGACATCTGTCGTGTCAACTCCACGACATCCTCCTAGCTAGGGTTGGCAAAGTGATAGCTCATTTGTATGTGAGCTTTGATCCTACCAACATCTACTCTTGAGAGAGAGAGAGAGACTACTACATTGGAGGCCAAGACCTCCATCTAGGAGAAGACCCCGAGGGATTCGAGACCTCCTCACGGAGAAGATCCTTCTAGGATTCAAGCCCCCATATCCTTTGGATTTGGGATGAACCCTACCATCAGGACCTCCTCATGGAGATGAACTTTACCTTGTATCTTTATCTTTGTTGTTCATGTACCTTGTGGATCTTGTGTGTTTGATTGTCTAGCGGATGTGTGATTGGACTTGTTCTTGAGTGTTTCCCCTTGTGATTTCTCCCCGTTATTCCCCGTGTTCTTTGTGTTCTTCGAGGGAATCCACTCCAATCGTGAAAGATTGGCCTACACCAGGTTAGCCCCACATGAGAAGGAGTAGAAAGAGGAGAATGAAAGGGGGGAGGCGCCCCCTCCCCTTGTCCAATTCGGACTCCCCATGGGGGGCGCCACCCCTTGTGGGCTGCTTCGCCTCCCCTCTATGGCCCATATGGCCCATATGATTCCCCCGGGGGTTCCGGTAACCCCCCCCCCCCCCGGTACTCCAATAAAAACTCGAATCACTTCGGAACCATTCTGGTGTCCGAATACTATTGTCCAATATATCAATATTTACCTCTTAACCATTTTGAGAGTCCTCATCTTGTCCGTGATCTCATCCGGGACTCCGAACAATCTTCGGTCACCAAAACACATAACTCATAATACAAACCGTCATCGAACGTTAAGTGTGCGGATGATACGTCCATTTCGCATCATGCTTTTACATCGATATTTATTGCATTATGCGTTGTTATTACACATTATGTCACAATACTTATGCCTTTTCTCTCTTATTTTACAAGGTTTACATGAAGAGGGGGAATGCCGGCAGCTAGAATTCTGGGCTGGAAAAGGAGCAAATATTAGAGACCTATTCTGCACATCTCCAAAAGTCCTGAAACTCCAAGGGAATTATTTTCAAAATATATAAAAAAATATTGGGAGAAAGAACTACCAGAGGGGGGCCACCCACCGTCCACGAGGGTGGGGGCGCGCCCTACCCCCTGGGTGCGCCCCCTGCCTCGTGGGCCCCCTGTGGCCCTCTGATGTCCATCTTTGTTTATATGGAGTCTTTCATCAAGGAAAAAATCATAAGCAAGCTCACGGGACGAAAATCCGCCGCCACGAGGCAGAACCTTGGTGGAACCAATCTAGGGCTCCGGCGGAGCTGTTCTGCCGGGGAAACTTCCCTCTGGGAGGGGGAAATCATCACCATCGTCATCACCAACGATCCTCTCATTGGGAGGGGGTCAATCTCCATCAACATCTTCACCAGCACCATCTCCTCTCAAACCCTAGTTCATCTCTTGTATCCAATCTTTGTATCCAAACCTCAGATTGGTACATGTGGGTTGCTAGTAGTGTTGATTACTCCTTGTAGTTGATGCTAGTTGGTTTACTTGGTGGAAGATCATATGTTCAGATCCATTATGCATATTAATACCCATCTGATTATGAACATGAATATGATTTGTGAGTAGTTACGTTTGTTCCTGAGGACATGGGAGAAGTCTTGCTATAAGTAGTCATGTGAATTTGGTATTCGTTCGATATTTTGATGAGATGTATGTTGTCTTTCCTCTAGTAGTGTCATGTGAACGTCGACTACATGACACTTCACCATTGTTTGGGCCTGGAGGAAGGCATTGGGAAGTAATAAGTAGATGATGGGTTGCTAGAGTGACAGAAGCTTAAACCCTAGTTTGTGCGTTCCTTCGTAAGGGGCTGATTTGGATCCATATGTTTCATGCTATGGTTAGGTTTACCTTAATACTTCTGTTGTAGTTGCGGATGCTTGCAATAGGGGTTAACCATAAGTGGGATGCTTTTCCAAATAAAGGCACTACCCCAGCACCGGTCCACCCACATATCAAATTATCAAAGTACCAAACGCGAAGCATATGAGCGTGATGAAAACTAGCTTGACGATAATTGTCGTGTGTCCTCGGGAGCGCTTTCCTTTATATAAGAGTTTGTCCAGGCTTTTCCTTTGATACAAAAAGGATTGGGCCATCTTGCTGCACCTTATTTACTTTATTTACTTGCTACTCGTTACAAATTACCTTATCACAAAACTATCTGTTACCGATAATTTCGGTGCTTGTAGAGAATACCTTGCTGAAAACCGCTTATCATTTCCTTGTGCTCCTCGTTGGGTTCGACACTCTTACTTATCGAAAAGGCTACGGTAGATCCCCTACACTTGAGGGTCATCAAGACTCTTTTCTGGTGCCGTTGCCGGGGAGTGAAGCACCTTTGGTAGGTGGAATTTGGTAAGGAAAAATTTATATAGTGTGCTGAAATTTACTATCACTTGTTACTATGGAACATAATCCTTTGAGGGGCTTGTTAGGAGTATCTTCACCCCGACCAGTAGAGCAAAGAGTTGCTCCTCAACCTACTGAACCTACTGAAAATGTTTGCTTTGAAATTCCTTCGGGTATGATAGAGAAACTGCTAGCTAATCCTTTCACACGTGATGGAACATTACATCCCGATTTGCACCTAATCTATGTGGATGAAGTTTGTGGATTATTTAAGCTCGCGGGTATGCCCGAGGATGTTATCAAGAAGAAGTTATTCCCTTTATCTTTGAAGGTATAGGCATTGACATGGTTTAGTCTATGTGATGATATGGGATCATGGAACTACAACCGATTGAAATTGGAATTTCATCAAAAGTTTTATCCTATGCATCTTGTTCATTGTGATTGTAATTATATCTATAATTTTTGGCCTCGCGAAGGAGAAAGCATCGCTCAAGCTTGGGGGAGGCTTAAGTCAATGTTATATTCATGCCCCAATCATGAGCTCTCAAAATAAATGATTATTCAAAAAAATTATTCTCGGCTTTCTCTCAGTAATCACTCAATGCTACTTCTTGTACTGGATCTTTTATGATGAAGACTATTGAATTCAAATGGGATTTATTGGAGAGAATTACACACAACTCTGAAGATTGGGATCTCAACGAAGGTAAGGAGTCAAGTATAACACCTAAGTTTGATTGTGTTAAATCTTTTATGGATACTAATGCTTTTCGTGAATTTAGCACTAAATATGGACTTGACTCTGAGATAGTAGCTTCTTTCTGTGAATCCTTTGCTACTCATGTTGATCTCCCTAAGGAGAAGTGGTTTAAATATAATCCTCCCATTGAAGTAAAAGTACTTGCACCTATTAAAGTTGAAGAAAAGACTATCAGTTATAATGATCATGTTGTTCCTACTGCTTATATTGAGAAACCACCCTTCCCTGTTAGAATAAAGGATCATGCCAAAGCTTCAATTGTGGTCAACAAAAGTAATATTAATACACCCAAACCCCCTGAGCAAATTAAAGTTGAACCTAGTGTTTCTATGGTTAAAGATCTCTTGGCCGATAATATTGATGGGCATGTTATTTACTTTTGTGATGAAGCTGCTAGAATTGCTAGACCTGATACTAAAAATAAACATAGACCAGTTGTAGGCATGCCTGTTATTTCTGTTAAAATAGGAGATCATTGCTATCATGGCTTGTGTGATATGGGTGCTAGTGCAAGTGCAATACCTCATTCCTTATACAAAGAAATTATGAATGATATTGCACTTGCTGAGATAGAAGAGATTGATGTTACAATTAAGCTTGCCAATAGAGATACAATTTCACCAGTTGGGATTGTTAGAGATGTTGAAGTCTTGTGTGGGAAAGTTAAATACCATGCTGATTTTCTTGTTCTTGGTTCCCCACAAGATAACTGTTGTCCCATTATATTTGGTAGACCTTTCTTGGATACTGTTAATGCTAAGATAGACTGCAATAAGGATATTGTTTCTGTTGGTTTAGGGGATATGTCTCATGAGTTTAATTTTGTTAAGTTTCATAGACAACCCCATGATAAAGAATTGCCTAGTAAAGATGTAATTATTGGTCTTGCTTCTATTGCCGTGCCTCCTAGTGATCCTTTAGAACAATATTTGCTAGACCATGAAAATGATATGTTTATGAATGAAAGAAGGGAAATAGATGAAGTATTCTTTAAACAGGGACCTATTTTGAAGCACAACTTGCCTGTTGAAATCTTAGGGGATCCTCCTCCACCTAAGGATGATCCCGTGTTTGAGCTTAAGCCTTTACCTAATACTCTTAAATATGCTTATCTTGATGAGAAAGAGATATATCATGTTATTATTAGTGCTAACCTTTCAGAGCATGAAGAAAACAAATTATTGTAAACTATGAAGAAGAATCGTGCTGCTATTGGATATACTCTTGATGATCTTAAGGGCGTTAGTCCCACTCTATGCCAGCACAAAATAAAACTAGAAAAAGATGCTAAAACGGTTGTTGATCACCAACGACGGTTAAACCCTAAGATGAAAGAAGTGGTAAGAAAATAAATACTATAGCTTTGGGGGGCAGGTATAATTTATCCCGTTGTTGATAGTTAGTGGGTAAGTAATGTCCATCGTGTCCCTAAGAAGGGAGGTATTACCATTGTTCCTAATGATAAAGATGAATTGATCCCACAAAGAATTGTTACAGGTTATAGAATGGTAATTGATTTCCACAAATTAAATAAAGCTACTAAAAAGGATCATTGCCCTTTACCTTTTATTGATCAAATGCTAGAAAGATTATCCAAACATACACATTTTTGCTTTCTAGATGGTTATTCTGGTTTCTCTCAAATACCTGTGTCAAAAGAGGATCAAGAAAAGACAACTTTTAGTTGCCCTTTCGGTATCTTTGCTTATAGACGTATGCCTTTTGGTTTATGCAGTGCACCTGCTACCTTTCAAAGATGTATGACTGCTATATTCTCTGACTTTTGTGAAAAGGTTGTTGAGGTATTCATGGATGATTTTTCTGTTTATGGAACTTCTTTTGATGATTGCTTAAGCAACCTTGGTCGAGTTTTGCAGCGATGTGAAGAAACTAATATTATCTTGAATTGGGGGAAGTGCCACTTTATGGTTAACGAAGGTACTGTCTTGGGGCATAAAATTTCTGAAAGAGGTATTGAAGTTGATAAAGCTAAGGTTGATGCTATTGAAAAGATCACGTGTCCTAAGGACATTAAAGGTATAAGAAGTTTCCTTGGTCATGTCAGTTTTTATAGGAGGTTCATTAAGGATTTTTTTAAAATTTCTCGGCATCTAACTAATCTTTTATAAAAAGATGTTCCTTTTGTCTTCGATGATGATTGTGTAGAAGCATTTGAAATACTTAAGAAAGCTTTGTTTTCTGCACCTATTGTTCAGCCTCCTGATTGGAATTTACCATTTGAAATTATGTGTGATGCTAGTGATTATGATGTAGGGGCTGATCTAGGACAAAGAGTTGATAAGAAATTAAGTGTTATCCAATATGCTAGTAAAACTCTAGATAGTTCTCGAAGAAATTATGCTACTACTGAAAAAGAATTTTTAGCAGGTGTATTTGCTTGTGATAAGTTTAGACCTTATATAGTTGATTCTAAATAACTGTTCACACTGATCATGCTTCTTTTAAATATCTTATGGAAAAGAAAGATGATAAACCTAGACTTATTAGATGGGTTCTCTTGCTTCAAGAATTTGATTTGCATATTATTGATAGAAAGGGAGCTGAGAACCCCGTTGCAGACAACTTGTCTAGATTAGAGAATATTCTTGATGACCCACTACCTATTGATGATAACTTTCAGAACAACTAGCTGTCATAAATGCTTCTTGTACTGCCCCATGGTATGCTGATTATGCTAATTATATTGTTGCTAAGTTTATACCACCTAGTTTCACATACCAGCAAAAGAAAAAGTTCTTCTACAATTTAAGACATTACTTCTGGGATGACCCGCATCTTTATAAAGGAGTAGATGGTGTTATTAGATGTTGTGTACCTAAGCATGAACAGGAACAGATCCTACGCAAGTTTCACTCCAAAGCTTATGGAGCACACCATGCTGGAGACAGAACTGCACATAAGGTATTGCAATCCGGTTTTTATTAGCCTACTCTCTTCAAGGATGCCCATAAGTTTGTTTTGTCTTGTGATGAATGTCAAAAAAATTGGTAATATAAGTAGACGTCAAGAAATGCCTATGAATTATTCAATTGTTATTGAACCATTCGATGTTTGGGGCTTTCATTATATGGGACCGTTTCCTTCCTCTAATGGGTATACTCATATTTTAGTTGTTGTTGATTACGTTACTAAATGGGTAGAAGCTATTCCAACTAGTAGTGCTGATCATAACACCTCTATTAAGATGCTTAAAGAAGTTATTTTTCCGAGGTTTGGAGTCCCTAGATACTTAATGAATGATGGTGGTTCACATTTTATTCATGGTGCTTTTCGTAAAAGCTTGCTAAGTATGATGTTAATCATAGAATTGCATCTCCATATCATCCATAGTCTAGTGGTCTAGTAGAACTTAGCAATAGTGAGCCTAAATTAATTTTGCAAAAGACTGTTAATAGATCTAGAAAGAATTGGTCCAAGAAACTTGATGATGCATTATGGGCCTATAGAACTGCATATAAAAATCCTATGGGTATGTCTCCGTATAAAATGGTTTATGGAAAAGCATGTCACTTACCTCTTGAACTAGAACATAAGGCATATTGGGCCATTAAAGAGCTCAATTATGATTTCAAACTTGCCGGTGAGAAGAGGCTTTTTGAAATTAGCTCACTTGATGAATGGAGAACCCAGGCTTATGAGAATGCCAAACTGTTCAAAGAAAAGGTAAATAGATGGCATGATAAAAGGATACAAAAATGTGAGTTTGATGTAGGTGATTATGTATTGTTATACAACTCTCATTTAAGATTTTTTGCAAGAAAACTCCTCTCTAAATGGGAAGGTCATTACGTCATCGAGGAGGTCTATCGTTCCGGTGCCATAAAAATCAACAACTTCGAAGGCACAAATCCGAGGGTGGTGAACGGTCAAAGAATCAAACATCATATCTCAGGCAATCCCATAAATGTTGAAACTAATGTTATTGAAAACGTAACCCCGAAGGAATACATAAGGGACACTTTCCAGAATGTTTCAGACTCTGAAAAGGAAGAGGTATGAGGTACGGTAGGTAAACCGACCCCAAAACAGTTCTAATAGCAAATTTTCTCCGTTTTGGAATATTTAAGAAAATAGGAAAATAAGAATCAGTCCAGAAAGGGCACGAGGCTTCCACGAGGGTGGAGGGCACGCCCCCTGCCTCGTGAGCACCTCGTGTTCTCTCCGGACTCTGTTTTCTTGCACGATACTTCTTTTGTTCGGTAAAAATTCATTATATAATCTCCCGAAGGTTTTGACCACCGTATCACGCAAATATCCTCTGGCTTTGTTTTGAGCTGTTTCTGCTACAGATTTAGAGCAAGATGTCTTCTCAAGAGTCGATCGGGGAGAGTCGGGTGTCTCATCCGACACCGGGGCCAAGAGCAAACAGCAATGCTGACCACTTTGGGCCATCAACTGGGGAAGAGATGGAGGCTGATTTGAAAAGGATAGATGCCATGGAAGAGGATGAAGAAGTTACTTCTCGTTTCCGAGCGGGATTCACTATGGGGGAACTACAGAGCTCGACTATTCCAAACTCGGTCATCCCTTCCAATGTTAGATTTCTTTCTTATGAAAATATGAAAAAGAGTGTTACTTGTTCTCCCGCAGCTATGCAACATCCTTGGGTGAAAGGAGCTTTAGCCGTCACGGGAAAGATCCGTAAGGAAATAATGGACCTCAAGCAGCAAGTTAATAAGCTCGAGGAAGAGAATCGTATCCTGAGGGGCATCATCGCCAAGAATATCACATCACCACCCCTGAAGAAGGAGACATAAACACATGGGTATGGGCACTCCCCTTGGCAACTGCCAAGCTTGGGGGAGTGCCCCGGTATCGTATCACCATCACACTTTTATCTTTACTGTTTTTCTTAGTTCGATCCTTTTGGTAATATTTTGATCTTGTAGAATAAAGTTTTAGTATGATATAGTTTTAATATTTGCTTTATGATCCTTCTATGTAATCGAGTCCGTGAGCTTTATATAATAAAGATTAGTGTTGAGTCAATGGCTTGATTATCTTACTATGATCTTGAGGGAATAAAATAAAAGAAAAATAATAAAAAGAAAAAAGGGATCATGTGAATCTTATGGAGAGTAATGATTTCACATATACAGAGTATGATGAATAAAAATTGTTGAGAATTGACAAATATAGTTTTTGTCATCGTTGCAATTAATAGGAAGTAATAAAGAAAGAGAGGTTTCCACATATAAATATACTATCTTAGACATCTTTTATGATTGTGAGCACTCATTAAAATATGACATGCTAAAGAGTTGACGTTGGACAAGGAAGACAACTTAATGGGTTATGCTTTCCTACATCTGAAATAAATTATATTGTCATGGATCATCCAACATGTTCAGCTTGCCTTTCCCTCTCATGCTAGCTAAATTCTATGCACCAAGTAGAGATACTACTTGTGCTTCCAAATATCCTTAAACCTAGTTTTGCCATGAGAGTCCATTATATCTACCTATGGATTGAGTAACATCCTTCAAGTAAGTTGTCATCATTGCAAGCAATAAAAATTGCTCTCTAAATATGTGTGATTTATTGGTGATGAGAAAATAAGCTTTATACGATCTTGTGATGTGGAAGAAATAAAAGTGACGGACTGCATAATAAAGGTCCATATCACAAGTGGCAATATAAAGTGACGTTCTTTCGCATTAAGATTTTGTGCATCCAACCATAAAAGCACATGACAACCTCTCCTTCCCTCTACGAAGGGCGTATCTTTTATTCTAGTCTTATACTTCATGCAAAGAGTCACGGTGATCTTCACCGTTCCTTTTTACATTTTATCCTTTGGAAAGCACAATGTGTTGGAAAGATCCAGATATATATAGCTAATTGGATGTAAGTTTTCATGAATTATTATTGTTGACATTACCCTTGAGGTAAAAAGTTGGGAGGCAAAAACTATAAGCCCTTATCTTTATCTGTGTCCGATTAAAACTTCATTGTCGGTGTTCTGGGAACGGGGGTCCCCAGACTTGCCTGCCTGCGGCCCACGGTGTGGCTTTGCTAGCAGGCATGTACAACCCATCTTCATCAACAAGGCATTCCATACCCTCGCGAGGGGCCAAGCCTCGCGAGGCGGACAACGCAAGACCTCCTCAGGAGCGGCCTCGCTAGGCAGGCTCGCGAGGGGCGGAGAGATCAAGGCACGGCAAACCTCGCGAGGTTCTCGCGGTGTGAGCCATGACGATCGGGACCAGGCGGGCGCCAGGTGGGCGCCAGCACGCGTAGCATCCTTGTTTCCTCTTTGGTGCTAATGGGGCAAGCACAGGCGCGGAGTACCGAGGCATCAAGCAAAGGTTTCCATATTGGTGCGACGAGACCAAGACCAGTAGGATGGCAAGACGGAGGCCACCATGGAGCCCAAGGCGGCGTCACCACCAGAGCCTTTTGCAGGCAAAGACCACTTTTGTCAGGATAAGTTGTACTAGTTGTCCCTTTCAAATTGGTCGTTGTTGGCTCCCTTCCCGCTCAATATTTGGGGAGAGGACCAGGGCCTCTATAAATAGGACTAGCCACCACCATAGCTAAGAAAGAGAGGGGAGAGATCGAGAGAGACCAGAACAACCACAAGTTCACCGAGCACAAGGACTCCTCTCCTCAGGAGGTTGTTCTTCCCCTTGTACTGTTCATCCTCAGCCCAAGAGGCAACCCACCACCACCACACTGGAGTAGGGTATGACACCACAATGGTGGCCCGAACCAGTATAAATCTTGTGTCCTTTGTGTTGCGAGTTCGTCGAGTTAGTTCGTAAGATCTTACTTAATTAGGACGTGGATCGGTAGGGGGGAATCTTCGCACGCACCCAGTGTTCGAGCCTTAAGGGTTTTGCCGGAACCCATGATTCGGCATTTGGCGCGCCAGCTAGGGGTGCGCCAGAGTGTTTCTTCCATCGATTCACACTCCACCATCCCCACGCCCGCTCCCCCATGGTGGGCGCCCCTCCAGCTAGATCTACCGGTGCCCACAGTGGCGCTCGGGGGCTCCGAGCCCTTGCCCCCGCCTTGCGGCAGGTGCAGTGGCCACCCAAGTTCAAGCCGGAGATGCCGCCGCGCTACAACGGTGCGGCGGACCCATCGGCTTTCCTGCTAGCGTACGAGGAGGCCGTTCTGGAAGCCGGGGGCGACGGCAAGATCATGGCCAACTGCTTCCCAATGGCCCTTGTAGGCGCGTCGCGCGCCTGGCTCCTCCATTTGCCGGAGTCTTTTGTCGCCACATGGGAGGATCTGCGCAACCTCTTCATCACTCGCTTCGGCGAACTGGTGGCCCCCATCATCGCAGCTCTTCTCGGCGGTTCGCAAGCACCACCCTCAGACCGACATGTCAAGCCATACTTTCGCCAGATCAGCGTCGCTTCCAAGTGCCCGGGGGCTCCGCCTGGCTGGGCCGCGCCTGAGGCCAACCTCACCTTCGACTCAGAGGATCATCCCGCCTCCACCGTCGTCTCGGGTGAGCTCCCGATGCTGTGCGCGCCCACCATATGCCACGTATCCATCACCAAGACGCTCGTCGACGGTGGCGCCGGCCTCAATGTGCTCTCCGTCGAAGCCTTCAGCCTCCTTCACGTACTGTTCGAGTGGCTCCACCCCAGCAAGCCCTTCTCGAGGGTTGGTGGAGGCTCCGCCCGCTCCCTGGGGCCAATCCGCATCCCCGTGACCTTCGGCACACGCGACAACTACCGCACAGAGCTCATCGACTCCGACATCGCCCGCATTGGCCTCCCGTACAACGCCATCCTCGGGTACCCAGCTCTAGCCCAATTCATGGCAGCAACCCATCCTGCTTACAACCTCATGAATATGCCGGGGAGCGAAGGTGTCCTCACCATCAAGGGGGACGCCAAGGAGGCCCTAGTGGCGCTCAAGCTTGCCCTCAAGGCCGCCGCGGCAGCACGACCCACCGACGGGGATACCTCCAAGGCCAAGGGAGCCGCACCAACCAAGAAGAAGCAGTCCTTCACTCGGGACAAGGAAGGAACCAAGCAAGTGCCGGTCGAGGAGGACGGGTCTTCAGGGGCAACTTTTACCATAGGCGCCAATGAGCCTGGTCAGGAGGAGGCGCTAGTGAAGTTCTTGCGTGCAAACAAGGGAGTGTTCGCCTGGGAGCCCGATCAGCTGGTAGGGGTCCCAAGAGAGGTAATAGAGCACCACCTAAAGGTGTGCCCCAACATACGCCCCGTGAAGAAGAAGGCGAGGCGGCAGTCCACGGAGAACCAAGCTTTCATCGTCCAAGAAACCTGCAAGTTGGAGGCTGCGGGTGTCATTCGTGAGGTTTGGTACCCCGAGTGGCTGGCAAACCCCGTCGTCGTCCCCAAGAAAGGTGGGAAGGAGCGGATGTGCATCGACTTCAGCAACCTCAACAAGTCTTGCCCCCAAGATCCGTTCCCGCTTCAACGCATCGACCAGATCGTCGACTCCACCGCCGAGTGTGACTTGCTATGCTTCTTGGATGCATTCTCAGGATATCACCAGATCAAGATGGCG
This sequence comes from Triticum dicoccoides, assembly GCF_002162155.2. Lineage (NCBI taxonomy): Eukaryota > Viridiplantae > Streptophyta > Magnoliopsida > Poales > Poaceae > Triticum > Triticum dicoccoides. The sequence continues at coordinate 400,742,651 of NC_041392.1, forward strand.
GTAGAAGATGTGGAGAAGACGGCCTTCCTGACCCCGTGTGGGGTGTACTGCTACACTTGCATGCTGTTCGGGCTGCGCAACGCGGGCGCAACCTTCTAGCGGCTCATGCACATCACCTTAGGGCGGCAGCTTGGGAGAAACGTTGAAGCCTACGTCGACGACATCATGGTGAAGTCTCGGGAGGCGGGGACCTTGATCCAAGACCTGGAGGAGACCTTTGAAAGCCTTCGCCAGGTGGACTTGTGGCTCAACCCGGAGAAATGCGTGTTTGGCGTCCCTTCCGGCAAGCTGCTGGGTTTCCTGGTGTCCCACAGGGGGATCGAGGCCAACCCAGAGAAGGTCAAGGCCATTGAAGACATGAGTCCACCGCAGACCCTCAAGGAAATGTAGAAGTTGGCCGGTCAGGTGACTGCGTTGGGGTGCTTCATCTCCAAGCTGGGAGAGCGCACCCTACCCTTCTTCAAAATGGTGAAAAAGAAGGGCCCGTTCGAGTGAACCCCAGAGGCCAACCAAGCTTTTCAAGACATCAAGAGATACCTGACCAGCCCTTCAGTGATGGTGGCACCGCGACCTCGCGAGCCCCTAGTGCTCTATCTTGCTGCCACCCTGTACTCAACCAGCGCGGCTCTGGTGGCGGTTCGGGAAGAACACCAAGCCAAGGGCGCATCATGTCGTGCCACGCCTCCAGCAGAGACGACGCAAGACCAGAAGGGCACCACAAGGGCCGCAGCAGCGGCGGTAGAGAATCAGGCTCGGTAGGACGATGCCCCCAAACCCGCGAAGACTTCGGCAAGCGATCAAGCGTCGGGGGCTCTACCACCTCAGGAGGCACCCCAGCTTCCGGAAGACGCAAACTTCATCAGCACACCTACCCTCGTGGACCACCCGGTATACTTCGTCAGCACGGTGTTGTGGGATGCAAGATCACGGTACCCCATGCCTCAGAAGCTCCCACTCACGCTCCTGGTAGCCTCGCGAAAGCTGCGGCACTACTTCCAGGGCCACCCCATCAAGGTCGTCTCAGCATACCCACTAGAGAGAGTGCTCAGGAGCCCCAACTCTGCCGAAAGGGTTGCTGAATGGAACATCGAGTTGCAAGCATTCCAGTTGGAGTTCAGTACTACCAGGGTCATTAAGGGAGTCGCGCTCGCTGATTTCGTGGCAGAATGGACAGACGCCCCGGCGCTTGAAGTAGGCGAAGACCGGTCCCTCTCGCCAGAAAGTGAGGCGCCTAATGGCTGGGTCATCTATTTCGATGGTGCCTTCGCGTGCCAGGGCGCGAGGGCTGGGTCAGTACTCATCTCGCCCACTCAGGACAAGCTCTACTACACCGTGCAGCTCTACTTCCAGCAGGGTGAGAAGGTCTCCAACAACATTGCAGAATACGAAGGCCTCATAGCCGGCCTGAAGGCTGCGACGGTGCTGGGGGTGAAGCATCTCACTATCAGGGGCGACTCATAGCTCCTCGTCAACTTCTCCAACAAGGTATATGAGCCGAAGGACGAGCACATGGAAGCATACCTCGCGGAGGTGCGCAAGATAGAGAAGCAATTTTTGGGCCTGGAGTTGCAGCACATGCCCCGTGGCACCAACAAGGAAGCTGACAACATCGCCAGAAGAGCATCCAAGCGGCAGCCCCGGGAGCCTGGCGTCTTCGAGGAGCGGCTCTTCAAGCCATCAGCAACGCCGCCGCTTTCAAGAACAGCTCAACCTCGGGAGGAACTCCCACAGCCGCCTGCCACAGGAGCCCCGGCATGTGGCCCGACCTCGAGCCCAGGAGGGATGCTGGACCAAGGAATTCAAGGAATACCTGATGCAAGGGACGTTGCCGGAAAAGCAGGAGGACGTGGAGCGTGTGGCCCGTCAGGCCACAACATACTGCATCCGGGATGGTGAGTTATACAGGAAGCGACCAAATGACGTTTCACTGTGTTGTATCTCCGGGGAACAGGGGAGAGAGCTGATAGCCGATATAGACGGCGGGGACTGCGGGCACCACTCGTCCTTGCGAACCCTCATCGGCAAGGCATTCCGAAGTGGATTCTACTGGCCTATGGCGCTAAACGACGCAGCTGAGCTGGTGAAGTCCTGCGAGGCCTGCCAATTCCACGCCAAGCATATCCATCAGTCAGCTCGGGGCCTCCAGACCATTCCACTCTCATGGCTGTTCGCAGTCTGGGGGCTGGATATTCTGGGCCCGTATCCTTGGGCGCCTGGGGGCTATCGATACCTCTACGTTGCCATCGACAAGTTCACTAAGTGGCCGGAGATTGAAGCCGTCCGCGCCATCCCAGCTGGCTCTGCGGTCAAGTTCATCAAGGGCCTCGTGAGCCGTTTTGGGGTCCCCAACCGCATCATCACCGATAACGGCTCGTAGTTCACTAGTAATCTCTTCAAGTCATATTGTGCTAACCTTGGAACGCAGATCTGCTATGCCTCGGTAGCACACCCCAGGAGCAATGGCCAGGCCGAATGCGCCAACGCGGAGGTCCTGAGGGGCCTCAAGACTAGGACCTTCAAGAAGAAGCTCGAAGCCTGCGACAGGGGCTGGCATGACGAGCTCCAGTCCGTGTTGTGGTCGATTCGCACCACCGCACCAAGCCAACGGGCGAAACCCTGTTCTACCTTGTCTACGGAGCAGAAGTAGTCCTCCCTCACGAGGTCAAGCATTGCTCTGCACGGGTCTTGGAATTTGATGAGACGCAGCAGGACGCCACGCGGGGGATGGACCTCGTGCTAGGGGAGGAACGTCGCTGCAAAGCTGCACTACGGACGACAAGATACCAGCAGGCGCTGCGGTGGTACCACTATCGCAATGTCCGCTCCAGGACTCTTGAGCTGGGTGACCTCGTCCTGAGGTGGGTGCTCTCTGGGGAGGGGATGCATAAGCTCTCACCCATGTGGGAGGGCCCGTTCAAGGTCGTCCACGTCTCCAGGCCTGGCGCCGCGCGCCTGAAGACGCAGGACGGGGTACCTGTCCAGAACGCCTGGAACATCCAACACCTCCAGAAATTCTACCCATGAAGAAAGGCCCAGTGCCTGTGAAGAAGGCCCGGTGCCTGTAAAGAAGGCCCGTTGCCTGTGAAGAAGGCCCGGTGCCTGTGAAGAAAGGCCCAGTGCCTGTGAAGCAATGCCCCATGCCTGTGAAGAATCTGAAGGAAATATGCCCTAGAGGCAATAATAAAGTTATTATTTATTTCCTTATATCATGATAAATGTTTATTATTCATGCTAGAATTGTATTAACCGGAAACATAATAATTGTGTGAATACATAGAAAAATAGAGTGTCGCTAGTATGCCTCTACTTGACTAGCTCGTTGATCAAAGATGGTTATGTTTCCTAACCATAGACATGAGTTGTCATTTAATTAATGGGATCACATCATTAGGAGAATGATGTGATTGACTTGACCCATTCAGTTAGCTTAGCACTTGATCGTTTAGTAGGTTTCTATTGCTTTCTTCATGACTTATACATGTTCCTATGACTATGAGATTATGCAACTCCCGTTTACCGGAGGAACACTTTGTGTGCTACCAAACGTCACAACGTAACTGGGTGATTATAAAGGTGCTCTACAGGTGTCTCCAAAGGTACATGTTGGGTTGGCGTATTTTGAGATTAGGATTTGTCACTCCGATTGTCGGAGAGGTATCTCTGGGCCCTCTCGGTAATGCACATCACTTAAGCCTTGCAGGCATTGCAGTTAATGAGTTAGTTGCGGGATGATGTATTACAGAACGAGTAAAGAGACTTGCCGGTAACGAGATTGAACTAGGTATTAAGATACCGATGATCGAATCTCGGGCAAGTAACATACCGATGACAAAGGGAACAACGTATGTTGTTATGCGGTCTGACCAATAAAGATCTTTGTAGAATATGTAGGAGCCAATATGAGCATCCAGGTTCCGCTATTGGTTATTGACCGGAGACGTGTCTCGGTCATGTCTACATTGTTCTCGAACCCATAGGGTCCGCACGCTTAACGTTACGATGATAGTTTTATTATGAGTTTATATGTTTTGATGTACCGAAGGTTGTTCGGAGTCCCGGATGTGATCATGGACATGACGAGGAGTCTCGAAATGGTCGAGACATGAAGATTGATATATTGGAAGCCTATGTTTGGACATCGGAAGTGTTTCGGGTGAAATTGGCATTTTACCGGAGTGCCGGGAGGTTACCGGAACCCCCGGTAACCTAATGGGCCTTAATGGGCCTAGTGGAGGAAGTAGAGAGGAGGCCAAGGGGCAGCCGCGTGCCCCTCCCCCCCATTCCGAATTGGACAAGGAGGGGGCGGCGCCCCCCCTTTCCTTTCCCCTATCTCTCTCCTCCCCCCCAAGTCCTAGTCCAACATGGAAAAGGGGGGAGTCCTACTCCCGGTGGGAGTAGGACTCCTCCTGGCGTGCCCCTTGCCTGGCCGCACCTCCTCCCCCTTGCTCCTTTATATACGGGGGCAGGGGGCACCCTATAGACACAACAATTGATCATTGATATCTTAGCCGTGTGCGGTGCCCCCCTCCACCATAATCCTCGATAATATTGTAGCGGTGCTTAGGCAAAGCCCTGCGACGGTAGAACATCAAGATCATCACCACGCCGTCATGCTGACGGAACTCTTCCCCGACATTCTGCTGGATCGGAGTCCGGGGATCGTCATCGAGCTGAACGTGTGCTAGAACTCGGAGGTGCCGTAGTTTTGGTGCTTGACCGGTCGGGCCGTAAAGATGTACGACTACATCAACCGCGTTGTGCTAACGCTTTCGCTTTCGGTCTACGAGGGTACGTGGACTACACTCTCCCCTCTCGTTGCTATGCATCACTATGATCTTGTGTGTGCGTAAGAATTTTTTTGGAAATTACTACATTCCCCAACAGTGGCATCCGAGCCAGGTTTTATGCATTGATGTTATTTGCACGAGTAGAACACAAGTGAGTTGTGGGTGATATAAGTCATACTGCTTACCAGCACGTCATACTTTGGTTCGGCGGTATTGTTGGATGAAGCGGCCCGGACCGACATTACGTGTACGCTTACGCGAGACTGGTTCTATCGACGTGCTTTGCACACAGGTGGCTGGCGAGTGTTAGTTTCTCCAACTTTAGTTGAACCGAGTGTGGCTACGCCTGGTCCTTGCGAAGGTTAAAACAGCACCAACTTGACAAACTATCATTGTGGTTTTGATGCGTAGGTAAGAACGGTTCTTGCTAAGCCCGTAGCAGCCACCTAAAACTTGCAACAACAAAGTAGAGGACGTCTAACTTGTTTTTGCAGGGCATGTTGTGATGTGATATGGTCAAGACATGATGCTAAATTTTATTGTATGAGATGATCATGTTTTGTAACCAAGTTATCGGCAACTGGCAGGAGCCATATGGTTGTCGCTCTATTGTATGCAATGCAAACGCCTCGTAACGCTTTACTTTATCACTAAGCGGTAGCGATAGTCATAGAAGCATAAGATTGGCTAGACGACAACGATGCTACGATGGAGATCAAGGTGTCGCGCCGGTGACGATGGTGATCATAACGGTGCTTCGGAGATGGAGATCACAAGCACAAGATGATGATGGCCATATCATATCACTTATATTGATTGCATGTGATGTTTATCTTCTATGCATCTTATCTTGCTTTGATTGACGGTAGAATTATAAGATGATCTCTCACTAAATTTCAAGATAAAAGTGTTCTCCCTGAGTATGCACCGTTGCCAAAGTTCGTCGTGCCCAGACACCACGTGATGATCGGCTGTGATAAGCTCTATGTCCATCTACAACGGGTGCAAGCCAGTTTTGCACATGCAGAATACTCAGGTTAAACTTGACGATCCTAGCATATGCAGATATGACCTCGGAACACTGAGACCAAAAGGTCGAGCATGAATCATATAATAGATATGATCAACATAGTGATGTTCACCATTGAAAACTACTCCATTTCACGTGATGATCGGTTATGGTTTAGTTGATTTGGATCACATGATCACTTAGAAGATTAGAGGGATGTCTTTCTAAGTGGGAGTTCTTAAGTAATATGATTAATTGAGCTTAAATTTATCATGAACTTAGTACCTGATAGTATCTTGCTTGTTTATGTTTGATTGTAGATAGATGGCCCGTGTTGTTGTTCCGTTGAATTTTAATGCGTTCCTTGAGAAAGCAAAGTTGAAAGATGATGGTAGCAATTACACGGACTGGGTCCGTAACTTGAGGATTATCCTCATTGTTGCACAGAAGAATTACGTCCTGGAAGCATCGCTGGGTGCCAAGCCTGCTGCTGGAGCGACACCAGATGTTATGAACGTCTGGCAGAGCAAAGCTGATGACTACTCGATAGTTTAGTGTGCCATGCTTTACGGCTTAGAACCGGGTCTTCAACGACGTTTTGAACGTCATGGAGCATATGAGATGTTCCAGGAGTTGAAGTTAATATTTCAAGCGAATGCCCATATTGAGAGATATGAAGTCTCCAATAAGTTCTATAGCTGCAAGATGGAGGAGAACAGTTCTGTTAGTGAACATATACTTAGAATGTTTGGGTACCATAATCACTTGACTCAGCTAGGAGTTAATCTTCCGGTTGATAGTGTCATTGACAGAGTTCTTCAATCACTGCCACCAAGCTACAAGAGCTTCGTGATGAACTATAATATGCAAGGGATGAATAAAACAATTCCCGATCTCTTCGCAATGCTAAAGGCTGCGGAGGTAGAAATCAAGAAGGAGCATCAAGTGTTGATGGTCAACAAGACCACTAGTTTCAAGAAAAAGGGCAAAGGGAAGAAGAAGGGGAACTTCAAGAAGAACAGCAAGCAAGTTGCTGCTCAGGAGAAGAAACCCAAATCTGGACCTAAGCCTGAAACTGAGTGCTTCTACTGCAAGCAGACTGGTCACTGGAAGCGGAACTGCCCCAAGTATTTGGCGGATAAGAAGGATGGCAAGGTGAACAAAGGTATATGTGATATACATGTTATTGATGTGTACCTTACTAGAGCTCGCAGTAGCACCTGGGTATTTGATATTGGTTCCGTTGCTAACATTTGCAACTCGAAACAGGGACTACGGATTAAGCGAACACTAGTGAAGGATGAGGTGACAATCCGCGTGGGAAATGGTTCCAAAGTCGATGTGATCGCGGTCGGCACACTACCTCTACATCTACCTTCGGGATTAGTATTAGACCTAAATAATTTTTATTTGGTGCTAGCGTTGAGCATGAACATTATATCTGGATCTTTTTTGATGCGAGATGGTTATTCATTTAAATCAGAGAATAATGGTTGTTCTATTTATATGAGTAATATCTTTTATGGTCATGCACCCTTGAAGAGTTGTCTATTTTTGATGAATCTCGATAGTAGTGATACACATATTCATAATGTTGAAACCAAAAGATGCAGAGTTGATAATGATAGTGCAACTTATTTGTGGCGCTGCCGTTTAGGTCATATGGGTGTAAAGCGCATGAAGAAACTCCATACTGACGGACTTCTGGAATCACTTGATTATGAATCACTTGGTACTTGTGAACCGTGCCTCATGGGCAAGATGACTAAAACTCCATTCTCCGGTACTATGGAGAGAGCAACGGATTTGTTGGAAATCATACATACAGATGTATGTGGTCCGATGAATGTTGAGGCTCATGGCGGATATCGTTATTTTCTCACCTTCACAGATGATTTAAGCAGATATGGGTATATCTACTTAATGAAGCATAAGTCTGAAACATTTGAAAAGTTCAAAGAATTTTAGAGTGAAGTTGAAAATCATCGTAACAAGAAAATAAAGTTTCTACGATCTGATCGTGGAGGAGAATATTTGAGTTACGAGTTTGGTCTACATTTGAAACAATGCGGAATAGTTTCGCAACTCACGCCACCCGGAACACCACAGCGTAATGGTGTGTCCGAACGTCGTAATCGTACTTTACTAGATATGGTGCGATCTATGATGTCTCTTACAGATTTACCACTATCATTTTGGGGTTATGCTTTAGAGACAGCCGCATTCACGTTAAATAGGGCACCATCAAAATCCGTTCGGACGACGCCTTATGAACTGTGGTTTGGCAAGAAACCAAAGTTGTCATTTTTGAAAGTTTGGGGCTGCGATGCTTATGTGAAAAAGCTTCAACCTGATAAGCTCGAACCCAAATCGGAGAAATGTGTCTTCATAGGATACCCAAAGGAGACTGTTGGGTACACCTTCTATCACAGATCTGAAGGCAAGACATTCGTTGCTAAGAATGGATCCTTTCTAGAGAAGGAGTTTCTCTCGAAAGAAGTGAGTGGGAGGAAAATAGAACTTGATGAGGTAATTGTACCTGCTACCTTATTGGAAAGTAGTACATCACAGAAACCGGATTCTGTGACACCTACACCAATTAGTGAGGAAGCTAATGATAATGATCATGAAACTTCAGATCAAGTTACTACCGAACCTTGTAGATCAACCAGAGTAAGATCCGCACCAGAGTGGTACAGTAATCCTGTTCTGGAAGTCATGCTACTAGATCATGATGAACCTACGAACTATGAAAAAGAGATGGTGAGCCCAGATTCCGTGCAAGCTTCAGCGATCCATTTATGGACTGGTGCAAGCCTCTCGGAGTTGGAATAAACGCTTTGATAGTGTGATCAAAGCATTTGGTTTTGTACAGACTTTTGGAGAAGCCTGTATTTACAAGTGAGTGGGAGCTCTGTAGCATTTCTGATATTATATGTGGATGACATATTACTGATTGGAAATGATATAGAATTTCTGGATAGCATAAAGGGATACTTGAATAAGAGTTTTTCAATGAAAGACCTCGGTGAAGCTGCTTACATATTGGGCATTAAGATCTATAGAGATAGATCAAGACGCTTAATTGGACTTCCACAAAGCACATACCTTGACAAAGTTTTGAAGAAGTTCAAAATGGATCAAGCAAAGAAAGGGTTCTTACCTGTGTTACAAGGTGTGAAGTTGAGTAAGACTCAATGTCCGACCACCGCAGAAGATAGAGAGAAAATGAAAGATGTTCCCTATGCTTCAGCCATAGGCTCTATCATGTATGCAATGCTGTGTACCAGACATGATGTGTGACTTGCTATAAGTCTAGCAGGGAGGTACCAAAGTAATCCAGGAGTGGATCACTGGACAACGGTCAAGAACATCCTGAAGTACCTGAAAAGGACTAAGGATATGTTTCTCGTATATGGAGGTGACAAAGAGCTCATCGTAAATGGTTATGTTGATGCAAGCTTTGACACTGATCCGGACGATTCTAAATCGCAAACTGGATACGTGTTTACATTAAACAGTGGAGCTGTCAGTTGGTGCAGTTCTAAACAAAGCATCGTGGCGGGATCTACATGTGAATCAGAGTACATAGCTGCTTCGGAAGCAGCAAATAAAGGAGTCTGTATGAAGGAGTTTATATCCGATCTAGGTGTCATACCTAGTGCATCGGGTCCAATGAAAATCTTTTGTGACAATACTGGTGCAATTGCCTTGGCAAAAGAATCCAGATTTCACAAGAGAACCAAGCACATCAAGAGACACTTCAATTCCATTCGGGATTTAGTCCAAGTGGGAGACATAGAAATTTGCAAGATACATACAGATCTGAATGTTGCAGACCCGCTGACTAAGCCTCTTCCATGAGCAAAACATGATCAGCACCAAGGCTCCATGGGTGTTAGAATCATTACTGCGTAATCTAGATTATTGACTCTAGTGCAAGTGGGAGACTGAAGGAAATATGCCCTAGAGGCAATAATAAAGTTATTATTTATTTCCTTATATCATGATAAATGTTTATTATTCATGCTAGAATTGTATTAACCGGAAACATAATACTTGTGTGAATACATAGACAAACAGAGTGTCACTAGTATGCCTCTACTTGACAAGCTCATTGATCAAAGATGGTTATGTTTCCTAACCATAGACATGAGTTGTCATTTGATTAATGGGATCACATCATTAGGAGAATGATGTGATTGACTTGACCCATTCCGTTAGCTTAGCACTTGATTGTTTAGTATGTTTCTATTGCTTTCTTCATGACTTATACATGTTCCTATGACTATGAGATTATGCAACTCCCGTTTACCGGAGGAACACTTTGTGTGCTACCAAACGTCACAACGTAACTGGGTGATTATAAAGGTGCTCTACAGGTGTCTCCAAAGGTACATGTTGGGTTGGCGTATTTCAAGATTAGGATTTGTCACTCCGATTTTCGGAGAGGTATCTCTGGGCCCTCTCGGTAATGCACATCACTTAAGCCTTGCAAGCATTGCAGCTAATGAGTTAGTTGCGGGATGATGTATTACAGAACGAGTAAAGAGACTTGCCAGTAACGAGATTGAACTAGGTATTAAGATACAAACGATCGAATCTCGGGCAAGTAACATACCGATGATAAAGGGAACAACGTATGTTGTTATGCGGTCTGACCGATAAAGATCTTCGTAGAATATGTAGGAGCCAATATGAGCATCCAGGTTCCTCTATTGGTTATTGACCGGAGACGTGTCTTGGTCATGTCTACATTGTTCTCGAACCCGTAGGGTCCGCACGCTTAAGGTTACGATGATAGTTTCATTATTAGTTTATATGTTTTGATGTACCGAAGGTTGTTCGGAGTCCCGGATGTGATCACGGACATGACGAGGAGTCTCGAAATGGTCGAGACATGAAGATTGATATATTGGAAGCCTATGTTTGGACATCGGAAGTGTTCCGGGTGAAATCGGCATTTTACCGGAGTGCCGGGAGGTTACCGGAACCCCCCGGTAACCTAATGGGCCTTAATGGGCCTAGTGGAGGAAGTAGAGAGTAGGCCAAGGGGCAGCCGCGCGCCCCTCCCCCCCAGGTCCGAAT
>NC_041392.1:400753855-400799454 GCF_002162155.2 Triticum dicoccoides
AGGGGGGAGTCCTACTCCCAGTGGGAGTAGGACTCCTCCTGGCACGCCCCTTGCCTGGCCGCACCTCCTCCCCCTTGCTCCTTTATATACGGGGGCAGGGGGCACCCCATAGACACAACAATTGATCATTGATCTCTTAGCCGTGTGCGGTGCCCCCCTCCATCATAATCCTCGATAATATTGTAGGGGTGCTTAGGCGAAGCCCTGCGACGGTAGAACATCAAGATCGTCACCACGCCGTCGTGCTGACGGAACTCTTCCCCGACATTCTGCTGGATCGGAGTCCGGGGATCATCAGCGAGTTGAACGTGTGCTAGAACTTGCAGGCGTCGTAGTTTCGGTGCTTGATCGGTCGGGTCGTGAAGACGTATGACTACATCAACTGTGTTGTGCTAACGCTTCTGCTTTCGGTCTACGAGGGTACGTGGACTACACTCTCCCCTCTCGTTGCTATGCATCACTATGATCTTGTGTGTGCGTAGCAAATTTTTTGAAATTACTACGTTCCCCAACAGAATCACCGCCCGTTACACTCTCACGTAATAATGAGTGGGGCTGTACACGCCCCTGGGCCTTAGGAGTGCCTCCCTTCGGCATCGGGAGCTCCCTCCCACGCCGAGCGGCAGCACTTAGCTCCGCGCTGGTGAGAAGACGTCGAAGACTAGACTAGGTGCCGGACGCGGCTTTTCATTTGCTTTCCGAAGTTGGCTCGCCCCTCTTTTAATTGAAATTTGCTTTCTGGTGTCTCTTGCTGGTCCCGTTTTATCGCTTTCTGCCTCTGTTTCTGCCTTCGCCTGTTTGGTCGACCTGTACTCTCCCTTGCGTCCCTCGTGAGGGGGCTGAAAGGTACCTTCGTGAGCTTCCTCCTTCTGTCTTTTCGTGAGGCACCCTCGTTCGAGCCCACAAGATGGCACACCTCTCCTAATCTGTGCCCATGGGTATCACGATGCGAAGTGCCGGGTCAAGGCCAGCGGCGCCTATGACCAAGCCCCGGGTGAACGATAAACCTCTTGATGAATTTTTTGTAGTTCCTAAGCACATTTCAGGTCAAGGAGGCCTCGACAGGTGCCAGGAAGCAAGCGCCTCGTGAGGAGGAGGCCACTCAAAACAAGTTGAGCTAAGTTATCCCTACATAAGTTATCCCTACATAAAACGACGATGTCGCAACACAGCACAGGAATGGCAAACGCAACATAACAATTAAGATCATAGTTCGGCACACGCCCCTCTGGGGCCCAACCTGGTTTCTTTCTGATGCATGAAGGAAAAGAAGAACAAAATTAAAGCAGCGCCTACAGCGGTCCACGGGGGCAGGCCCCAGCGCCTTCCTAAGCTCAACCGGACCCCTCCTCATGCTTCATGGAGGCGCGGCGACGAGACGACCCGCCACCGTCTTTGAAGCGGGCATGGCGGCGTGGTGGCTGGTCGTAGCCACCGCTGCTGGAACTATCGCTGGGGGAAGAGCTGCCATAGCCGGACGAGACGCGGTCAGCACCAAGGGCAGGTTCGCCCTCATCCTCATCGCGGCCGTCGCCAAGGCCGAGCACCTCCTCGCTGTCATTCACCTCGGGGCAGCACCCGGCGCGGCGACCATCTTCCCCAAACACCCTCACATAGAGGGTCACATCACCGTCGTACTTGAAGTGGAGGGTGCACCGCCTGCCCAGGCCGCGCGTGCAGGCGAACATCTGCCAACCACGGGCCAAAGCTATATTACCCGCGGCAAAGACCTCGACCGCGACCCATGAAGCCCTACTGTAGTAGTCGTCTGCCTATAGCCAAAGCCCGCCTAGACCTGAGGCCGGCAGCTCGTCGATGAAGAAGCGCAGGAGCCGAAGGCAGTTGCTGGCGGGGTTCTCCAACCAGATGACGAACTCCGGCAGCATCTCCACCGAGTGGAAGCGCGGTCGGGGAGGCCGTGCAACCACGGCACGTATCCCTTCATCAACGAGACCGTCACGACCGGAGCGACCCCTGCCCCGCGAAGCGGCACCACCACGGTTGTGTGGGGCCACGGTAGGGGTCGCGGTGTGCTTGCGGGGACGGCCGCATCCACGCTTGGGCACCGAAGAGCCGGGCCCCTCGTGAGGGGCCTTCCCCTTCTCCGCGACATTGAACCTCCTCGACGGCGCCATTCGAAGCAGGAGTGGGGCAAGGAAGGAGAAGAAGCAGAAGAGGCAGAGGAAAGATGCGTGATGGGGGCTCCGCCCCCTCCTCATTTATAGCAGGAGAAGGCCAACCAGCACCCCCCATGATCACAGGTAATGATGGTTTTCCTTGCATGTCGCAGGGACTTGTCAAGTCGGGAAGTGGAGACGCCCACGTCCAATCAACCGCCACATGTCGACCACGGCCGCAGGCTATTGGGGCCTGCGGCGCTCCGTACTTGACCCTTGGCTTCGCCTTGAAGCAAAGCCCGAGCGCGCCTTGGGCCCGGGGATCTACTGTCGGTGTTCTGGGAACGGGGGTCCCATGACTTGCCTGCCTGCGGCCCACGGTGTGGCTTTGCTAGCAGGCCTGTACGACCCATCTTCATCAACAAGGCATTCAAGACCCTCGCGAGGAGCCAATCCTTGCGAGGCGGACGATGCAAGACCTCCTCAGGAGCCTCCTCGCCAGGCAGGCTCATGAGGGTCAGAGAGATCAAGGCATGGCAAACCTCGCGAGGTTCTCGTGATGTGAGCCATGATGATCGAGACCAGGCGGGCGCCAGCGCGCGCAGCGTCCTTGTTTACTCTTTGGTGCTAAGGAGGCAAGCACAGGAGCGGAGTACCGAAGCATCAAGCAAAGGTTTCCATATTGGTGCAACGAGACCAAGACCAGCAGGACGGCAAGACGGACCTCACCATGGATCCCAAGGCGGCGTCACCACCATAGCCTTTTGCAGGCGAAGACCACTTTTGTCAGGATAAGCTGTACTTGATGTCCCCTTTCAAATTGGCCATTGTTGGCTCCCTTCCCGCTCAATATTTGGGGAGAGGACCAGGGCCTCTATAAATAGGACTAGCCACCACCATAGCTAAGAAAGAGAGGGGAGATATCGAGAGAGACCAGAACAACCACAAGTTCACCAAGCACAAGGACTCCTCTCCTTAGGAGGCCGTTCTTCCCGTTGTACTGTTCATCCTCAGCCCAAGAGGCTACCCACCACCACCACACTGGAGTAGGGTATTACACCACAACAATGGACCAAACCAGTATAAATCTTGTGTCCTTTGTGTTGCGAGTTCGTTGAGTTAGTTCGTAAGATCTTCGCTGAGTTAGGACGTGGATCGGTAGGGGGGAATCTTCGCGTGCACCCCAGTGTTCGGACCTTAAGGGTTTTGCCAGAACCCATGATCCGACATTCATAACCATAAATATCGCGTGAGCGTTAGCAATTGTGAAAGACTAAATGATGGTTGAGTATGTGGACTTGCTGAGAAGCTCTTATATTGACTCTTTCCTATGTTATGATAAATTGCAATTGCTTTAATGACTGAGATTATAGTTTGTTAGTTTTCAATGAAGTTTCTGATTCATACTTGAGTATGTGAATGAATTGTTACTTTAGCATAAGAGATCATATGACAATATATATATATATATATATATATATATATATATATATATATGTTGTTGTTCTAAGAATGATCATGATGCCCTCATGTCTGTATTTTATTTTATCGACACCTCTATCTCTAAACATCTGGACATATTTTTTGATTTCGGCTTTCGCTTGAGGACAAGCGAGGTCTAAGCTTGGGGGAGTTGATACGTCCATTTTGCATCATGCTTTTATATTGATATGTATTGCATTATGGGCTGTTATTACACATTATGTCACAATACTTATGCCTTTTCTCTCTTATTTTACAAGGTTTACATGAAGAGGGGGAATGCCGGCAGCTAGAATTCTAGGCTGGAAAAGGAGCAAATATTAGAGACCTATTCTGCACATCTCCAAAAGTCCTGAAACTCCACGGGAATTATTTTCAGAATATATAAAAAATATTGGGCCAAAGAAGTACCAGAGGGGGCCACCCACCGTCCACGAGGGTGGGGAGCGCGCCCTACCCCCCTGGGCGTGCCCCCTGCCTCATGGGCCCCCTGGTGGCCCTATGATGTCCATATTTGGCTATATGGAGTCTTTTGTCGAGGAAAAAATCATAAGCAAGCTCACAGGACGAAACTCCGCCACCACGAGGCGAAACCTTGGCGGAACCAATCTAGGGCTCCGGCGGAGCTGTTCTACCGGGGAAACTTCCCTCCGGGAGGGGGAAATCATCACCATCGTCATCACCAACGATCCTCTCATTGGGACGGGGTCAATCTCCATCAACATCTTCACCAGCACCATCTCCTCTCAAACCCTAGTTCATCTCTTGTATCCAATCTTTGTATCCAAACCTCAGATTGGTACCTGTGGGTTGCTAGTAGTGTTGATTACTCCTTGTAGTTGATGCTAGTTGGTTTACTTGGTGGAAGATCATATGTTCAGATCCATTATGCATATTAATACCCCTCTGATTATGAACATGAATATGATTTGTGAGTAGTTACGTTTGTTCCTGAGGACATGGGAGACGTCTTGCTATAAGTAGTCATGTGAATTTGGTATTCGTTCGATATTTTGGTGAGATGTATGTTGTCTTTCCTCTAGTGGTGTCATGTGAACGTCGAATACATGACACTTAACCATTGTTTGGGCCTAGAGGAAGGCATTGGGAAGTAATAAGTAGATGATGGGTTGCTAGAGTGACAGAAGCTTAAACCCTAGTTTATGTGTTGCTTCGTAAGGGGCTGATTTGGATCCATATGTTTCATGCTATAGTTAGGTTTACCTTAATACTTCTGTTGTAGTTGCGGATGCTTGCAATAGGGGTTAATAATAAGTGGGATTCTTGTCCAAGTAAGGGCACTACCCAAGCACCGGTCCACCCACATATCAAATTATCAAAGTACCAAACGCGAATCAAATGAGCGTGATGAAAACTAGCTTGACGATAATTCCTGTGTGTCCTCGGGAGCGCTTTCCTTTATATAAGAGTTTGTCCAGGCTTGTCCTTTGCTACAAAAAGGATAGTGCCATCTTGCTACACCTTTTTTACTTTTATTACTTGCTACCCGTTACAAATTACCTTATCACAAACCTATCTGTTACCGATAATTTCAGTGCTTGCAAAGAATACCTTGCTGAAAACCGCTTATCATTTCCTTCTGCTCCTTGTTGGGTTCGACACTCTTACTTATCGAAAAGGCTACGATAGATCCCTACACTTGTGGGTCATCAGCGGACCCTACGGGTTCGAGAACTATGTAGACATGATCGAGACACATCTCCGATCAATTACCAACAGCGGAACCTAGATGCTCATATTGGTTCCTACATATTCTATGAAGATCTTCATCGGTCAAACTATAATGACAACATACGTCATTCCCTTTGTCATCGGTATGTTACTTACCCGAGATTCGATCGTCGGTATATTCATACCTAGTTCAATCTCATTACCGGCAAGTCTCTTTACTCGTTTCATAATTCATCATCCCGCAACTAACTCATTAGTCACATTGCTTGCATGGCTTATCGTGATGTGCATTACCGAGAGGGCCCAGAGATACCTCTCTGATACTTGGAGTGACAAATCCTAATCTCGATCTATGCCAACCCAACAAACACCTTTGGAGACACCTGTAGAGCATCTTTATAATCACCTAGTTACGTTGTGACGTTTGATAGCACACAAGGTGTTCCTCCGGTATTTGGGAGTTGCATAATCTCATAGTCAAAGGAATATGTATAAGTCATGAAGAAAGTGATAGCAATAAAACTTAACGATCATTATGCTAAGCTAATGGGTGGGTCTTGTCCATCACATCATTCTCCTAATGATGTGATCTCGTTCATCAAATGACAACACATGTTTATGGTCAGGAAACTTAATCATCTTTGATTAACGAGCTAGTCAAGTAGAGGCATACTAGGGACACTTTGTTTTGTCTATGTATTCACACATGTATCAAGTTTCCGGTTAATACAATTCTAGCATGAATAATAAATATTTATCATGATATAAGGAAATATAAATAACAACTTTATTATTGCCTCTAGGGCATATTTCCTTCACTTTGTGTATATATATAGAACTCAATGGGAGCTATATAGTATTTTTGATCTCATATATATACACAAAGTGAAGGAAATAATATAAAACTTCAGGGCACAAACAAAATGGTTTTGAAACATGTTTTCCATCAAATTGTAAGTCAAAATATTGGGCATAAAAGAATCTATAAAGATATATCAAAATGTCTGATTGAGCTAAAATAAGTTTATATATTTTGACAAAGGTTTAAAAGGTTTAAATAGAGAAGAATGTTTTCTCTCAATGTCATATAACTTGATGCTTATGTGAATCAATTGATAAGTGGATAGATGAATGAATTCATCTTGATAGTTATGATATATATAAAAGGGCTAAAGCATTTTACTAAGTGTTGGTAACAGTTATCAAGGATCTCAAAAGAATAAATGTATTATTTTGATAATATGAAGTTAAAGTTCATTATTAGAATATATCAATATCAACTTCATAATTGATATAATTGGGCTATGATAATTACATAGAATTACTTTATGAACAATATTGTTGATTCTATAACGATGGAGATATGTGTTTGAAAACATTAATTGTTTCAATATTGTCTGAATCAAGAAATGTCTTGATATAATTGGACGTTACAAAAGTTGTTGTAACATCCCAATTTTCAATTTGGATGTTAATCATTAGGTCATCATATGCATCCATGATTTATGCATTTTGAATTGGTTTTAATTGGAAATTTTGATCCTAGAAGCCTTAAGCAACTCAAGGACCAATTGGGAGATTTGGAGGTTTTCACAAAAATCCTTTGACTTTTCAAAATTGGTAAATTGGATCAAAGTGATTTTATTCGAAATTATTTTTCCAATTATTTCAATTTAAATAAATGAGAGAAGATAATATGACTTCTTCAAAACATCTAGGAAATATTGGAATATAATTTTGAATAAAATTATATTTATTTGAATTTTTTCTGAAAAAAATCGGTTGAATTTTATTAAATTAGGCAAAAAATGCATTTTTAAAAATTGCATTTAGGCCATAAAAATGTTTACTTTGTCCTAAATATTAGGAGAGGATGGTGAAAATTGTTTCCGGAATTTTAGGATTTTTGTTTTATTTTATTTGGATTTTTCTTTGTGGCATAATTATTTAAAAAAGAGAGAGTTCCGGACTGAACTGGGCCAAAGGCCCAGGCGGCCCGTCGCACCTCCGCCTTCCCTACCGTGTGGGAGCCGGACTCACCGGAGTCCGAGCCGCCGCTGCAGGTCCGCCCCCTACCCCAAGTCGAAGCCCCTCCCGGCCCCTCTTATAAGCCGTGCAGCCGCCCCCTCTCCTCTCCACCAAGTCGCCTCCATCACCACCCAAGCCGAGCCACCGCGCCGCCGCCGCTTGCTACCGCCGCCCCGCCACCGCTCACCGCCGCCGCCAGCCGCTGCCGCTGCTCGCGCCGCTGCCGGAGACGCCGCTAGCCGATCCACCAGAGCCAGATCCGCCGCCGCCGGTTTTTTCTTTCGAACCGGTATAACCACCGAAAAACCCACCCCGGTTTCTTTTCTAGTTTCGGTTTTTCTTTTTAGATCGGTTTATTTTATTAGGTTAGATTAATTAGCGAACGTTCGTTGTTTAGATCTGTTAGTGAACACTTTCGTTCGTTAGTTTCTGTTAGCGAATGTTCGTTCGTTAGATTTTTATTTTTAGTTTAATTTTCGGTCAAGGACCTATCCATGAATAGTTTTCTTACAGATTAGTCCCTGATCTTCAAATGATCACTACTTTTGCTAGTTTATCCAAATCCAATGAAACCAATGCCAAATTCTTTGTTACGATCCCCTCTGTTCAGATAACCAACTTAAACATGTTTGGAAAGTTTAAAATTTTGTTTCAAACAGATTTGAACTTGAACTTCTTTTGATCGTAGTTTGAGTTTCGTATCTCTGATTTGATTGATTCTTTTTGCAAATCGAAGCTCTTCACTTGTACTTTCTGTTTAGATCTTTTATTAAGTTTTACCTTTGCATATTATGCTTGAGTGGTTATGTATGCTATTGTTTGTTTACGATAGAGTGTCCGGAGTGTGAAGCTTGCTACTACGAGTTTCTATGGTTTTCCGATCATCAGCAAGACAAGTTACACTTTGATCATATCCCTTTATTACCCAGTTTTTATGCATTAGTTCCAACCCTCAAACATTGCATGAGTAGGATTATGAACATGTGGATATGGGAAGTAGTTGATGAGGTAGGAACCTATTGTCTTTTTATCAACCCCGGGAATTATACGTTATGCTCATATTGCTTAGCCATGCTCGTAGATGGGATTAGTATGTGAGATTCATGCCAGTTGTGAGAGATTTTAACTAAGGCAAACTTAAGGTGGCTACTTTAATACACATCTGGGTGGATTGGTTGTGGGCACCTGGAGAAATCCAGTGTTGTCCTAGGATATCCCGGAGTACCTGTGTGATCATCCTATGGTACGCCACCCAGGCTCAAAGGGATCATAATATTATTTATGCTCAGAAACTTCCATGTGCAGCCACAAGCCATTATGGGCTCTGACATAGTTGAGTAAGTTGTGTGATCTCTTTCAGTGGTAGGCTAGCAGATGTAGGGGAAATTAGGTGGTATTGTCTACCCAGAGTAAAGAGTTAATGCTTCAGAAAGACTGTGTATCGATCATCCGATCATGGATGTGGTCGAGTCTTGTTAGGAAAAGTGCGCAAACCTCTGCAGAGTGTATAAACTAATCATGGTTAGCCATGTCCCCGGTAATGGACATCTTGAGTATCTGGTATTTGAATTATTGATTGATCTCATCACTTTACTTAATGAATTTGTTGGGTTATTAATATTATCTCGGGATTGAGTTGGAGGAACCTTCTCAATAATGACATAAACTTGGTAGTTAAATAAAACCTATTCCTTTGTTGTAGGGAAAAAATAGCTTTATGCAAATGTTAAACTTAGAGCCTCCACCAGCCAAATATGCATGTAGTGGTAGCTTTATTGCATCATTATTATCTATAGTGTGATGTTGCCAGCATATTCCATGTGCTGACCTACACGGCTGCAATGTATCATGTTGTAGAATTTTTAGACGAAGAGTAAGGTGCGATAGGTCGTTGTCATGCACTTAGTTTTGTCGTGGAGTTGGATGGACTCATTTATCTTTGATGCTTCCGCAAGTTATTTAGATGGCCTTCAGCCATATTATTGTGATAAGTACTCTTTATGAGACCCTCGATGTAATAAGTGTGTGATTGAACTCTGTTATAAATCCTCGAGTACTGTATGTCAGCAATACTGATCCAGGGATGACACTTAAGCACAGAGACTACACTCCATTGGGATCGGGTCACTACAAGATGGTATCAGAGCACAAGCTGACTGTAGGACGCGACCACTAAGAAAAACCACAGGATACTCTTCTCTACTCATTTCTAACTCTTCTCTATTTCTACACTATAGATGTTGGACCCAAGGAACAAGTTCACTCAACCGGATGATGATGCACCTTTCGGACGACACTTGAAGGAAGTCACTAGGTACCTGAACATCGGCATACCAAGCTTCACCGGAACCTTCACTGCCACTTTACCAGAAGAGGAGCGCTGAACGATTCAAGTTCGTGTTCCAGGAAGGACGTTTGCACCAATTACCGAACCCATCGAGTTTTCTTTTGATGCGCCAACCTGGAGTTTAGGAAAGAGCATGGCCGCCCACATCACCATTGGATGCATAGGAGAGGTGTACAACAAGGATCTTAAAGACACCACCTATTAGATATGTGGACGCCGAGATGAACAATGGGAGATGATTCGCACCAGGAGGGATAAATCTATTGCGGCCTACATACAGGAGTTGAACCAGCACATTAGTCGTTATGAGAATCAGATGTGCGCTAACATGATAGATATGAATAAGGTGATGACCCGGAACATGGAGCTAGAAGAGGAACATAAGGCTACACATGATGGATATGAAGAAGAAATTACTGTACTACTGGAGAAGAATGAAGACCTGAAGAAGAAGCTAGGAATACCAGTGGTGAAGCCCGAGCATGGAGTGGACATTCACTCTGAAGACTACATCATACTAGACGACACAGACTCCGACCCCGGCAGCAATGACGATTATGAAGACGAAGCTGGAGCTGACATTATGGAGTCTTCCATCGATCAAAAATTTTAGTCGACCACCATATCACTATTAGTATTCTTCCAAGTAGTTAGAAATCATTGTGAGATATTGTAATAGTAGTTAGGTCAATTGTATGAATCTTGTTTGAATTGAGTGGTGTGAAATGAATATGTTTGTCTCATGTGTATATGGGTAGTGAAATTCTCTTTAGACCTTACTCTATTCTGTTCTCACCCCTCTAAACTTAACAAATGCCTCCGAGACGTGACCCTGGATTCGTGTTCCCGCTGGAGCTCACTCAGTTGATCCAACAGCAGAATGCCTTGATGCAGTTGCTAGTCCAGAACCAAGGTAACAACAACCCACCGCCGCCGCCCCCAGTTGACAACTTAGCCCGTTTTCTAAGGTGTAATCCGTCGGTGTTCTCTAGCAGCACCGAGCTGATTGTTGCTGATGACTCGCTCCGGAGGATTGGAAGGGAGCTGACCACCACAGGTTGCACAGATGCTGAGAAGGTGCGATTTTCCGCACATCAACTGGATGGACCCACAGCCTCATGGTGGGAGAACTACACCGCCACTTTCCGCATGGCCAATGTCACTTGGGATCAGTTTCAGCAAGCATTTCGCACTGCACATGTTTCAACTGGAGCCATGAGTATGAAGAAGCATGAGTTCCGCAACTTACGCTAGGGAAATCATACTATGGCATAGTACATGGATAAGTTCAACAAGTTAGCATGCTACGCCCCAGATGATGTGGCCACAGATGCCACGAAGCAGGAGAAGTTTCTTGAGGGGCTGAATGATGAGATGAGTATGCAGTTGAGGGTGGCAACATTCACCAACTACCAGGAGTTGGTAGACAGGGCCCTCATGATTGAAGGTAAGCAGCAGCAGATAGAGAACCACAAACGGAAGTATGGATAGGGGAAGTACAACTCCGGAGCTCAGCAGAAGCCTCGTTTTACCCCGTACTCGGGAGGACACACCCACCATAACCATGCAGGACATTCTCGTAATGTAGAAAGTTCACACAGCCACAGTGGCCCTAAGAATGATAATGGGAATGGAGGAAACACCAGTCAGAACTATTCCAACCCCGCTACACCCGCCAAGAAGGATTTGAGTCACATTGCTTATTTCAAGTGCGGGAAGACCGGACACTATGCCACCGAGTGTCCTGAAGCAAAGAATGGAAATGGCAATGGAAGCTCGGGGAAGAAGCCAAATCCCTTCACCAGAGGTCAGGTGAACCACATCAACGTGAAGGAAGTTGAAGAGGAGCCTGACGCAGTGATTGACAAGTTTTTTATTAAGTCATTTACCGCCCTTGTTCTTTTTGACACTAGTGCATCACTGTGACGCCCCCGATTTAATCGTACACTAATCATACATGCAAATGTGTAAGATCAAGATCAAGGGCTCACGGGAAGATATCACAACACAACTCTACAAATAAAATAAGTCATACAAGCATCATATTACAAGTTGGGGGCCTCGAGGGCTCGAATACAAGAGCTCGATCATAGACGAGTCAGCGGAAGCAACAATATCTGAGTATAGACATAAGTTAAACAAGTTTGCCTTAAGAAGGCTAGCACAAACTAGGATACAGATTGAAAGAGGCGCATGCCTCCTGCCTGGGATCCTCCTAAACTACTCCTGGTACTCCTCGTCAGCGGCCTGCACGTAGTAGTAGGCACCTCCCGAGTAGTAGCACTCGTCATCGATAGTGGCGTCTAGCTCCTAGACTCCAACGTCTGGTCGAAGTAATCAGGTATAGAAAGAGGGAAAAGGGGGAGCAAAGAAACCGTGAGTACTCATCCAAAGTACTCGCAAGCAAGGAGCTACACTACATATGTATGCATTGGTATCAAATGGAAAAGGGTAACATATGTGGACTGAACTGCAGAATGCCAGAATAAGAGGGGGATAGCTAGTCCTGTCGAAGACTACGCTTCTGGTAACCTCCATCTTGCAGCAGAAGAAGAGAATAGATGGTAAGTTAACCAAGTAGCATCGCATAGCATAATCCTAACCGATGATCCTCCCCTCGTCGCCCTGTGAGAGAGCGATCACCGGTTGTATCTGGCACTTGGAAGGGTGTGTTTTATTTAAGTATCCGGTTCTAGTTGTTATAAGGTCAAGGTACAACTCCAAGTCATCCTATTACCGAAGATCACGGCTATTCGAATAGATTAACTTCCCTGTAGGGATGCACCACATTTCCCAACACGCTCGATCCCCTTTGTCCGGACACACTTTTCTGGGTCATGCCCGGCCTCGGAAGATCAACACGTCGCAGCCCTACCTAGGCACAACAGAGAGGTTAGCACGCCGGTCTAAATCCTATGGCGCAGGGGTCTGGGCCCATCGCCCATTGCACACCTGCACGTTGCGTACGCGGCCGATGAGCAGACCTAGCAACCTCCATTACAAAGGAAGTTGCGTTACGTGGTCCAACCCGGCGCGCGCCGCTCAGTCGCTGACGTCACGAAGGCTTCGGCTGATACCACGACGTCGAGTGCCCATAACTGTTCCCGCGTAGTTGGTTAGTGCGTATAGGCCAGTGGCCAGACACAGATCAAATACCCAGATCTCGTTAAGCGTGTTATTTTGAAATAACCATGCATGCCGACCAGGGCCAGGCCCAACTCTCTCCTAGGTGGTCTCAACCTACACTGTCGCTCCGGCACAAAGATCCACTCAAAGGGCCGTTGGGACAAACGTTCTTTCGGACCCAATCCGTGAATCACTCGCGGGTACTCTACGAGCCGACCCGTCTTTAGTCACCACAAGTATCATATATAACATATAAGTATATAGTATATACCCGAGATCACCTCCCGAGTGATCACGGCCCGATAGTATAGCATGGCAGACGGACAAGAATGTAGGGCCACTGATGATAAACTAGCATCCTATACTAAGCATTAGGATTGCAGGTAAAAGTAACAACAGTAGTAGCAAGGACATGCTATGTAGCAGAATAGGATTAATCGAAAGCAGTAATCATGCTACACTACTCTAATGCAAGAAGTAGAGACAAAGAGTAGGCGATATCTGGTGATCAAAGGGGGGCTTGCCTGGTTCCTCTGGCGAGGAGGGGTTGTCAACACCGTAGTTGATCGGGGGTACCGGCAGCGGTCTCGGGGTCTACCGAAAAGAAGTAATGAAGGGGGGACACAATAAATAATAGATCAAACAAAGCAACACAAAGCATAACATGGCAAGGCGCGGTGCTAGGGGTAACCTAACGCAATATGAGGTGATACCGGTGAAGGGGGGAAACATCCGGGAAAATATCCCCGGTGTTTCGCATTTTCGGACAGATGAATCAGAGGGGAAAAGTTGTGTGTCTGCTATGCTAGGGGTGTGCGGCGGATGAACGGGCTACGTATCCGGATTCGTCTCGTCGTTCTGAGCAACTTTCATGTACAAAGTATTTTCATCGGAGTTACGGTTAATTTTTTATGTTTTTCCAAAGTTTATTCAATTTTCTAAAATTTCTGCATTTATTTAAATGAATTGACCAAGTCAATTTGACTGGTCAAAAGGGGAGATGGTGGCCCACATGTCATAAACTATACCTAAACAAATAACTAAAACTAGCTTAAATAAATGCGGGTCCACATGTAATACGCTTAAACTAATTAATTAACCAACTAACCTAAACTAAATTAGTTTAGACCTAATTATACTAGGCCGGCCACACACGGCTGTGGCACAGCCCACGCGCACACAGCGCGCACACAATGCTAATGCTAAGGAGTAACTTTATTCCTTTTAACACAAGATAGCATTTTGTGATTTTTGTAGGATTTAATCCATACAGTATCTAAAGCAGGTCCAATGGAACAAAATGAGGCTTATTACGTCTACTTTTCGTTCATATAATTTTTATCCATGTTAGGACTTGTCTTATCGCTGTTTAGTGGCAGTTTAGAAGACTAGCCATTGCAGAAATACAAAAGCTAGCTACCCACTACAGTACTTGCAGTAGTATACAAAGGGGCAGCAGCGTGGCTAGAAGCAGACAAGCAGCAGTAGAGCAGCGACGGGTGAAGCCGCCCCGGCCATGGCCAAGCCGGCCACACGCACGGCGCGCGCGCACACACACACGGCACACTACACAATGCCGGCCAGAGGCACACAGCCGTGGCATAGCCGACCACACACACCACACACATACAGCCCCCACACGCAACCATAACACACACGCACACTCACCACATAGTACACTCGGCCATGGCCGGCCATGCCATGGCCAGTAGGCAGTAGCAGTCGCAGCCTGAGGTAGCAGGCTGCAGTAGCACCAGCAACCAAATAGCGCTAGCAGTGGTATAATGAAGGAGCAGCAGCAGCGACAACTAGTAGATACGGCAGCAGTGGCTAGCATCAGCAGCTCAGCAACGAGCAACAGCAGTACTGCAGTAGTATAGCAGCAGCAAGCAGAAGCAAGGGCAGCACGTAGCAGCAAAGAGTAGCGGCAGGGGAGCCCAGAGCGTGCAGGGGCGGCCAAGGCGCGGGCGCGGTGAGCGCGTCCACGCAGCGAGATGGGGCGCTCGGCTACGGCAGCTACGGTGGTGGATCGAGCAGGGAAACAGGGGAATCGGCATGGCTCGCCGAGAGGAAGGCCGGGGACGTGCTTGCGACGGCCGAGGTAGCACAGTGGTGTAGATCGATGGTGAGATGCCGCGGCCGTGGCGGAGAAACCGGCTCGATCCCGAGCGCACGGTGCGTCTCCTGTCGAACGGATGCACAGGGATGATGGAGTCGGCGATGAAGAAGTCCCTGGACAACCTCCCGGTCGTCGGGGAGGCCGGTGGCCACGGGGACGGCGACGGCGCGTCAATGGTAGCTCGGAAGCGAACCAAACCGAGAGGGAGAGGACGAGCGAGGGGATAAGCGAGGGCTAGGGTTTGTCTTCCGGGTCAGGGGTCTTCTTATCCATCTCATGTTGCTCCTGTAGCGCCTCGGTGGCGAGCATCGAACCGTGGTGGCCGCGGATGCGCGCCACGGCGAGCTCCTGCCTCCTCCTCTGTACAGAGACAGGAGAAGGCCTTTGGAGGGCTGGGACTGAGTACTATTGCAATAGGCTTAAGTGCACAGTAGGTATAGTATATTTTCACTTTTTCTTCTCTGTATTATTTTCCACCACTGTTTTGCATTTAGATTATGCAGTAAATTATTATTTTTCATCAATGAAACTTTGCTCATAAATCTTAGTCAACAATACAAGGTTGCACAAAAAGTTTGAGGCCAAATGGAATTGTTCAAATTTATATTTGAATTTAAGTTTGTTCATTTAACCTTGCTAGTCCACTAAAATATTTTTAGGGGCAATTTGAAAAGCCATTTGATGTTGGTTCTTGCATGCTAATTACTCAATGAATATTTGCAACCCAACAAAAAAATTGTTTTACCGTTTGAAAAAATAATAATTTGACTTGTAATTAAAATTTGATTTTGACTTGATTTTTGGGCAAGTGGCAATTTGCACAGTAATCATGATGACATGGTCACCATTAGGGGGGAGATTAGTGTAGCATGATTCTCGGGGTGTTACAATCACATTCATACATATCAAGGGGATTTGTGGACAAGTTTAAATTCCCAACCTTAGCCCTTAGGTCACCCATGTTAGTAAGCTCACCAGGAGCGGAATATATGGCTAGCCGATGGTGCAATCGGTGGCCATTGACCATTGGTAAGCATGTTTTCCTCTCAGACCTTATTATTTTTGAATCACAAGGATTGGATATAATACTAGGCATGGATTGGCTATCGAAGTATGGAGGAAACATTGATTGTGCTAGTAAGTCAATTCTCCTCACCACCCTAGAAGGTAAAGGGATCAAGTATGTGTCTAGACATGCGCCAAGGAGGACTCAAGTAAATTCACTTTCGGGAGTTGTTCAAGAGGAAGTGCCAGTTGTGAAGGATTATTCCGATGTATTTCTGAGGAATTACCAGGCATGCCACCATGCCGAGACATGGAGTTTTTGATCGAGTTGTTACCAGGCACCAGACCAATATCTAAAAGACCATATCGGATGGCCGCAAATGATCTGGAGGAGATTAAGAAGCAGATTAAGGAGTTGTTGGAGAAAGGTTATATTCGACCAAGTTCATCATCGTGGGGAGCCCCAGTGCTCTTAGTTGAGAAGAAGGATGGATCCTTGAGTAAGGTTGTTGATTATCATGCATTGAATGAGGTCACAATCAAGAACAAATATCCTCTACCGATGATCAATGATTTGTTTAACCCGCTACAGGGAGCTAAAGTATTCTCCAAGATCGATCTTCGATCAGGATATCACCAGCTGAAAATTCGAGAACAGGATATAGCCAAGACAACTTTTACCACAAGGTATGGGCTATATGAGTAGACGGTCATGTCGTTTGGTTTAACTAACGCCCCTGCCTACTTTATGAGTATGATGAATAAGGTGCTCATGGAGTTCTTGGATAAGTTTGTCATGGTGTGCATTGATTATATATTGGTGTACTCGAAGAATGAAGAAGAACACAAGGAACATTTGCGCTTGGTTCTCGAGAAGCTCAGGGAACATCAGTTATATGCCAAGTTCAGCAAATGTGAGTTTTGGTTGAAGGAAGTCGGATTTCTCGGACATGTTATATCTGGAGAAGGTATAGCAGTAGACCCTTTGAAGGTTCAGTCTGTCACCGAGTGGTTGGCACCCACCTCAGTTGGAGAGATACGCAATTTCCTTGGACTCGCAGGATACTATCGGAGATTCATTGAGAATTTTTCCAAGATTGCGAAGCCCATGACGGAGTTATTGAAGAAGGACACCAAGTTCAAATGGACCTAGGAGTGTGAGGCTAGTTTTTAGGAGTTGAAGAAACGTTTGGTTACCGCCCTAGTGCTAATTCTCCCGAATATACGCAAGGATTTCCAAGTATATTGCGCCGCTTCTCGTCAGGGACTTAGAGGCGTTCTTATGCAAGAAGGAAGAGTTGTTTCATATGCCTCACGATAGCTTCGACCTATGAGTTGAATTATGCCACGCATGATTTGGAGTTAGTAGCCGTAGTGCATGCGCTCAAGACCTGGAGACATTTTCTCATTGAGAACTGTCGTGATGTATACATGGATCATAAGAGTTTGAAGTACATCTTCGCACAGAAGGAGTTGAACCTCGGGTAGGGGAGATGGTTGGAGATCATAAAGGATTATGACATGAAACTACATTATCATCCAGGAAAGGCCAATGTTGTAGCAGACACATTGAGCCACAAGAGTTCTGTTAACACTCTCATAACCAGGGGATTACCTCAGGAGTTAGCCGACGATCTCAGAGAACTTCAAATGGAGATAGTTCTGAGAGGTTTTGTTGCATCATTGGAAGTTCAGTCCACGTTGTTGGGAAAGATTCGAGAAGCTCAGAAGACTAATAAGGAGATTGCGGAGATAAATGAAAAGATGAGTAAAGGAAAGGCCAAAGGTTTTCGTGAGGATGAACACGAGACTTTATAGTTTGACGATCATATCTATGTGCCCAATGATCCAAAGATTAGGAAGTTATTCTTCAGGAATCTCATGATTCGCCATACTCAATTCACCCAGGAAACACCAAGATGTATTTGGATTTGAAGGAACATTTCTAGTGGACAGGTATGAAGAAGGATATTGCCGACTATGTAGCAGTATGTGATGTATGTCAGAGAGTTAAGGCAGAACACCAGAAGCCAGTAGGATTACTTCAGCCTTTGTCCATACCCGAATGGAAGTGGGATAAGCTTGGCATGGATTTCATCACCGGATTACCCAGGACACGT
Organism: Triticum dicoccoides; assembly: GCF_002162155.2. Lineage (NCBI taxonomy): Eukaryota > Viridiplantae > Streptophyta > Magnoliopsida > Poales > Poaceae > Triticum > Triticum dicoccoides. The sequence goes on from NC_041392.1 coordinate 400,771,892, forward strand.
TCAGGATATGACTCCACCTGGGTAGTAGTAGATCGCTTGACCAAAGTGGCTCACTTTATCCCCGTGAAAACCACGTACACGAGCGCAAAGTTGGCCAAGATATATATGACCAAGATCGTATATCTGCATGGAGTTTCGAGGACCATCGTATAAGATAGAGGAACACAGTTTACCTCAAAGTTTTGGAATCAGTTACACCAGACTTTGGGTACCAGGCTAGAGTTCAGTACAACCTTTCATCCGCAGACAGATGGACAGACCGAGAGAGTTAATCAGATTCTGGAGGACATGTTGAGAGATTGTGCACTAGATTATGGATCTAGTTGCGATGATAATTTGCCTTACGTAGAGTTCTCGTACAACAACAGATACCAAGCTAGTTTGAAGATGTCCCCTTTCAAAGCTTTGTATGGAAGGAGGTGCAGGACACCATTGATGTAGGATGAAGTTGAAGAACGACAATTGTTCGGGCCAAATTTAATCAGAGAGTCTGAAGAGAAGGTCAAATTGATTCGCGATAGACTCAAGGTAGCTCAGTCCAGGCAGAAGAGTTATGCCGATACTAAACGCGAGGAGGTAGCCTATGAAGTCGGAGACAGGGCATATCTTCGTGTATCCCCACTTTGAGGAGTTAAACGATTTGGAGTCAAAGGAAAGTTAGCACCATGATTTGTGGGACCATACCAAGTCTTGGAACATATGGGTGAAGTTGCCTACAAGTTGGAGTTACCCGAAGGTTTGTCAGGAGTTCATGATGTGTTTCACGTTTCCCAGTTGAAGAAGTGCCATGCAGAGTGGCCAATATTCCTTTGAGAGATACAGTACCCCTAGAAGCAATTTAGATGGAGAGTGACCTAATCTACGAGGAGAAACCCGTCAAGATTCTTGAGCTTGCCAGCCGAGTTACATGCAGCAAGGCCATCAAGTTTTGTAAAGTTTAGTGGAGTCACCATACCAAGGAATAAGCCACCTGAGAGTGAGAAGAAGACCTCCGAAAGACCACCCACACCTATTTGCTAGCCAACCCGAATCTCGAGGGCGAGATTCATCTTAAGGGGGGTAGGTTTGTAACATCCCAATTTTCAATTTGGATGTTAATCATTAGGTCATCATATGCATCCATGATTTATGCATTTTGAATTGGTTTTAATTGGAAATTTTGATCCTAGAAGCCTTAAGAAACTCAAGGACCAATTGAGAGAGTTGGAGGTTTTCACAAAAATCCCTTTTTGAATTTTCAAAACTAGTAAATTGGATCAAAGTGATTTTATTCGAAATTATTTTTCCAATTATTTCAATTTAAATAAATGAGAGAAGATAATATGACTTCTTCAAAACAGCTAGGAAATATTGGAAATTTAATTTTGAATAAAATTATATTTATTTGAAATTTTTTGAAATTTTATTCGGTTGAATTTTATTAAATTAGGGAAAATTGCATTTTTAAACATTGCATTTAGCCCAGAAAAATGTTCACTTTGTCCTAAATATTAGGAGAGGACGGTGAAAATTGTTTCTAGAATTTTAGGATTTTTGTTTTAATTTACTTGGATTTTTCTTCGCGGAGAAATTATTAAAAAAAGAGAGAAAGTTCCGGACCGAACTAGGCCGAAGGCCCAGTCGGCCCGTCGCGTCGCCGCCTTCCCTGCCGTGCGGGAGCCGGACTCGCCGGAATCCGTGTCGCTGCTGCATGCCCGCCCCCTCCCCAAAGTCGGAGCCCCTCCAGGCTCATCTTATAAGCCGCGTCGCTGCCCCCTCTCCTCTCCACCAAGTCGCCTCCGCCGCCACCCAAGTCGAGCCGCCGCACCGCCGCCGCTTGCTTCTGCCGCCGCTCGCTGCCCCCGCCGCCGCCCGCTGCTCGCGCCGGAGCCGAAGCCACCAGGCCGCCGCTAGCTGATCCGCCGGAACCCGATCCACCGCCGCCAGTTTTTTCTTTTGAACCGGTATAACCGCCGACAAACCCACCCCGTTTTCTTTTCTAGTTTTGGTTTTTCTTTTTAGATTGGTTTATTTCATTATGTTAGTTTAATTAGTGAACATTCGTTCATTTAGATCTGTTAGTGAACGCTTTTGTTCGTTAGTTTCTGTTAGCGATCGTTCATTCATTAGTTTATCTTTTTAGTTTAATTTTTAGCCAGGGAGCTATCCATGAATAGTTTTCTTACAAATTAGTCCCTGATCTTCAAACGATCACTACTTTTTGCCCGTTTATCCAAATCCAACGAAACCAACGCCAAATTCCTTGTTACAATCCCCTATGTTTAGATAACCAACTTAAAAATGTTTTTGAAAGTTTAAAATTTGGTTTCAAACATATTTGAATTTGAACTTCTTTTGATCGTAGTTTGAGTTTCGTATCACCGATTCGATTGATTCTTTTGGAAAATCAAAGCTCTTCACTTGTACTTTCTGTTTAGATCTTTTATTGGGTTTTACCTTTGCATCTTATGCTTGAGTGCTTATGTATGGTATTGTTTGTTTACGATAGAGTACCCGGAGTGCGAAGCTTGCTACTACGAGTCTCTAGGGTTTTCCGATCGTCGGCAAGGCAAGTTACACTTTGATCATACCCCTTTATTACCTAGTTTTTATGCATTAGTTTCAACCCTCAAACATTGCATGAGTAGGATTGTGAACATGTGGATATGGGAAGTAGTTGATGAGGTAGGAACCTATTGTCTTTTTATCAACCCCGGGAATTATACGTTATGCTCATATTGCTTAGCCATGCTCGTAGACGGGATTGGTATGTGAGATTCATGCAAGTTGTGAGAGATTTTAACTAAGGCAAACTTAAGGTGGCTACTTTAATACACATTTGGGTGGATTGGTTGTGGGCACCTGGAGCAATCCAGTGTTGTCCTAGGATATCCCGGAGTACCTGTGTGATCATCCTATGGTACGCCACCTAGGCTCAAAGGGATCATAATATTATTTATGCTCAGAAACTTCCGTGTGCAGACACAAGCCATTATGGGCTCTGACATAGTTGAGTAAGTTGTGTGATCTCTTTCAGTGGTAGGCTAGCAGATGTAGGGGAAAGTAGGTGGTATTGTCTACCCAGAGTAAAGAGTTAATGCTTCAGAAAGACTGTGTATCGATCATCCGATCATGGATGTGGTTGAGTCTTGTTGGTAAAAGTGCGCAAACCTCTGCAGAGTGTATAAACTAATCATGGTTAGCCATGTCCCCGGTAATGGACATCTTGAGTATCTGGTATTTGAATTATTGATTGATCTCATCACTTTACTTAATGAATTTGTTGGGTTATTAATATTATCTCGGGATTGAGTTGGAGGAACCTTCTCAATAATGACATAAACTTGGTAGTTAAATAAAACCTATTCCTTTGTTGTAGAGAAAAAATAGCTTTATGCAAATGTTAAACTTAGAGCCTCCACCAGCCAAATATGCATGTACTGGTAGCTTTATTGCATCATTATTATCTATAGTGTGATGTTGCCAGCATATTCCATGTGCTGACCTACACGGCTGCAACGTATCATGTTGTAGAATTTTCAGACGAAGAGTAAGGTGCGATAGGTCGTTGTCATGCACTTAGTTTTGTCGTGGAGTTGGATGGACTCATTTATCTTTGATGCTTCCGCAAGTTATTTAGATGGCCTTCAGCCATATTATTGTGATAAGTACTCTTTATGAGACCCTCGATGTAATAAGTGTGTGATTGAACTCTGTTATAAATCCTTGAGTATTATGTGTTTCAGCAATACCGATCCAGGGATGACACTTAAGCACATAGACTACAGTTCATTGGGATCGGGTCGCTACAGTTGTAAACCCATAAACATTATATTATGAATATGGATAATCAAGAAGAGTCTTGATACAAACGGGTGGATCCAAAGGATGATGTGAATATAATCAAGAGTCTTGATATAGTTGATGTGATTCTAAGTGCAATGAGTCCAATAATATTTTATTTTGAATAAAATGATATAGTTCAAAGCAAGATGGATTGAGATCCTTAAAATCAGACAAGACTAACAAAAGTATTACAATGTTTTGAATATGTCAAAACTAATGACAAAGGCTCTACCACAAGCAAAGCATGAGCAACACCAGATAAGCCATATGTGTTTTAAAGAGCACGAAACTAGATTATTAACTCTACTGCAAGTGGGAAACTGTTGGGAATATGCCCTAGAGGCAATAATATTGTATTATCATATTTACATTATTCATAATTAAGAGTTTATATTTCATGCTATAACTGTTATGATCCTGGAATATGCGATTTAGTGGAGAACTCATATGCACGTGTGAAATGATAAATGGTTAAACAATAGGCCCTCGGTCTCGCCTCTAAGACTGGCTCAAGTGCTGTTGGTGATCATGTTTTCCGGATCTTATGATATCGCTAAGTGTAACGATAGTCCTAAAACAACATTGAGGGTATGACGTTTGAAGTACAATCATATTGAATCGACTCAAACTTGTCTGTTATACTTTGTGATTATATCGTCTGAAATCATTTGTTATAACACAAAGTGTTAGCATGTGTTTTAGTTCCTCAGACCATGAGAGTGTCTCAGCCACTTCATACCATAAGGTGGTCTTTAGGGTTGCTCAAACGTCATCTGTAACAGGGTGATCATAATGACAACTTTTAGGCTCATCGAAAAGTTTGACAAGTGACTGGATAGCTCGAGAGTGGGGTTTGCTCCTTCAATGATGGAGAGATATTCTTAGGGCTCTCTCGATGTGAAAACATCCATCATCGTCTAGCCAGACACAGGTGACTATGTCACAAGGATGTCGGAATACGTTAAAAAGAGAGAAGAATAGAACCGATAACGGGAGCAACGGTATAGTGAGCATGGTGATGACTTAGGAGGATACCGATACACACCGGGTTTTGTAAAGTATCGTGAAGTAAAGGGAACATCACATGATAACCAAAGGTTCACTCGAATGTCATTCGTCTAATCATAGGGACCGATATGGATGTCCATGGTTCTGCTATCGGTCATTGTACGAAGGAGTTTCGTTCATGTGTATGATTTACCAAACCTACCGGGTCACAAGTGTTGGGGAACATAGTAATTCAAAAAAATTCCTACGATCACGCAAGATCTAACTAGGATATGCATAGCAAAAAGACGGGAGAGTGTGTCCACGTACCCTCGTAGACCGAAAGCGGAAGCGTTTAATAATGCGGTTGATGTAGTCGAACGTCTTCACGATCCAACTGATCCCAGTATCGAACGTACGGCACCTCCATGTTCAGCACACGTTCAACACGATCATGTCCCTTGAGCTCTTGATCCAGTTGAGGACGAGGGAGAGTTCCGTCAGCACGACGGTGGGGCGATGGTGATGATGAAGTTACCGACGCAGGGCTTCGCCTAAGCACTACGACGATATGACCGAGGTGTTAACCTGTGGAGGGGGCACCGCACACGGCTAAGAGATTGTCTGTTGTGCCTTTGGGGTGCCCCCGCCTCCGTATGTAAAGGGGAGGAGGAGGTGGCCAGCCAAAGGGGGTGCGCCATGGGGGAGTCCTACTTGGACTCCTAGTCCAAGTAGGATTCGGCCCCCTCTCCTTCCATCCACCGGAGAGGAAAAGCGGAAGGTAGAGAGAGGGAGAAGGAAAGAGGGGGGCCGCCCCCATCCCCTAGTACAACTCGGTTTGGGCAAGGGAGGCGCGCGCCTCCTCACGTGGCCTTCCTCCTCTCCTCCAGTATGGCTCAATAGGCACAATACTTCACCCGGGGGGTTCCGGTAACCCCTCGGTACACCGGTAAAATATCCGAATCACTCGGAACCATTCCGATGTCCGAATATAACCTTCCAATATATGAATATTTACCTCTCAACAATTTTGAGACTCCTCGTCATGTCCGTGATCTCATCCAGGACTCCGAACAAACTTTGGTCATCAAATCACATAACTCATAATACAAATCGTCATCGAATGTTAAGCGTGCGGACCCTACGGGTTCGAGAACTATGTAGACATGACTGAGACACATCTTCTGTCAATAACCAATAGCAGAACTTGGATGCTCATATTGGCTCCTACATATTCTATGAAGATCTTTATCGGTCAAACTGCATAACAACATACGTCATTCCCTTTGTCATCGGTATGTTACTTACCCGAGATTCGATCGTCGGTATCATCATACCTAGTTCAATCTCATTACCGGCAAGTCTCTTTACTCATTCCGTAATGCATCATCCCGCAACTAACTCATTAGTCACGTTGCTTGCAAGGCTTATAGTGATGTGCATTACCGAGAGGGCCCAAAGATACCTCTCCGATACTCGAAGTGACAAATCCTAATTTTGATCTATGCCAACTAAACAAACACCATCGGAGACAATTGTAGAGCATCTTTATAATCACCCAGTTACGTTGTGACGTTTGATAACACACTAAGTGTTCCTCCGGTATTCGGGAGTTGCATAATCTCATAGTCAGAGGAATATGTATAAGTCATGAAGAAAGCAATAGCAATAAAACTAAATGATCATTATGCTAAGCTAACGGATGGGTCTTGTCCTGTTGGGGAACGCGGTAATTTCAAAAAATCTCCTACGCACATGCAAGATCATGGTGATGCATAACAATGAGAGGGGAGAGTGTCGTCCACGTACCCTCGTATACCATAAGCGGAAGCGTTATGACAACGCGGTTGATGTAGTCGTACGTCTTCACGATCGACTGATCCTAGTACTGAACGTACGGCACCTCCGCGATCTGCACACGTTTAGCTCGGTAACGTCCCACGAACTCACGATCCGATAGAGCTTCAAGGGAGAGTTCTGTCAGCACGACAGCGTGATGACAGTGTTGATGAAGTTAAATGATCAACTAAGCACCGCTATGATATGACCGAGGTGGATTATGGTGGAGGGTGGCACCGCACACGGCTAAAAGATCAATGATCAACTTGTGTGACCATGGGATGCCCCTTGCCTGTCACACCCCGGATGTAATTTACCTAATATGTAACCCAACTCTTGCCGTTTCCGGCGCTAAGTTATTTTATTTTCTCGGGTTCGGGCTTTTGTCTCCATGTGTTGTTGTGGTGTCATGCATCTCATATCATGTCATCATGTGCATTGCATTTGCATATGTGTTCGTCTCATGCATCCGAGCATTTTCCCCGTTGTCCGTTTTGCATTCCGGCCTCGTCCCCCTCCTCCGCGGCAAGTCCCAAATCCGGCGGCCTCAAGCTCCAACTCCGGCATTCCTAGAAGTCCGCGCATGAACAGTGTTTCCAGATCTAGATCCGGACAGTTGTTTCTCCTCCCGAAACCCTAATTTTATTGCCATGTTCATTGTGCCGTAACTTTGCATCCATAGATCCGTTTTGGGCGTGTAGCATATCAAAATGTTCGCCTCAGAGAGTACATCATTTTATCTCATTGCATCATTTTCATTTGAGTTCATCTTGATGCCTGAAATGCTGTTGGGAGAGTTCTATTTGAGATAATTGTTAGATCTGCTGCTCCAAATAGCTATTTGTCATTTTTGCCATGATTATTGTGTGCATGATATGCTCATGAGCTCTACATGTGTTTTGTTATATGCTTTGCCATCTTTCCAGAGGTGCAATCCATGTATTTTTGTGATGTGTGTGGTGACTAGCACAAGCTTGCAAAGTGGAGCATTCATTAATGCTGATTTCAAGGACTTAGCAATTCCACTAAGTCCTTGATCTGTTTTCATCAATATGCCATATGTTCATGTTGTTTCCTAGTGATCCGTGCCTCTTTTGAGGATGATCAGTAAGGATGTTTTGTTAATCTTGTAGTGCTCTATCCATCCATGTCTTTGTTTGCAATTATGGAGCAACCTAGCTTGAGTCAATCGAGCTCTACTTTTGCTATTTCGTGAATCTGGGCAGATTGTCTACTTGTTAGCGATTTTGCCAAGGATGTTGTAGTTGATCCGTGCATGCTATGTTATTGTTCTTGCCATGTCTAGCTTATATAATGTGTATTCTTGATGAGTGTATGCTTAGTTTGTCATGCCATGCTCTGTAGTGAGTGCATCGAGCTCGTGAACATGCCTACTCGTTAACTAATTTGCATGCTTCAGTTTTTTCACCAAGTCTGTGCTCTATTTATGTTTTTGCCATGTTCACATGCTTGCAATTGTATTTTCTGATCCCTTTTGGCTCAAGGTCACTAAGGGACTTTTGTTAAGCTCTTTGAGTAGCTCCATACCATGCTTTACTTTGCCATTTTAAGTTCCCGTAGCATCTAGTTTTCATGCTCCAAAGTGTGCTACCTGATCTAAAATTCCAGACAAGTGTTAATTTCACAAAGTCTGAGATCTGTTTACCAATTGCACTTTTGCCATGCTTGTTTGAACCTGTTAATGAATGAATTGGCCGTAGCTCAGTGTTCATCTTTTCTTAAGCATCATGAATGGATCCCTACCATGTATTTTGTTGCCATGTTTGAGTGCTGTAGCATATTTGTCTTGTTGCATTTAGATGGCTACTTGCTGTTTATCGAAGACCGGTGCCATATTTGTTTTGCTTGCCATTTCCAAACCATGTCTCCGATTCCGGCGTTCTCTATATAGTTTTCAAGCAAAATCATCTCACCTTTCCAGTGGCACACTTGTATTTCCAAGTTGAGGCCAGGTTCAATCATTCCTTGTCAAATCTTGCATATGCATCACATCTCGCATCCCGCATAGCATATCATGTTTGCATCATGTTGTTTGAGCCTTGCACGTGGTTGATTGTGTCCTTTTGCTTGTTTGTCTTGTTTGGGTAGAGTCGGGAGATGAGTTCGCTAACGAGGAGCCCGTTGAGTTTGCTTTCGAGGATCCAGTCAACTCTGACAACTTTGCAGGCAAGATGATCATACCCTCGAAATCACTTCTATCTTTGCTTTGCTAGATGCTCGCTCTTTTGTTAGGCCTATGCTATGATGCCTACCACTTGCTTATCATGCCTCCCAAATTGCCATGTCAAACCTCTAACCCACCTTGTCCTAGCAAACCGTTGATTGGCTATGTTACCGCTTTGCTCAGCCCCTCTTATAGCGTTGCTAGTTGCAGGTGAAGATTGGAGACCGTTCCTTGTTGGAACATTATTTTCATGTTGGGATATCATTATATTATCTTGTTATCTTAATGCATCTATATACTTGGTAAAGGGTGGAAGGCTCGGCCTCTCGCCTAGTGTTTTGTTCCACTCTTACTGCCCTAGTTTCCGTTATATCGGTGTTATGTTCCCGGATTTTGCGTTCCTTACGTGGTTGGGTGCTAATGGGAACCCCTTGACAGTCTGCCTTGAATAAAACTCCTCCAGCAATGCCCAACCTTGGTTTTACCATTTGCCACCTAGCCTTTTTCCCTTGGGTTTCGCAGACTCAAGGGTCATCTTTATTTTAAACCCCTGGGCCAGTGCTCCCCTGAGCGTTGGTCCAACCTAGAGCACCGTGCGGGGCCGTCCCATGGCAACTTGGGTTACGTTGGCTCCCGTACGCTTAGCTTATCTGGTGTGCCCTGAGAACGAGATATGTGCAGCTCCTATCGGGATTTGTCGGCACAGCGGGTGGTGTTGCTGTACTTGTTTTACCATTGTCGGAGTTGTCTTGTAGAACCGGGATACCGAGTCTGATCGGAACGTCTCGGGAGAAGGTATATCCTTCGTTGACCGTGAGAGCTTGTCATGGGCTAAGTTGGGACTCCCCTACGGGGATTTGAACTTTCAAAAGCCGTGCTCGCGGTTATGGGCAGATGGGAATTTGTTAATGTCCGGTTGTAGATAACTTGAACCTTAAATTAATTAAAAAGAATCAACTGTGCGAGTTACCGTGATGGTCTCTTCTCGGCGGAGTCCGGGAAGTGAACACGGTGTTGGAGTAATGCTTGCCGCAGGTTGTTCTCTAGTTATTCGTTCGCGCTTTGCCTTCTCTTCTCGCTCTCTTTTGCAAACAGGTTAGCCACCATACATGCTAGTCGCTTGCTGCAGCTCCTCATATTACCTTGCCTTACCTATAAGCTTAAATAGTCTTGATTGCGAGGGTGCGAGATTGCTGAGTCCCTATGGCTCACAGATTACTTCCAAACTAGATGCAGGGCCTGATGACTCTGTTCCAGATGACGCGCTTGAGCTCAAGTGGGAGTTCGACGAGGATTCACGCCGTTACTATGTGTCTTTCCCTGATGATCAGTAGTGGTGCCCAGTTGGGGCGATCGGGACCGTGTCGCATGTTGGGTTGATCTTTTATTTTGGCACCGTAGTCGGGCCATGAGTGATTGAATGTTGTAATGCTATTTATGTACTTTGTTTGACGTGGCGAGTGTAAGCCAACTATGTTCCTTCCCCTTTTATTATCTATATTACATGGGATGTTGTGAAGATTGCCTTACTTGCGACATTGCTTTCAATGCGGTTATGCCTCTAAGTCGTGCTTCGACACGTAGGAGATATAGCCGCATCGAGGGCATTTCACTGCCCCCGTATATAAAGGAGCAAGGGGGAGGCCGGCCGGCCCTAGGAGGGTGCACCAAGAGGAGGAGTCCTCCTAGTGGGATTGGACTCCCCTTTCCTATTCCCACTAGGAGGGGGAAGGAAGGAGTGGGAGAGGGGAAAGGCAAGGGGGCCGCCGCCCCCCTTCCTTGTCCTATTCGGACTCAAGGGGAGGGGGTGCGGCCTACCCTGGTCGGCCCCTCTCTCTCCACTAGGGCCCATCAAGGCCCATTATCCCCCGGGGGGTTCCGGTAACCCCTCCGGCACTCCAGTTTTCTCCGAGATCACACGAAACCCTTCCGGTGTCCTAATATAACTGTCCAATATATCAATCTTTATATCTCGAACATTTCGAGACTCCTCGTCATGTCCGTGATCACATCCCGGACTCCGAACTACCTTCGGTACATAAAAACTCATAAACTCATAATACCGATCGTCACCGAACATTAAGCATGCGGACCCTACGGGCTCGAGAACTATGTAGACATGACCGAGACTCACTTTTGGTCAATAACCAATAGCGGAACCTGGATGCTCATATTGGTTCCTACATATTCTACGAAGATCTTTATCAGTCAAACCGCATAACAACATACGTTGTTCCCTTTGTCATAGGTATGTTACTTGCCAGAGATTCCATCATCGGTATCTCAATACCTAGTTCAACCTCGTTACCGGCAAGTCTCTTTACTCGTTCCATAATGCATCATCCTGCAACTAACTCATTAGTCACAATGCTTGCAAGGCTTATAGTGATGTGCATTACCGAGAGGGCCTAGAGATACCTCTCTGATACTCGGAGTGACAAATCCTAATCTCGATCTATGCCAACTCAACAAACACCATTGGAGACACCTGTAGAGCACCTTTATAATCACCTAGTTACGTTGTGACATTTGCTAGCACACAAAGTGTTCCTCCGGTATCCGGGAGTTGCATAATCTCATAGTCATAGGAACATGTATAAGTTATGAAGAAAGCAATAGCAACAAACTGAACGATCATCGTGCTAAGCTAACGGATGGGTCAAGTCAATCACATCATTCTCTAATGATGTGATCATGTTCATGAAATGACAACTCTTGTCCATGGCTAGGAAACTTAACCATCTTTGATTAACGAGCTAGTCAAGTAGAGGCATACTAGTGACACTTAGTTTGTCTATGTATTCACACATGTACTAAGTTTCTGATTAATACAATTCCAGCATGAATAATAAACATTTATCATGATATAAGGAAATAAATAATAACTTTACTATTGCCTCTAGGGTATATTTCCTTTAGTCTCCCACTTGCACTAGAGTCTATAGTCTAGTTCACATCGTCATGTGATTTAACATCAATAGTTCATATCTTTATGTGATTAGTTCATATCTCCATGTGACTAACACCCAAAGGGTTTACGAGAGTCAATAATCTAGTTCGCATTGCTATGTGATTAACACCCAAAGAGTGATCATGTTTTGCTTGTGAGATAAATTTAGTCAACGGGTCTGCCACATTCAGAGCCGTATGTATTTTGCAAATTTTCTATGTCTACAATGCTTTGCTCAGAGCTACTCTAGCTAATTTCTCCCACTTTCAATATGTATCTAGATGGAGACTTAGAGTCATCTAGATCGGTGTCAAAAGCTTGCATCGACGTAACTCTTTACGACAAACTCTTTTATCACCTTCATAACCGAGAAATATTTCCTTAGTCCTCTAAGGATAATTTTGACAGTTGTCCAGTGATCTACTCCTAGATCACTATTGTATTCCCTTGCCAAAATCATGCTAAGGTATACAACAGGTTTGGTACATAGTATAGCATACTTTATAGAACCTATGACTGAGGCATAGGGAAGGACTTTTCATTCTATTTCTATTTTCTGTCGTGGTCGGGTTTTGAGTCTTTACTCAACTTCACACCTTGCAACACATGCAAGAACTCCTTCTTTGACTTTTCCATTTTGAACTACTTCAAAATATTGTCAAGGTATGTACTCATTGAGAATATATCAAGCGTCTTAATCTATCTATATAGATCTTGATGCTCAATATGTAAGTAGCTTCATCGAGGTTTTTCTTTGGAAAACACTTTTCAAACACTCATTTATGCTTTCCAGAAAATTCTACATTATTTCCGATCAATAATATGTCATTCACATATACTTATCAAAAATGATGTAGTGCTCCCACTCAGTTTCTTGTAAATACAGGCTTCACCGCAAGTCTGTATAAAACCATATGCTTTGATCACTTTATCAAAGTATATATTCCAACTCCGAGATACTTGCACTAGTCCATAGATGGATCGTTGGAGCTTGCACACTTTGTTAGCACCTTTAGGATTGACAAAACCTTCTTGTTGCATCATATACAACTCTTCTTCAAGAAATCCATTAAGGAATGCAGTTTTGACATCCATTTGCCAGATTTCATAAAATGTGGTAATTGCTAACATGATTCGGACAGACTTGAGCATCGCTGTGAGTGAGAAAACATCTTGAACTTGTCGAAAACCTTTTGCGACAATTCGAGCTTTGTAGATGGTAAAACTACTATCAGTGTCTGTCTTCCTCTTGAAAATTCATTTATTCCTAATGGCTCGCTGATCATTGGGCAAGTCAATCAAAGTCCATACTTTGTTCTTTATACATGGATCATGTCTCAGATTTCATGGCCTTAAGCCATTTCGCGGAATCTGGGATCATCATCGCTTCCTCATAGTTCATAGGTTCGTCATGGTCTAGTAACATGAATTCCAGAAAGGATTACCGTACCACTCTGGTGCGGACCATACTCTGGTTGTCCTACGAGGTTCGGTAGTAACTTGATCTGAAGTTTCATGATCATCATCATTAGCTTCCTTACTAATTGGTGTAGAAATCACTAGAGCTGATTTCTATGATGAACTACTTTCCAATTCGGGAGAGGGTACAATTACCTCATCAAGTTCTACATTCCTCCCACTCACGTCATTCGAGAGAAACTTCTTCTCTAGAAAGGATCCACTCTTAGCAACAAAGATCTTGCCTTTCGGATCTGTGATAGAAGGTGTACCCAACAGTTTCTTTTGGGTATCCTATGAAGATGCACTTTTCCGATTTGGGTTTGAGCTTATCAGGCTAGAACTTTTTCACATAAGCATCACAACCGCAAACTTTAAGAAACGACAGCTTAGGTTTCTAGCCAAACCATAGTTCATACGGTGTCGTCTCAACGGATTAGACGGTGCCCTATTTAACATGAATGTAGTTGTCTCTAATGCATAACCCCAAAACCATAGTGGTAAATCGGCAAGAGACATCATAGATTGTACTATATCCAATAAAGTATGGTTATGATGTTCGGACACACCATTATGCTGTGGTGTTCCAGGTGGCATGAATTTGCGAAACTATTCCACATTGTTTTAGTTGATGACCAAACTCGTAACTCAAATATTAGTCTCCGTGATCAGATGGTAGAAACTTTATTTTCTTGTTACGATGATTTTCCACTTCACTCTGAAATTCTTTGAACTTTTCAAATGTTTCAAACTTATGTTTCATCAAGTAGATATGCCCATATCTGCTCAAATCATCTGTGAAGGTCAGAAAATAATGATACCCGCCGCGAGCCTCAACACTCATCGGACTGCATACATCAGTATGTATTATTTCCAATAAGTCAGTTGCTCGCTCCATTGTTCCGGAGAATGGAGTCTTAGTCATCTTGCCCATGAGGCATGGTTTGCAAGCATCAAGTAATTCATAATCAAGTGATTCCAAAAGCCCATCAGCATGGAGTTTCTTCATGCGCTTTACACCAATATGACCTAAACAGCACTGCCACAAATAAGTTGCACTATCATTATTAACTTTGCATCTTTTGGCTTCAATATTATGAATATGTGTATCACTACGATCAAGATTCAATAAACCATTTATATTGAGTGTATGACCATAGAAGGTTTTATTCATGTAAATAGAACAACAGTTATTCTTTGACTTAAATGAATAACCGTATTGCAATAAACATGATCCAATCATATTCATGCTCAACGCAAACACCAAATAACATTTATTTTAGGTTCAACACTAATCCCGAAGGTAAAGGGAGTGTGCGATGGTGATCTTGTCAACCTTGGAATCACTTCCAACACACATCATCACCTCAGCCTTAACTAGTCTCTGTTTATTTTGCAACTCCTGTTTCGAGTTACTACTCTTAGCAACTGAACCAGTATCAAATACCTAGGGGTTGCTATAAACACTAGTAAAGTACATATCAATAACATGTATATCCAATATACCTTTGTTCAGTATGCCATCCTTCTTATCCGCCAAGTATCTAGGGACAGTTCCACTTCCAGTGACCATTTCCTTTGTAGTAGAAGCACTCAGTTTCAGGCTTAGCTCTAGCTTTGGGCTTCTTCATGGGAGTGGCAACTTGCTTGCCATTCTTCTTGAAGTTCCCTTTCTTTCCCTTGCCCTTTTACTTGAAACTAGTGGTCTTGTCAACCGTCAACACTTGATGCTTTTCTTAATTTCCACCTTCGCTGATTTCAGCATCGTGAAGAGCTTGAGAATTACTTTCGTCATCCCTTGCATATTATAGTTCATCATGAAGTTCCAGTAACTTGGTGATAGTGACTAGAGAACTCTGTCAATCACTATTTTATCTGGAAGATTAACTCCCACTTGATTCAAGCAATTGTAGTACCCAGACAATTTGAGCACATGCTCACTGGTTGAGCTATTCTCCTCCATCTTGTAGGAAAAGTACTGTCAGAGGTCTCATACCTCTCGACACGGGCATGAGCATGAAATACCAATTTCAACTCTTGGAACATCTCATATGCTCCATGTCGTTCAAAACATTTTTGAAGTCCCGATTCTAAGCCGTAAAGCATGGTGCACTAAACTATCAAGTAGTCATCATACCGAGCTTGTCAAACATTCATAACGTCTGCATCTGCTCCTGCAACAGTTATGTCACCTAGTGGTGCATCAAGGACATAATACTTCTATGCAGCATTGAGGATAATCCTTAGATCACGGAGCTAGTCCGCATCATTGCTACTAACATCTTTCAACTTATTTTTCTCTAGGAACATATCAAAAAATAAACGAGGAGCTACATCGCAAGCTATTGATCTACAACATAGATATGCAAATACTATCAGGACTAAGTTCATGATAAATTAAAGTTCAATTAATCAAATTACTTAAGAACTCCCACTTAGATAGACATCCCTCTAGTCATCTAAGTGATCACGTGATCCAAATCAACTAAACCATGTCCGATCATCACGTGAGATGGAGTAGTTTTCAATGGTGAACGTCACTATGTTGATCATATCTACTATATGATTCGCGCTTGACCTTTCGGGCTCCAGTGTTCCGAGGCCATGTCTGCATATGCTAGGCTCGTCAAGTTTAACCTGAGTATTCTGTGTGTGCAAAACTGGCTTGCACCCATTGTATGTGAACGTAGAGCTTATCACACCCGATCATCACGTGGTGTCTCGGCACGACGAACTATAGCAACAGTGCATACTCAAGGATAACACTTATACCTTGAAATTTAGTGAGAGATCGTCTTATAATGCTACTGCCGAACTAAGAAAAATAAGATGCATAAAGGATAAACATCACATGCAATCAATATAAGTGATATGATATGGCCATCATCATCTTGTGCCTTTGATCTCCATCTGCAAAGCATCGTCATGATCACCATCGTCACAGGCTTGACACCTTGATCTCCATTGAAGCATCGTTTTCGTCTCGCCAACTATTGCTTCTACAACTATCGCTGCCGCTTAGTGATAAAGTAAAGCAATTACATGGTGATTGCATTTCATACAATAAAGCGACAACCATATGGCTCCTGCCAGTTGCCAATAACTGTGTTACAAAACATGATCATCTCATACAATAAAATTTAGCATCATGTCGTGACCATATCACATCACAACATGCCCTGCAAAAACAAGTTAGACGTCCTCTACTTTGTTGTTGCAAGTTTTACGTGGCTGCTACGGGCTGAGCAAGAACCGTTCTTACCTACGCATCAAAAACCACAACATGGTATAGTGATTGCTTTTTGATCTTCATAAAGAACCATGTTCATTGAATCCGATTCAACTAAAGCTGGAGAAACATACACCCACTAGCCACCTGTGTGCGAAGCACGTCGGTAGAACCAGTCTCGCGTAAGCGTATGCGTAATGTCGGTCTAGGCCGCTTCATCCAACAATGCCGCTGAATCAAGAATCAACTAGTGACGGCAAGCAATATGTATATACCCACGCCCACACCTCCTTTGTGTTCTACTCGTGCATATAACATCTACACATAAACCTGGCTCGGATGCCACTGTTGGGGAACGCAGTAATTTCAAAAAAATTCCTACGCACACACAAGATCATGGTGATGCATAGCAATGAGAGGGGAGAGTGACATCCATGTACCCTCGTAGACCGTAAGTGGAAGCATTATGACAATGCACTTGATGTAGTCGTACGTCTTCACGATCGACCGATCCTAGTACCGAACGTATGGCACCTCCGTGATCTGCACACGTTCGGCTCGGTGACGTCCCATGAACTCACGATCCAGTAGAGCTACGAGGGAGAGTTCCATCAGCACGATGGCGTGATGACAGTGTTGATGAAGTTACCAACATAGGGCTTGTCCTAAGCACCGCTACGATATGACCGAGGTGGATTATGGTGGAGGGTGGCACCGCACACGGCTAAAAGATCAATGATCAACTTGTGTGTCCATGGGGTGCCCCCCTGCCATGTATATAAAGGAGCAAGGGGGGAGACCGGCTAGCCCTAGGAGGGCGCGCCAAGAGGAGGAGTCCTCCTCCTAGTGGGATTGGACTCCCCTTTCCTATTCCCACTAGGAGGGGGAAGGAAGGAGTGGGAGAGGGGAAAGGCAAGGGGGAGCCCCCCCTCCTTGTCCTATTCGGACTCAAGGGGAGGGGGCACACGGTCTCCCCTGGCCGGCCCCTCTCTCTCTCTGCAGTAGGGCCCATCAAGGCCCATTATCCCCTGGGGGGTTCCGGTAACCCCTCCGGCACTCCAGTTTTCTCCGAGATCACCCGAAACCCTTCTGGTGTCCGAATATAGCCGTCCAATATATCAATCTTTATGTCTCGACCATTTCGAGACTCCTCGTCATGTCCGTGATCACATCCCGGACTCTGAACTACCTTCGGTACATCAAAACACATAAACTCATAATACTGATCGTCACCGAACGTTAAGCGTGCGGACCCTATGGGTTCGATAACTATGTAGACATGATCGAGACTCACTTCCGGTCAATAACCAATAGCGAAACCTGGATGCTCATATTGGTTCCTACATATTCTACGGAGATCTTTATTGGTCAAACCGCATAACAACATATGTTGTTCCCTTTGTCATCGGTATGTTACTTGCCCGAGATTCGATCGTCGGTATCTCAATACCTAGTTCAACCTCGTTACCGGCAAGTCTCTTTACTCGTTCCGTAATGCATCATCCCGCAACTAACTCATTAGTCACAATGCTTGCAAGGCTTATAGTGATGTGCATTGCTGAGAGGGCCCAGAGATACCTCTCCGATACTCGAAGTGACAAATCCTATTCTCGATCTATGCGAACTCAACAAACACCATTGGAGACACCTGTAGAGCACCTTTGTAATCACCCAGTTACGTTGTGATGTTTGGTAGCACACAAAGTGTTCCTCCGGTATCCGGGGGTTGCATAATCTCATAGTCATAGGAACATGTATAAGTTATGAAGAAAGCAATAGCAACAAACTAAACGATCATCGTGCTAAGCTAACGGATGGGTCAAGTCAATCACATCATTCTCTAATGATGTGATCATGTTCATGAAATGACAACTCTTGTCCATGGCTAGGAAACTTAACCATCTTTGATTAACGAGCTAGTCAAGTAGGGGCATACTAGTGACACTTAGTTTGTCTATGTATTCACACATGTACTAAGTTTCCGGTTAATACAATTCTAGCATGAATAATAAACATTTATCATGATATAAGGAAATAAATAATAACTTTATTATTGCCTCTAAGGCGTATTTCCTTCATGTCCATCACATCATTCTCTAATGATGTGATCTCATTCATCAAATGACAACACATGTCTGTGGTCAGGAAACTTAACCATCTTTGATTAACGAGCTAGTCAAGTAGAGGCATACTAGGGACACTTTGTTTGTCTATGTATTCACACATGTACTAAGTTTCCGGTTAATACAATTCTAGCATGAATAATAAACAGTTATCATGATATAAGGAAATATAAATAACAACTTTATTATTGCCTCTAAGGCGTATTTCCTTCAGTCTCCCACTTGCACTAGAGTCAATAATCTAGATTACATAGTAATGATTCTAACACCCATGGAGTCTTGGTGTTGATCATGTTTTGCTCGTGAGAGAGGCTTAGTTAATGGGTCTGCAACATTCAGATCTGTATGTATCTTGCTAATCTCTATGTCTCCCTCCTTGACTTGATCGCGGATGGAATTGAAGTGTCCCTTGATGTGTTTGGTTCTCTTGTGAAATATGGATTCCTTCGCCAAGGTAATTGCTCCAGTATTGTCGCAAAAGATTTTCATTGGACCCAATGCACTAGGTATTACACCTAGATCGGATATGAACTCCTTCATCCAGATTCCTTCATTTGCTGCTTCCAAAGCAGCTATGTACTCCGCTTCACACGTATATCCCGCCATGACGCTTTGTTTGGAACTGCACCAACTAACAACTTCACCATTCAATATAAATACATATCCTGTTTGTGAATTAAAGTATTTTCGATCAGTGTCAAAGCTTGCATCGACGTAACCATTTACGACAAGCTATTTGTCACCTCCATAAACGACAAACATATCCTTAGTCCTTTTTAGGTATTTCAGGATGCTCTTGACCGCTGTCTAGTGATCCACTCCTAGATTACTTTGGTACCTCCCTGCTAAACTTATAGCAAGGCACACATCAGGTCCGGTTCATAGCATTGCATACATGATAGAACCTATGGCTGAGGCATAGGGAATGACTTTCATTTTCTCTCTATCTTCTGCAGTGGTCGGGCATTGAGTCTGACTCAACTTCACACCTTGTAACACATGCAAGAACCCTTTCTTTGACTGATCCATTTTGAACTTCTTCAAAACTTTATCAAGGTATGTGCTTTGTGAAAGTCCAATTAAGCGTCTTGATCTATATCTATAGATCTTGATGCCCAATATATAAGCAGCTTCACCGAGGTCTTTCATTGAAAAATTCGTATTCAAGTATCCTTTTATGCTATCCAGAAATTATGTATTATTTACCATTAACAATATGTTATCCACATATAATATTAGAAATGCTACAGAGCTCCCACTCACTTTCTTGTAAATACCGGCTTCCCCAAAAGTCTGTATAAACCGATATGCTTTGATCACACTATCAAAGCGCATATTCCAACTCCGAGATTCTTGCACCAGTCCATAAATGGATCGCTAGAGCTTGCACACTTTGTTAGCAACTTTAGGATCGACAAAACCTTCTGGTTGCATCATATACAACTCTTCTTTAAGATATCCATTAAGGAATGTCATTTTGACATCCATTTGCTAAATTTCATAATCATAAAATGCGGCAAATGCTAACATGATTCAGACAGACTTAAGCATCGCTACAGGTGAGAAGGTCTCATCGTAGTCAACTCCTTGAACTTGTCGAAAACCTTTCGCAACAAGTCAAGCTTTGTAGACAGTAACATTACCGTCAATGTCAATCTTCTTGAAGATCCATTTATTCTCTATTGCTTGCCGATCATCGGGCGAGTCAACCAAAGTCCACACTTTGTTCTCATACATGGATCCCATCTCAAATTTCATGGCCTCAAGCCATTTAACGAAATCTGGGTTCGTCATCACTTCCTCATAGTTCGTAGGTTCATCATGGTCAAGTAACATGACCTCCAGAATAGGATTACCGTACCACTCTGGTGTGGACCGTACTATGGTTAACCTACGAGGTTCAGTAGTAACTTGATCTGAAGTTTCATGATCATCATCATTAGCATCCTCACGGATTGGTGTAGGAATCACTGAAACTGATTTCTGTGATGAACTACTTTCCAACTCGGGAGAAGGTACAATTACCTCATCAAGTTCTACTTTCCTCCCACTCACTTCTTTCGAGAGAAACTCCTTCTCTAAAGAGGATCCATTCTTAGCAATGAATATCTTGCCTTCGGATCTATGATAGAAGGTGTACCCAATAGTCTCCTTTGGGTATCCTATGAAGACACATTTCTCCGATTTGGGTTCGAGCTTATCAGGTTGAAGCTTTTTCACATCAGCATTGCAGCGCCAAACTTTAATAAATGGCAGCTTAGGTTTCTTGCCAAACCACAGTTCATCTGGTGTTGTCTCAACAGATTTAGATAGTGCCCTATTTAACGTGAATGCAGTCGTCTCTAAAGCATAACCCCAAAATAATAGCGGTAAATCAGTAAGAGACATCATAGATCGCACCATATCTAATAAAGTACGGTTACAACGTTCGGACACACCATTACGCTGTGGTGTTCCAGGTGGCGTGAGTTGCGAAACTATTGCACATAGTTTCAAATGAAGACCAAACTCATAACTCAAATATTCACCTCCACGGTCAGATCGTAGAAACTTTATTTTCTTGTTACGATGATTCTCCACTTCACTCTGAAATTCTTTGAACTTTTCAAATGTTTCAGACTTATGTTTCATTAAGTAGATATACTCATATCTGCTCAAATCATCTGTGAAGGTCAGAAAATAATGATACCTGCCGCGAGCTTCAATACTCATCGGACCACATACATCAGTATGTATTATTTCCAATAAGTCAGTTGCTCGCTCCATTGTTCCAGAGAATGGAGTCTTAGTCATCTTGCCCATGAGGCATGGTTCGAAAGCATCAAGTGATTCATAATCAAGTGATTCCAAAAGCCCATCAGCATGGAGTTTCTTCATGCGCTTTACACCAATATGACCTAAACGGCAGTGCCACAAATAAGTTGCACTATCATTATTAATTTTTCATCTTTTTGGCTTCAATATTATGAATATGTGTATCACTACAATCGATATTCAGCAAGAATAGACCACTCATCAAGGGTGCATGACCATAAAAGATATTAGTCATATAAATAGAACAACCATTATTCTCTAATTTAAATGAATAACCATCTCGCATTAAACAAGATCCAGATATAATGTTCATGCTCAACGCTCGCACCAAATAACAATTATTTAGGTCTAAAACTAATCCCGACGATAGATGTAGAGGTAGCGTGCCGATGGCGATCACATCGACTTTGGAACCATTTCCCGCGCGCATCGTCACCTCATCCTTAGCCAATCTTCGTTTAATCCGTAGCCCCTATTTCGAGTTGCAAATATGAGCAACAGAACCAGTATCAAATACCCAGGCGCTACTATGAGCATTAGTAAGGTACACATCAATGACATGTATATCAAATATACCTTTCACTTTGCCATCCTTCTTATCCGCCAAATACTTGGGGCGGTTCTGCTTCCAGTGACCAGTCCCTTTGCAGTAGAAGCACTCAGTCTCAGGCTTAGGTACAGACTTGGGTTTCTTCCCTTGAGCAGCAACTGGCTTGTTGTTCTTCTTGAAGTTCCCCTTCTTCCCTTTGCCCTTTTTCTTGAAACTAGTGGTCTTGTTCACCATCAACACTTGATGCTCCTTCTTGATTTCTACCTCCGCAGCCTTTAGCATCGCGAAGAGCTTGGGAATTGTCTTTTCCATCCCTTGCATATTATAGTTCATCACGAAGCCTTTATAGCTTGGTGGCGGTGATTGAAGAACTCTATCAATGACACTATCATCAGGAAGATTAACTCCCAGTTGAGTCAAGTGGTTGTGGTACCCAGACATTCTAAGTATGTGTTCACTGACAGAACTATTCTCCTCCATTTTGCAGCTATAGTACTTGTTGGAGACTTCATATCTCTCAACTCGGGCATTTGCTTGAAATATTAACTTCAACTCCTGGAACATCTCATATGCTCCATGACGTTCAAAACGTCTTTGAAGTCCCGATTCTAAGCCGTAAAGCATGGCACACTGAACTATCGAGTAGTCATCAGCTTTGCTCTGCTAGACGTTCATAACGTCCGAAGTTGCTCCTGCAGCGGGTCTTACACCTAGCGGTGCTTCCAGGATGTAATTCTTCTGTGCAGCAATGAGGATAATCCTCAAGTTAGGACCCAGTCCGTGTAGTTGCTACCATCACCTTTCAACTTAGCTTTCTCTAGGAACGCATTAAAATTCAAGGGAACGGTAGCACAGGCCATTGATCTACAACAACATAGACATGCAAATACTATCAGTACTAAGATCATGATAAAATAAAGTTCAATTAATCATATTACTTAAGAACTCCCACTTAGATAGACATCCCTCTAGTCATTGCTACCTCTTGAGCACTGTGTTGGTTTTCCCTTAAAGAGGAAAGGGTGATGCAGCAAAGTAGCGTAAGTATTTCCCTCAGTTTTTCAGAACCAAGGTATCAATCCAGTAGGAGGCCACATGAAAGTCCCTCATACCTACACAAACAAATAAGAACCTCGCAACCAACGCAATAAAGGGGTTGTCAATCCCTTCACGGTCACTTACGAGAGTGAGATCTGATAGATATGATAATAATAAGATAAATATTTTTGGTATTTTTATGATATAGATTGAAAGTAAAAATTGCAACGTAAAATAGATTGGAAACTTATATGATGGAGAATAGACCCGGGGGCCATAGGTTTCACCAGTGGCTTCTCTCAAGATAGCACAAGTATTACGGCGGGTGAACGAATTACTGCCGAGCAATTGATAGAATTGAGCATAGTTATGAGAATATCTAGGCATGATCATGAGTATAGGCATCACGTCCGTGACAAGTAGATCGACTCCTACCAGCATCTACTACTATTACTCCACACATCGACCGCTATCCAGCATGCATCTAGAGTATTAAGTTCATAAGAACATAGTAACACATTAGGTAAGATGACATGATGTAGAGGGATAAACTCAAGCAATATGATATAAACCCCATCTTTTTATCCTCGATGGCAACAATACAATACGTGTCGTTTCCCTTTCTGTCACTGGGATCGAGCACCGCAAGATTGAACCCCAAAGCTAAGCACTTCTCCCATTGCAAGAAAGATCAATCTAGTAGGCCAAACCAAACTGATAATTCGAAGAGACTTGCAAAGATAACCAATCATGCATAAAAGAATTCAGAGAAGATTCAAATATTGTTCATAGATAGACTTGATCATAAACCCACAATTCATCGGATCTCGACAAACACACCGCAAAAAGAGTTACATCGAATAGATCTCCAAGAAGATCAAGGAGAACATTGTATTGAGATCCAAAGAGAGAGAAGAAGCCATCTAGCTACTATCTATGGACCCGAAGGTCTGAAGTAAACTACTCACACATCACCGGAGAGGCCATGGAGTTGATGTAGAGGCCCTCCGTGATCGATGCCCCCTCCGGCGGAGCTCCGGAAAAGGCCCCAAGATGGGATCTCTTGGGTACAGAAGGTTGCGGCGGTGGAAATAGGGTTTTGTGGTGCTCATGTGTGTTTTCGGGGTATATGAATATATATAGGAGGAAGAATTAGGTCGGTGGAGCAACGAGGGGCCCACGAGGGTGGAGGGCGCACCCAGGGGGGTAGGCGCGCCCCTGTCTCATGGCCTCCTCGATTGTTTCTTGACGTCCACTCCAAGTCCCCTGGATCACGTTTGTTCCAAAAATAACTCTCCCGAAGGTTTCATTCCGTTTGGATTCCGTTTGATATTCCTTTTCTGCGAAACACTGAAATAGGCAAAAAACAGCTATTTGCACTCGGCCTTGGGTTAATAGGTTAGTCCCAAAAATAATATAAAAGTGTAAAATAAAGCCCATTAACATCCAAAATAGAATAATAGCATGGAACAATAAAAAATTATAGATACGTTGGAGACGTATCAGCATCCCCAAGATTAATTCCTGCTCATCCTCGAGTAGGCAAATGATAAAAGCAGAATTTTTGATGTGGAATGCTTTCTAGCATATTCTCAATGTAAATCTCTTTATTGTGGCATGAATATTCAGATCCGAAAGATTCAAGATAAAAGTTTAATATTGAAATAAAGATAGTAATACTTCAAGCATACTAACTAAGCAATCATGTCTTCTCAAAATGACATGGCCAAAGAAAGTTATCCCTACAAAATCATATAGTCTAGCTATGCTCTATCTTCACCACACAAAATATTTAAATCATGCACAACCCCGATGACAGGCCAAGCAATTGTTTCATACTTTTGATGTTCTCAAACTGTTTCAATCTTCACGCAATATATGAGCGTGAGCCATGGATATAGCACTATAGGTGGAATAGAATGGTGGTTGTGGAGAAGACAAAAAAGGAGAAGATAGTCTCACATCAACTAGGCATATTGACGGGCTATGGAGATGCCCATTAATAGATATCAATGTGAGTGAGTAGGGATTGCCATGTAACGGATGCACTAGAGCTATAAGTGTATGAAAGCTCAACAAAAGGAACTAAGTGGGTGTGCATCCAACTTGCTTGATCATGAAGACCTAGGGCATTTTGAGGAAGCCCATCATTGGAATATATAAGCCAAGTTCAATAATGTGAAATTCCCACTAGTATGTGAAGGTGACAACATAGGAGACTCTCTATCATGAAGATCTTGGTGCTACTTTGAAGCACAAGTGTGGTAAAAGGATAGTAACATTTTCCCTTCTCTCTTTTTCTCTCATTTTTTATTTGGGCCTTTTATCTCTTTTTTATGGCCTCTTTTTCTTCTTTTTTCGTTCGGAGTCTCATCCCGACTTGTGGGGGAATCATAGTCTCCATCATCCTTTCCTCAGTTGGGACAATGCTCTAATAATGATTATCATCACACTTTATTTACTTACAACTCAAGAGTTACAACTCAATACTTAGAACAAAATATGACTCTATGTGAATGCCTCCGGCGGAGTACCGGGATACGCAATGAATCAAGAGTGACATGTATGAAAGAATTATGAACGGTGGCTTTGCCACAAATACGATGTCAACTACATGATCATGCAAAGCAATATGACAATGATAAAGCGTGTCATAATAACGAAACGATGGAAAGTTGCATGGCAATATATCTCGGAATGGCTATGGAAATGCCATAATAGGTAGGTATGGTGGCTGTTTTGAGGAAGGTATATGGTGGGTGTGATACCGGCGAAAGGTGCGCGGTATTAGAGAGGCTACCAATGGTGGAATGGTGAGAGTGCATATAATCCATGGACTCAACATTAGTCATAAAGAACTCACATACTTATTGCAAAAACCTATTAGTTATTGAAACAAAGTACTACGCGCATGCTCCTAGGGGGGTAGATTGGTAGGAAAAGACCATCGCTCGTCCCCGATCGCCACTCATAAGGAAGTCAATCAATAAATAAATCATGCTCCGACTTCATCACATAACGGTTCACCATATGTGCATGCTACGGGAATCACAAACTTCAACACAAGTATTTATCAAATCCACAACTACTAAACTAGCATGACTCTAATATCACCATCTTCATCTCTCAAAACAATTATCAAGTATCAAACTTCTCATAATATCCAATGCACTTTTTGTATGATAGTTTTTATTATACCGATCTTGGATGCCTATTATATTAGGACTAAATTCATACCCAAATAAAATTACCATGTTTTTATAAAGGACTCTCAAAATAATATAAGTGAAGCATGAGAGATCAATGGAACCACCACCCTGCTCTAAAAAGATATAAGTGAAGCACTAGAGCAAAATATAAGTGAAGCACATAGAGTATTCTAACAAATTCCAATTTATGTGTGTCTCTCCCAAAAGGTGTGTACAGCAAGGATGATTGTGGTAAACTAAAAAGCAAAGACTCAAATCATACAAGACGCTCCAAGCAAAACACATATCATGTGGTGAATAAAAATATAGCTCCAAGTAAAGTTACCGATGGACGAAGACAAAAGAGGGGATGCCTTCCGGGGCATCCCCAAGCTTAGGCTTTTGGTTGTCCTTGGATTTTACCTTGGGTGCCTTGGTCATCCCCAAGCTTAGGCTCTTGCCACTCTTTGTTCCATAATCCATTAAATCCTTACCCAAAACTTGAAAACTTCACAACACAAAACTCAAATAGAAAATCTCATGAGCTCCGTTAGTAAAAGAAAACAAACTACCACTTCAAGGTACTATAATGAACTCATTCTTTATTTATATTGGTGTTAAACCTACTGTATTCCAACTTCTCTGTCACGACCGGTTTTTCCGGGTAATAAATTTCCAGAAAAGACCGTCGTGCTCATCAGCCCCAGGATTACTGTTAGTTGATGAGGCTCCAACTTGATACAGAAATTCCAAGCAGAAAACAAAATATGTAGTACAAGGCCATTCTGGCCTGTGAGTACAACAAATGGTTTCTAGTGGTTGATGGCGGAAGCGGGTTGTGAAAAATCAGTGTCTATGGGACTCCATTTCCCACGGGAACAGCTGACCAGGTTAACTCCTATCTTCGCGAGGCTGCTATCTCCATTACTTAGGTTCCGGGGCTGTCATCGCGTCGCTCCTCTTCGTGCAAGAAAATCTGGCCAAGACAATAGCCAGGGACAAGCCAGTGAGTACTTTGAATGTACTCGCAAACATTATGAACACAGGTATAATATAACAATGATGTGCTGAAAATATTTTATGCTCATGACGTCAGTCACAAAAGATAAATAAATCTCTGATGCGTGCAAGCAAGTTATTTATAAAATTGCAATAACATAGTAGTATTAAAATTTATGAAATAAATAACAAGCAAAGCCACAGTCGTGCGTCTTAGCGACACCACATAAAGGGCTTTAAAAGAAATGCCACAGTCGGGCGTCTGAGTGACACCACATAAAGGGCTTTAAAAGAAATGCCACAGTCGGGCGTCTGAGCGACACCACACAAAGGGCTTTAAAAGAAATGCCACAGTCGGGCGTCTGAGCGACACCACAT
>NC_041392.1:400800086-400805940 GCF_002162155.2 Triticum dicoccoides
TCGACTCAGGAGGTTTAAGTATTCCCTGCATGATTAGCATGACGAATATATTTCAACCAACAGAGTCACCGCTCATATCACCTTGCCATGCCATACCAGACATAACCGTCCCGACGGAGACCGGCGACAAACTCATGCCTACCCAAGGTAGAGGTTTTCCCGGGTTCCTGCCGGTATGCATGCAAGGCACATGAGGGTGATTATCATCACAAGTGTGTCCATTTCCAACAGCATGGAAATCAATAACATGCACCCATGCATATGATCATATCACATGAAATAACAAGTTTCTCCAAAGTGAGGTGATGTTATGAACGTGTCATCGAACACACAAAAATATTATGCCGGGGTTCAGAATGCTTGCCTTCAATGTGTGGAAAGGCAGGGTGCACTCCAAAACTTGAAACATTTCTCCTCTCTTCAAAAATCCTATTTTAGCAATATAAAAGAACTAACACACAAAATAAAAACAGCACCAAAAGTTGTTCTGAATTTTTTTCAAATAAATCTTAAAATAAACTAGGTGAAATTTGAGAGAGGTAGGAAAAAGAATCATTTCATTTGGAATTGTATTTAAAAAGATATAAACAGTCAAAGTTTTGGTCAAATACTGTTTTTAAAAATAAAACAAAAGAAAACGTTTCAGCCACGAATACGCTTTCTAAGTAGGGGTTACGTACTTGGGGTTTTACGCTATCACTTAACACGCGTGGCGGCGGAGTGGGTCACTGACAGTGGGTCCACGGGGCCCACTAGTCAGGTTTGACTAGTCTTTCTCCCTCTCCTTCCTCTGTCCCGAGCGGAGGCGGAGCTCCGGCGATCGTCGCCGGCGACTGGCGGCTCCTCGCGGGGCCCCAAGGGCGGGGATGGATCCGCCACTCCAGGGCGGTCATCCCGGTGGTCGACAGGTAGGTGGGGGCGGAGGGAGCTGCCGGCGTCGAGCTTCACGGCGGAGGAGGCTTCGGTGGCGAAGTGGTTTTGTGGCGGCGATGGCTCCCGAACCAAATTGAGTAGGGGGATCTGTTCACGGGAGGAAGAGAGGACTTCTGGTGAAGAGAGTGGAGAGGGGAAGCCCTGGTGGCGCCGGAGTGAACGAGACAGTGGCGGCGGCAGGAGTTGCCGGAGACGAAGAAGGCGGCGTTTCCCTGACGATTGTGGGCTATGGGGGTTCCATGGGGTAGCCTGAGGTTGCGTGCGTGCTCAGAGGGGCTCGGGGTCCCTTTTTATAGCGTGGCAAGGCGGTTCCGCGGCGGCTGCGGATAAGGTCGCCGGCGACCGCCATTCTGTAGCTAGGGCGTCGTGGCGGCGACGAGCGCTAGCGGACACACTCGTGGATGAGTTCGTGCTGTTCCAGGGGCCAGGTGGCGAGCGGAAGAGGCTTGGGCGGCGCTGAACGGAGCAGGGGCTGTCGGCGGCCGTGGCGGCTAGCTCCTGGCCTGTCGGGGACGTGGCGAGGGGAGGCTTGGCGTGTTGCGGTGAGGAGGGACGTGCGTGGCGTGGCTCTGCAGTGGAGGCAAGGCCAGGGGCGCGACGCGTCGGCTCGGGCGCGGCACGTGCAAAACGCGTGCCAAACGCACGCTCTGCTCGTGCTCCAGGCGTGCACGAGACGTGCTCGACGTAATGCCAGAGCATGCTAGAGGTCGCGGTTGAGGCTGGGAAGAAACAGGGCTAGGTTAGGGTTAGATAGAGGGTGAATGGGCATTGTTGTTAGGTCAGGTGACCAAGTTCACAGTGTAAACTTGAATCCATGCCAAATCTGGCTATGCTCTCTAGGTGTTTGACAAAATGCCACAGGAACCTAGGCTCTTCTTGGGGTGGCCAAATCCTCCAGATCAGGGTCTCCTTAGATGCAAGAGAGAGTGGTGAGGTTAGTTTGTGAAAAGCACAAACTTGTTAGTGCAAGTTTTGCAAAACTACAATTCTGGACAGGAAATAAATGACATTATTTCATGAACCAAAATTAATCCAATGGGTGCATGCTCCTGGATTTAGGGGTTTGGTAGGTCTGTCTACAAGTAGGAGAAAACACAAGATCTTTGGAGCAAAATTAAATAGGGTTGCAGTAGAAATCACAAGGCTGGACCAGAATTAAAAAGAGGATGATTCACTCAATTTTTTCAAAGAACATAAATAGGTTTTTGCACAAAGTGGAATAATATGCTCCTACTGACCTCCCCTAATTTTGGTAGAAGTTTTAAATAAATATTTAAATAGGTTGTAGTGTAAAATTGCCCACTGGACCAGATTTGAAAACTTGGTGTAGAACTCAAAATATCCAATGAATGAAATATATTATTGCACAAAAGTGATTTAGAGACATCACATGATATCTCCAAACCTTGGTGAAATTTTTAGTTAAATATATCAAATGGTTGTAGTTCAAAAAGAGCTCCAAATTTTAAAACAAGTCATTTAATGAATAAAGCTCAGGGTGAAATAATTTTATAAATAAATCTCCTGATTGAGAGATGTTTTTTTAAATGAGAGGGAAAATAAGTCCAATATATTTTGGAAGGATCCACTTGGGAAAAATTTCTTAATATTAAAAGAAAAGTTTTGAAATCAACAGAGATATACTTGCATGCAAAAATTTTAAACTCTTGGCAAAATTTTAATAACTAAAACCTGGTTAAATTTTTGGGGTGTTACAATACTACCCCCCTTAAGAAAAATCTTGTCCTCGAGATTTGCTAAGAGCCGTTGTGAAAAACAAAAGTTCCATATGCGTTCGAGCGGTTGTGAGACTGTTGCCGTGGTGCTGCGTGAATAAAAATAATAATAATCCATGTAGTGAGGGGATAAATGATGCAGCAATTCAGTAAAAAGAAAACTCATACTAGGATCTTTCGCGGTTACACAAGTTAATCACGAAGAAAAATTACTCATACCAGTAGAAACTAAATACTCGACTCGTCGCACAAATTTGGGGTACCATGCATAAGATACACGCAAATATAAATGCTGCAAAAACAAATACAGTAGTGACGTCTAAAATGAAAACGGTAACTGGGTGGGGTCCTCATAAAATGTCTCTGGTAAAGGGATACACTCCTCTTCTATCGGAGGAAGTGGATTGACCAGTCGATGTATGCGTCTCTCCGGGTCGGGCCTCAGTGGTCTACCGATGGCAATCTGAGGATTCAAATCAGTGAGATTCTGGAGATAATCCATCACTCGTTGGTTCAAATGCTCTTGAGCGATGATGTACTAGATAAGGTTGGCCAGAACTGGGTCTCTCTCAATACGCCCACTGGGAAAAGACGTTACTTCTCCGGGTGCTGCACGGCTCGGAAAGTAATAATATCCTCGTTCGCGGGCATAGGGTACTGCGGATCGAAGACGAGCAATCGCTTCTTTCGCAACAGCTTCTATGGCCAGGTGTGGGGTTGGCATAGATTTCCCCACGAAGGAAACTTCTGTTGGATCTTGGTTGGGGTCTACAGGAGGAATGTGTACTGCTGCCCAATATTCCGAGGTGGATGGGGTGATTCTAGATTTGAACAGCTCGTACTGGGGTGGCTGGGTAGAACCCATGGTACTGCGGGTAAAGTCCCACAATATTTTGACAAAGCTACCTGGGGTTGCATCTAGGGTTCTCAGGTGAATGCTGGGGCTCGGCATGACAGGAAAAGTTGTGAGTGTGGTGCACAAGGTGAGGGTTGCTGGGTAAGGTCACAAGGTGGCCTTTATATAGCAATGGAGCCGGATTCGTTTTACCATGGTGAAAGGCAATAAATTTGCCAGCTTAGCTCCAAAGGTCAGGTCAGTGTCAGAGATACACATATCTCATAAAGAGACGTGTTACTGTGGTTGTCGTCGGGTCGGTTTTGGTAGTTGTGCCCGGAAAATGTGCAACTATGCGCTGACAAAGAAAATACGCAAGGCTACCATTAAAGCAGAGGCACAACGACAGGTTGCGTTAATATACATGGTCGCACGATTACAACGCGAGGATACACTGAAACTCGGTGCTACTCATACGGCTTAGTCTACCTTGTTTATGTCTAAACGGGCGTGCCTGGTGGATGTCGAGGCTTCTCCACGTGTCTCACTGCCGGGATTAGTCGGAGATGGCGGAGGAACTGCAGGGTCGGGGTAGTGATGATGACCATCGCGGGGATTGTTAGCCACAACCCCGTTGGAGTGTGCTCCCAAAAGGCGACGAAGCACTTCTGGGGTCATCAAAGCATCTCGGCTGATGGCTGGAGCTGATCTCGGGGTCTCGATCGGTTGTCCAAACAGCACGACTGGGTTGTCGGTGTTGGGCTCGTTTTCTTCTCTTGCCGGGGCTCGACGAACCAGCTCTCCACGAGCTGCAATTAAATCAATAGTGATTTGATCGCACAGTTCCTCTAGTGCACTTACATAGCGCACCAGGTGCAACAATGCAGGATCTGTCTCGTGATCTCCGTTGGCAACTTGGGGTGGTCTACCATACCCTTCACGTCTGGGGTAGTAGTGGAACGAGCGACAGTTAACTCTGGGCGACAAGTGCCTGAGATGAACTATAGCCTCTCGAGCAGCTAGTTGTATGGCTTGTGGCTCAAAGGAAGTTGTTCTTCCGGTGAACCTGTAGGGGCGCTCGGGTGCTATACCCTTACCGTAGATGTGTACAGTGGCCCAGAATTGACGTTCTTCACCGCTCAAGGGTCCTTGGTACACAACATATTCTGGTGGCTCCTCTAACGCATAGGCACGACGGGTGAGGTTTGCGAGGATGGTCACAAAACCTCCAAGGTTGGTTGTTGTGGTCTCGTTGTGCACTATGGGGCCAGGTATTGTGGCTGGGTTCGAGGTTGTGCTGTGCTGGGTTGGGGCTAGCGTGCCCTTTTTATAGAAAAAAGGGAACGGAGTCTTCTTTCGCACGCTTGCGAATGAGACATTTTTGCCATCGGTCACTGGTGTGTGACCGACAGGCTAGGCTGATAGGTTGGGCACCGACTGCCAAAAGTGTCGGGGTCACTGTGTGGCTATCTTGCACGGGAAGCTTGGCTGGGGTTTGGCTAAGGTCTAGTGGGTTGGTTTGCCTAAGTTTTTCGACCTGGCTAAGATAGGATTAGCCAATGGTCAGCCTGGCTCTGATACCAAGTCTGTCACGACCGGTTTTTCCGGGTAATAAATTTCCAGAAAAGACCGTCGTGCTCATCAGCCCCAGGATTACTGTTAGCTGATGAGGCTCCAACTTGATACGGAAATTCCAAGCAGAAAACAAAATATGTAGTACAAGGCCATTCTGGCCTGTGAGTACAACAAATGGTTTCTAGTGGTTGATGGCGGAAGCGGGTTGTGAAACATCAGTGTCTATGGGACTCCATTTCCCACGGGAACAGCTGACCAGGTTAACTCCTATCTTCGCGAGGCTGCTATCTCCATTACTTAGGTTCCGGGGCTGTCATCGCGTCGCTCCTCTTCATGCAAGAAAATCTGGCCAAGACAATAGCCAGGGACAAGCCAGTGAGTACTTTGAATGTACTCGCAAACATTATGAACACATGTATAATATAACAATGATGTGCTGAAAATATTTTATGCTCATGACGTCAGTCACAAAAGATAAATAAATCTCTGATGCGTGCAAGCAAGTTATTTATAAAATTGCAATAACATAGTAGTATTAAAATTTATGAATTAAATAACAAGCAAAGCCACAGTCGGGCGTCTTAGCGACACCACATAAAGGGCTTTAAAAGAAATGCCACAGTCGGGCGTCTGAGCGACACCACATAAAGGGCTTTAAAAGAAATGCCACAGTCGGGCGTCTGAGTGACACCACATAAAGGGTATTAAAAGAAATACCACAGTCGGGCGTCTGAGCGACACCACACAAAGGGCTTTAAAAGAAATGCCACAGTCG
>NC_041392.1:400807309-400809496 GCF_002162155.2 Triticum dicoccoides
GAGACCGGCGACAAACTCATGCCTACCCAAGGCAGAGGTTTTCCCGGGTTCCTGCCGGTATGCATGCAAGGCACATGAGGGTGATTATCATCACAAGTGTGTCCATTTCCAACAGCATGGAAATCAATAACATGCACCCATGCATATGATCATATCACATGAAATAACAAGTTTCTCCAAAGTGAGGTGATGTTATGAACGTGTCATCGAACACACAAAAATATTATGCCGGGGTTCAGAATGCTTGCCTTCAATGTGTGGAAAGGCAGGGTGCACTCCAAAACTTGAAACATTTCTCCTCTCTTCAAAAATCCTATTTTAGCAATATAAAAGAACTAACACACAAAATAAAAACAGCACCAAAAGTTGTTCTGAATTTTTTTCAAATAAATCTTAAAATAAACTAGGTGAAATTTGAGAGAGGTAGGAAAAAGAATCATTTCATTTGGAGTTGTATTTAAAAAGATATAACCAGTCAAAGTTTTGGTCAAATACTGTTTTTAAAAATAAAACAAAAGAAAACGTTTCAGCCACGAATACGCTTTCTAAGTAGGGGTTACGTACTTGGGGTTTTACGCTATCACTTAACACGCGTGGCGGCGGAGTGGGTCACTGACAGTGGGTCCACGGGGCCCACTAGTCAGGTTTGACTAGTCTTTCTCCCTCTCCTTCCTCTGTCCCGAGCGGAGGCGGAGCTCCGGCGATCGTCGCCGGCGACTGGCGGCTCCTCGCGGGGCCCCAAGGGCGGGGATGGATCCGCCACTCCAGGGCAGTCATCCCGGTGGTCGACAGGTAGGTGGGGGCGAAGGGAGCTGCCGGCAGCGAGCTTCGCGGCGGAGGAGGCTTCGGTGGCGAAGTGGTTTTGTGGCGGCGATGGCTCCCAAACCAAATTGAGTAGGGGGATCTGTTCACGGGAGGAAGAGAGGACTTCTGGTGAAGAGAGTGGAGAGGGGGAAGCCCTGGTGGCGCCGGAGTGAACGAGACAGTGGCGGCGGCAGGAGTTGCCGGAGACGAAGAAGGCGGCGTTTCCCTGACGATTGCGGGCTATGGGGGTTCCATGGGGTAGCCTAAGGTTGCGTGCGTGCTCAGAGGGGCTCAGGGTCCCTTTTTATAGCGTGGCAAGGCGGTTCCGCGGCGGCTGCGGATAAGGTCGCCGGCGACCGCCATTCTGTAGCTAGGGCGTCGTGGCGGCGACGAGCGCTAGCGGACACACTCGTGGATGAGTTCGCGCTGTTCCAGGGGCCAGGTGGCGAGCGGAAGAGGCTTGGGCGGCGCTGAACGGAGCAGGGGCTGCCGGCGGCCGTGGAGGCTAGCTCCTGGCTTGTCGGGGACGTGGCGAGGGGCGGCTTGGCGTGTTGCGGTGAGGAGGGACGTGTGTGGCGTGGCTCTGCAGCGGAGGCAAGGCCAGGGGCGCAACGCATCGGCTCGGGCGCGGCATGTGCAAAACGCGTGCCAAACGCACGCTCTGCTCGCGCTCCGGGCGTGCACGGGACATGCTCGACGTAATGCCAGAGCATGCTAGAGGTCGCGGTTGAGGCTGGGAAGAAACAGGGCTAGGTTAGGGTTAGATAGAGGGTGAATGGGCATTGTTGTTAGGTCGGGTGACCAAGTTCACAGTGTAAACTTGAATCCATGCCAAATCTGGCTATGCTCTCCAGGTGTTTGACAAAATGCCACAGGCACCTAGGCTCTTCTTGGGGTGGCCAAATCCTCCAGATCAGGGTCTCCTTAGATGCGAGAGAGAGTGGTGAGGTTAGTTTGTGAAAAGCACAAACTTGTTAGTGCAAGTTTTGCAAAACTACAATTCTGGACAGGAAATAAATGACATTATTTCATGAACCAAAATTAATCCAATGGGTGCATGCTCCTGGATTTAGGGGTTTGGTAGGGCTGTCTACAAGTAGGAGAAAACACAAGATCTTTGGAGCAAAATTAAATAGGGTTGCAGTAGAAATCACAAGGCTGGACCAGAATGAAAAAGAGGATGATTCACTCAATTTTTTCAAAGAACATAAATAGGTTTTTGCACAAAGTGGAATAATATGCTCCTACTGACCTCCCCTAATTTTGGTAGAAGTTTTAAATAAATATTTAAATAGGTTGTAGTGTAAAATTGCCCACTGGACCAGATTTGAAAACTTGGTGTAGAACTCAAAATATCCAATGAATGAAATATATTATTGCACA
>NC_041392.1:400810754-400850576 GCF_002162155.2 Triticum dicoccoides
AAAAACTTCGAATCATTGGGACGCCTTCTAACTAAAGTTGACTCATCTCTAGTCCCATCATTATCAAGATTCATATTGCAAAACAAAGATTTAATAGGAAACACATCAATAACTTTTAGATCTTCATCATTATTATCAAACTCTTCTGGTTTAACGGTCATCTTATTAACTAAGGTGGCCTGCTTATCAGATAATTGGGCAACTAATTTTTCAAGGTGAGCAAACTGAGATTTCAAACCACAAAATTCTTTATACATATCATCAAGCTCTTTATTCATGAAACCGATAAAACCTTTATGTTCTTTAAGCTTGTTTCTAAAGAAATTATTATGCTCAAACTGCAAGGACATAAAACTTCTAACGGTGTTTTCGATTTCTTCCAACCATCTAAGTTGAGGATCAACACCTTTCGGTAAAGCCATCGTGACAAGCAAGCGATCCAACACACAAGCAAACAAGAAACGAGCAAAAAGAGACGAACTAGAAAAGAGAAGGGGAACGGAGAAAGAGGGCGAATAAAACAGCAAGGGTGAAGTGGGGGAGAGGAAAACGAGAGGTAAATGGCAAATAATGTAATGTGAGGGATAAGAGTTTGTGATGGGTACTTGGTATGTCTTGACTTGTGCGTAGACTCCCCGGCAACGGCGCCAGAAAGCCTTCTTGCTACCTCTTGAGCACTGCGTTGGTTTTCCCTTGAAGAGGAAAGGGTGATGCGGCAAATTAGCCTAAGTATTTCCCTCAGTTTTTGAGAACCAAGGTATCAATCCAGTAGGAAGCCACATGCAAGTCCCTCGTACCTACACAAACAAATAAGAACCTCGCAACCAACGCGATAAAGGGGTTGTTAATCCCTTCACGGTCACTTACGAGAGTGAGATTTGATAGATATGATAATGATAAGATAAATATTTTTGGTATTTTTATGATATAGATTGAAAGTAAAAATTGCAAAGTAAAATAGATTGGAAACTTATATGATGGAGAATAGACCCAGGGACCATAGGTTTCACTAGTGGCTTCTCTCAAGATAGCATAAGTATTACGGTGGGTGAACGAATTACTGTCGAGCAACTGATAGAATTGAGCATAGTTATGAGAATATCTATGCATGATCATGAATATAGGCATCACGTCTGTGACAAGTAGACTGACTCCTGCCTGCATGTACTACTATTACTCCACACATCGACCGCTATCCAGCATGCATCTAGAGTATTAAGTTCATAAGAACATAGTAACGCATTAGGTAAGATGACATGATGTAGAGGGATAAACTCAAGCAATATGATATAAACCCCATCTTTTTATCCTCGATGGCAAAAATACAATACGTGTCATTTCCCTTTCTATCACTGGGATCGAGCGCCGCAAGGTTGAACCCAAAGCTAAGCACTTCTCCCATTGCAAGAAAGATCAATCTAGTAGGCCAAACCAAACTGATAATTCGAAGATACTTGCAAAGATAACCAATCATGCATAAAAGAATTCAGAGAAGATTCAAATATTGTGCATAGATAGACTTGATCATAAACTCACAATTCATCGGATCTCGACAAACACGCCGCAAAAAGAGTTACATCGAATAGATCTCCAAGAAGATCGAGGAGAACATTGTATTGAGATCCAAAGAGAGAGAAGAAGCCATCTAGCTATGGACCCAAATGTCTGAAGTAAACTACTCACACATCATCGAAGAGGCCATGGAGTTGATGTAGAGGCCCTCCATGATCGATGCCCCCTCCAGCGGAGCTCCGGAAAAGGCCCCAAGATGGGATCTCTTGGTACAGAAGGTTGCGGCGGTGGAAATAGGGTTTCGTGGTGCTCCTGAATGTTTTTGGGGTATATGAATATATATATGAGGAAGAAGTAGGTCGGTGGAGCAACGAGGGGCCCACGAGGGTGGAGGGCGCGCCCAAGGGGGTAGGCGCGCCCCCTGCCTCGTGGCCTCCTCGATTGTTTCTTGACATCCAGTCCAAGTCCCCTGTATCACATTTGCTCCAAAAATAACTCTCCCGAAGGTTTCATTCCATTTGGATTCCGTTTGATATTCCTTTTCTGCGAAACACTGAAATAGGCAAAAAAATAGCAATTTGCATTGGGCCTTGGGTTAATATGTTGGAAAGATCCCAGTATATATGGCTAATTGGATGTGAGTTTTCATGAACTATTAGTGTTGACATTACCCTTGAGGTAAATCGTTGGGAGGCAAAACTATAAGCCCCTATCTTTCTCTGTGTCCGATTAAAACTCCATACCCATAAGTATTGCGTGAGTGTCAGCAATTGTGAAAGACTATATGATAGTTGAGTATGTGGACTTTCTTAAAACCTCTTATACATTGACTCTTTCCTATGTTATGATAAATTGCAATTGCCTCAATGACTGAGATTATAGTTTGTCAGTTTTGAATGAAGTTTATGATTCATACTTGATATTGTGATTAAATTATTACTGTAGCATAAGATATCATATGACAAGAATTATATAAGTTGTTGTTCTAAAAATTATCATGATGCCCTCATGTCCGTATTTTATTTTTATTGACACCTTCATCTCTAAACATGTGGACATATTTTTTGATTTCGGCTTTTCGCTTGAGGACAAGCGAGGTCTAAGCTTGGGGGAGTTGATACATCCATTTTGCATCATGCTTTTATATCAATGTTTATTGCATTATGGGCTGTTATTATACATTATGTCACAATACTTATGCCTATTCTCTCTTATTTTACAAGGTTTACATAAAGAGGGAGAATGCCGGCAGCTGGGATTCTGGCTAGAAAAGGAGCAATTATTAGAGACCTATTCTGCACAGCTCCAAAAGTCCTGAAACTTCATGGATGATGTTTTCCAAATATATAAAAACATTGAGCTCAAGAACTTCACCAGGGGGGGCACACCCTGCCCACGAGGGTGGGGGCGCGCCCTACCCCTTGGGCACGCCCCCTACCTCGTGGGCCCCCTGGTGGCCCTCCGGTGACCATCTTCTGGTATATGGACTCTTTCGATGGAAAAAAATCATAAGCCATCTTCTCGGACGAAACTCCGCCGCCACGAGGCGGAACCTTGGCGGAACCAATCTAGGGTTCTGGCAGGGCTGTTCTGCCGGGGAAACTTCCCTCCCGGAGGGGGAAATCATCGCCATCATCATCACCAACGCTCCTATCATCGGGAGAGGGCAATCTCCATCAACATCTTCATCAGCACCATCTCATCTCAAAACCCTAGTTCATCTCTTGTATCCAATTCTTGTCTCCAAGTCCGGGATTGGTGCTAGTAGGTTGCTAGTAGTGTTAATTACTCCTTGTAGTTGATGCTAGTTGGTTTAATTGGTGGAAGATCATATGTTCAAATCCTATATGCATATTAATACCCCTCTGATTATGAACATGTTTATGCTTTGTGAGTAGTTACTTTTGTTCCTGAGGACATGGGAGACGTCTTGCTATTAGTAGTCATGTGAATTTGGTCTTCGTTCGATATTTTGATGAGATGTATGTTGTCTCTCCTCCAGTGGTGTTATGTGAACGTCGACTACATAACACTTCACCATTGTTTGGGCCTAGAGGAAGGCATTGGGAAGTAATAAGTAGATGATGGGTTGCTAGAGTGACAGAAGCTTAAACCCTAGTTTATGTGTTGCTTCGTAAGGGGCTGATTTGGATCCATATGTTTCATGCTATGGTTAGGTTTACCTTAATACTTTTGTTGTATTTGCGGATGCTTGCAATATAGGTTAATCATAATTGGGATGTTTGTCAAAGTAAGGGCAGCACCCAAGCACCGGTCCACCCACATACCAAATTATCAAAATACCGAACGCGAATCATATGAGCGTGATGAAAACTAGCTTGACGATATTCCCATGTGTCCTCGGGAGCGCTTCACATCATATAAGAGTTTTTCCAGGCTTGTCCTTTGCTACAAAAGGATTGGGCCACCTTGCTGCACTTTATTTACTTTTGTTACTTGTTGCTCGTTACAAATTATCTTATCACAAAACTATCTGTTACCACTTATTTCAGTACTCGCAGAGAATACCTTGCTGGAAACCGCTTATCATTTCCTTCTGCTCCTCGTTGGGTTCGACACTCTTACTTATCGAAAGGACTACGATAGATCCCCTATATTTGTGGGTCATCAATCACCCCGCAACTAACTCATTAGTCACATAGCTTGCAAGGCTTATAGTGATGTGCATTACCGAGAGGGCCCAGAGATACCTCTCCGATACTCGGAGCGACAAATCGTAATCTTGGTATATGCCAACTCAACAAACAGCGTCGGAGACACCTGCAGAGCATCTTTATAATCACCTAGTTATGTTGTGACGTTTGATAGCACACTAAGTGTTCCTCCGGTATTCGGGAGTTGCATAATCTCATAGTCAGAGGAATACGTATAAGTCATGAAGAAAGCAATAGCAATAAAACTGAATGATCATTATGATAAGCTGACGGATGGGTCTCGTCCATCACATCATTCTATAATGATGTGATCCCATTCATTAAATGACAACACATGTTTGTGGTCAGGAAACTTAACCATCTTTGATTAACAAGCTAGTCAAGTAGAGGCATACTAGGGACACTGTCGGGGATATACCCCGCGGTATGACCCGGGCGGATGTATGACCCGGCCGGACTTGGTGATTCACTGGTGACCTGCCCTGACTTGGCAATTCACTGGTGACCTGCCCTGACTTGGCCACTCACTAAGTGACCCGCTCGGATCTATCCACTCATTGATGACCCGGCCAAGCAAGGTGACTCATTGGTGACCCGGCCGGCGGGTCAGAGGAGCGACAAAACCCAGTGGCCCAACATGCGGTTCATGGAAGGACGGCTCGTATTATGGTGGGCCAGCTTAAGAAGGCATAAGGAATATTCTCCTACAAAGGAAGCAAGACTAGGACTCCACTCATAATAGAGTAATCCTAATCCTAATAGGACTAGTCATGTAAGCCGCCCCCCAAGAGGTACAAATTCCACAAGTTTGATAAGTTAGGGTTAGACAAACAAGTCCATGGTTCTCGAGATAGAGCACCCGTGTAATCGTGATCATCATCATAATCAATATCAATAAAGCAGGATGTAGGCTTTTACCTCCACCGTGAGGGGCCGAACCTGGGGAAAACCTCGCGTCTCTTGTCCCGCTTAACCCCTCTCAAGCTACCACATAGATGTGTTGGCATCACGACTAAGTCCTTTCAATGAGGACATCTGCCGTGACAATTCCACGATAGTTGGCGCCCACTGTGGGGCCTACGCACGGTGGTGTTAAGTTCTTGGAAGGATTTCTTTTAAGGATCGAGAAGCTCGCAATTCATCGGATGAAGAAAAGTTCACGAAATTAGGATAGCGTCAGCCAAAAAGTTGTCTGGGTTAACAAAACCGACGGGTGATTAAATTCGAAGCCAGATCAAGTTTTATTTTGAAGCTCTTGCACATTGGCAAGGCCGATTAGGTTCTCCGCCCAATGACGGCTGTGCTACATGGTCAATTCAAAACCCAATGCAGGAGCACTACCTCGTGTTTCATCAAAGATCAAGATTGTTGGTTTATTTCTAAAGTTCATTATGACCATGACTCGGAGAAAACAAGCATGGAATTGCCAGAACGGCCGTGACCCGGACTCCTCGGCCACTACGGGTCGTGCCTTGCCTCCCATCTGAGTGGCTGTCGTGCCTGGTCTCTAGTCTGGATCACCATCACGCCATCGCGCTGTGTTACGCATCCACCTCCGCACAAGGTCTTTGTCGGATTTCGGGTTCTGGCAGACCCTTAAGGTTCAAACACTGGGGTGCTCGTGGAGATCTCGCTTCCTACCTACCTCCACCCCTCCGCCTCGCTAAGATCTAAGCTATGGAAAGAACAACACAAGAGACACAGGGTTTATACTGGTTCGGGCCACCGTTGTGGTGTAATACCCTACTCCAGTTTGTGGCGTGGTGGATTGCCTCTTGGGCTGATGGTGATGAATGATACAAGGAAGAACATCCTCGCGAGAGTCTGTTCTTAGCTGGGGCGATGAACTGCTGGGAGGAGTTCAGCTACCCTTCTCTCTCTCTCTCTCTGATTGTCTTTCTCCGATTCAACCTCCTATCGAACCTCTCCTCTTAACCCCTCCGAACCCCCTCTCTGATTGAAACCCCCTCTTCTGTGGGTGGCTGGTCCTATTTATAGAGGCCCTGGTCCTCTTCCCAAATATCGAGCGGGAAGAGAGCCAACAATGGCGGGCTAATTTGAAGGGGGACAGCTAGTACTCGCTACCCTGACAAAAGTAGTCTTCGCCTGCACAAAGCTCTGGTGGTGACGCCGTCTTGGGCTCCACGGTGACCTCCGTCTTGCAGTCTTCCTGGTCTTGGTCTCGTTGCACCAAAATGGCAACCTTTGCCTGATGCCTCGGTACTCCACGGCTGCGCTTGCCCCCTTTGCACCAAAGAGGAAAGGAGGACATTGCACGGGCTGGCACCCGCCTGGCGCCCTTGGTCGTCATGGCTTGCGTCACGGACACCTCATGAGGTACCCTGCCTTGATCTCTCCGCCTCCTCGCGAGCCAGCCTAATGAGGCCGTGCCTAAGGAAGCTCCGTGTCATCCGCCCCGCGAGGCTTGGCCCCTCGCGAGGGTCTTGGGTCTGTGTTGATGAAGATGGGCCATGCTGGGGCCCCCCTTGAGCCACGCCGCAGGCCGCAGGCAGGCAAGTCTGGGGACCCCCGTTCCCAGAACGCCGACAGTATCCCCCGGGCCCAAGGTGCACCCGGACTTGGCCGTGCAGGGAGGCGGAACGGCAAGAGCAAAGCGCCGCGGGCCCTAACAGCCTGCGGCCTTGGGCGCCGCGTGGCAGTTGACTGGACGTGGGTGCCTCAGCAACCGCGTGAGTTGATAAGGGAGCGGCATCTGCCCAGGCTTCGCTTTTTGCTTTCTCCGGTTGCTCCTCAGATCCCCTTTCTTACGCCTCTCCTTCCTTCCTCCAAAATCTCCAGATCTACTCCGACCGCGTGACCTAGGAAGCCATGGCGCCTCGTCAGTCCCCGGTCGGAGCTTGGTACTCGTCTGCCCTGGACTCGCCAAACATGTCAGAGGCGAGCGTTGCCCGGTTGCGCCAGATGGCGGCGGCGCAGGGCATCAACGGGGCGAAGGCGCTCAAGGCCGGCTCCGCCACCCCAGAAGGCCAAGGGAGCACCTTCTATCCGTTCTTCGTAAGTGCCATTGCCGCCGGCCTGGTGCCTCCCTTCTCTGAGTTCTTCTTCTCTGTCCTCCGCCATTACAAGCTACAGGCTCTGCATCTCCACCCCAACTCCGTCCTTCTCCTGGCAATCT
Organism: Triticum dicoccoides; assembly: GCF_002162155.2. NCBI lineage: Eukaryota > Viridiplantae > Streptophyta > Magnoliopsida > Poales > Poaceae > Triticum > Triticum dicoccoides. The sequence goes on from NC_041392.1 coordinate 400,818,078, forward strand.
TCGCCTATTACTGCGAGGCTCACGTAGGGGTGCAGCCCTCAGTGGCCTTGCTGCGCCACTACTTCTACCTCCGGACCTCTCGCGGTCCTGCTTCCGTGTGCGCGAGCTTCATCGCGTACAGTGGCGCCATTGCCATATCGAACCCCGAGAAAAGGATTGAGGGCTTCAGGAGCAAGTGGGTCTTGGTGGATGCTGGGCGCATCCACCCTCGGCTGATCTTGCCCACGGAGCAGCCCACGAGCTCCAGCGATTGGGGTCGAGCTGAGCTCGCGGACCCCTGCGCGAAGCTGGTGCTGGAGAAGATGGACGCGGATCTGAGGCCGGCCAACATGGCGGCGGCGAAGCTGACTGGCACGTCGCTGCTGAGGGAATTCCTGGAGCACTAGCTGGCTCCGCTTCGGCGGTACTCACTTCCGATGTGGAGGCCCCATCCGAGCCCCACAGCCTGGGCCGATGGAGATCTGGCTGCGGTCCTCCAATCTCTGGTCGGGGGCGATGTGGCGAGGTTGGAGGGTGCTCCTACGCCCTTGTTCCTCCCCGACGGCTGGGAGCAGGTAGTGGAGTCCATGCCCGTCTTCAACGGGGATGGGCCCGTGCCCATGGAAACTCCCGAGGAACTGGTGGACGTGCCCTCCGACGATTCCAGCGAAGAGGAGGAAGGAGGGGAGCGGGAAAGAGGGCCTGACTCCGAGGCGACTGACGGAGAGTCGAGGGCTCCACTCTCCCTGCGCAGGTCCTGCGTTCTCCGCCTCTCTCCGAGCGATGACGACGAGGATGATGACGAGGATGACGGCGAGCAGGATGGCGGGAGCTTGCCCTCGATCCCGAAGAAGGACAGGACCGGGCTGATCTCCCGCGGGTCTACCCCGGCCCCGAGGCGGACCGCAGATGCACCTTCCGCTTCCAAGCTTCCCAAGGTTGACCCTTCCAGCCGGCTTTCAGGCTTCAAATTTGGCCGGAGGCCGCTTGAGCTCACTGGCGACGACCCGTAAGCATTTGATCCTTGTCTTTATTTCTTGTCCTACTTCTGAGGCTTGACGTCCGCATCTCTTGGATAGGCTGCCGCCCGCAGCAAAGAAGCCGAAGGGAGCTCCTGAGGTTCCACCCATGGTAGCGCCTCTGCCCGCGAAGGAGGGTGACCGCGACGCACGGGCTTCTCCTGCCCGGTCGTCCTCGCGAGGCCAGGCTGAGCCGGCTGGGGCGAGCTCAGCCCCCATGGCCCATGTGACTCCCGAGGTGTCCTTGCCTTCCGCCGCCACTTCAGTCGTTCGGGCGCAGCAGACTCCGCCTCAGGACGCTATGGCCGCGCTGCCGCCTTCTCCTCCTACTCCACCGGCTACTGTCTCTCTGACTCCTTCTACCGTTCTGGACCATGCTGCTGCTGAGCTGGACCGACTGCGGCAGGATCTTCTTGGCACCGACCCTTGCTTGGTGGCCGGGCGCTTGGAGCTGGCTTCAGGATGGGTTCGCTCCGACGCTTCGATTCGGGCAGCGCTGGTCCAGGCCTCGACGGCTTGTGATGAGGAGAAACAGGTCGTTCTTGAGGTGAAGGCTGCTCGTGACGCAGCCCTGGGGGAGGCGGTCGACGCCCGCGGTCGCTGCAAGGCGCTGGAGGACGAGCTGCAAGGCCTGCGGGACCAGCTCGCGAAAGAGGCCCGCCTTCGCCAAGAGCAGGAAGAAGGCGTGAAGGCTCGCGAGGCGGCCGTCAAGGAGAGGGAGGCCAATCTCAGGAAGCGCCGCGACCGCCTAGGCGCGCTGGAGCAGGAGTTGGGGCTAGGAAGGCCGAGCTGGACGACAAGGCCCTGGTTCTTGCTGAGGACCGTGTGGCCTTCACGGAGATGGAGGCGAAGGCTCGCTCCTCGCTGAGGACGCTTTACGACAGCGGCCTGGAGAGCCCGCTGGCTGGCACCGAGGACGGCCCCGCCAAGCTGCTTCCCTTCCTGGTTCGTTCTCTCAAAGATGTCGCCCTTGGCCTTGGCCCCACGGCTGAGGCCGAGGCGCGTGTCCTGTCTTCTGCAGCACTGACGCGGGTCCTCACCCACATCTACCTTCACGATCCTGGCGTCGACCTCGACAGCCTGCTGGAGCCAGTAAGCGGCGAGCGTGCCGCTGCCACTGCCGAGGCCGTGAAGGGTCATGCGGAGGCTCTGCTGGGGAAGTTCCGGGCCTTCAGCACCAAGCCGAAGCAAGGCGCTGCCGACCCCACTGCTCCATAAGGCGAGCCCATTCCGCGCTGCTCCTCCGCCGACAACTGACTCCGTCGTGGCTCCTATCCTACCTTTAATTCCTGCACATGTATCATGCCTCGGGGAGGCATTTAAACTTGCGTTTGGCATTGAGATAACAGTATGGACTATAATATTTGCTTTTGAATTCCTCGAAATTTGCGCTTTTCCTTCCTACTTGCTTATGTTCTACGCCGGCAGAGCCCGGCCCCGCGTGTACCTCACCCAGCGTTAGTCCCGACCGGAAACCAGGACGGGGCCAAGGAGTGAGGGGCTACGTGACAAGTTAGGCTCCTGAGTCGCGATGGTCAGGAGTCCCCCTTGGCGCATGAACAGCAAGTAGGGAGGTGTGAAGTGGGTGGATCTACCGTTCTACGTCTGCAGAGCCCGGCCGTGCGCATACCTCACCCAGCGTTAGTCCCGACCGGAAACCAGGACGGGGCCAAGGAGTGAGGGGCTACGTGACCAGTTAGGCTCCTGAGTCGCGATGCTCAGGAGTCCCCCTTGACGCTCAAACGGCCTTTGTACCTTGGCTCCACTCGGGGAGAGACGCACGATGAACCAGGCCCCGGGGGGGCCCGGCTGGGCGGCGTGCGTCTGGGCGTGACCTAGGCGCAGCCCCCGTGCCCAGCCCCCTCGCGCGGCACTCCCGAGGGGAGGCGTTGTTATGAGGCTAGACACTGAGCTCTGGGCTCCCTGAGGTTGATGCGGCTCGGGGGCCACCCTCAGTTGTTTATCACCAGCGCGGAGCATAGCGCTTCCGTATGTGTACGGGCATAGCCGCTCCTCGGCAGTGTCGTCAGCCAGCGCGGAGCATGGTGCTTCCACTGGTACGTGGGAGGGGGGCCCCCTCCGGGAGGAGCCCCCGGGACGTGTACAGCCCCGCCCTGACACGTGGCTGGCACGGTAGGGCCTGGCGAGGTGTATCTGGGCACCCGTGAGCCAGCATGGGACTCACGGGGCCCTACATCTAGGCGGGTTGCACTTGGCACTGGGCCTTATCTTGTGATGTGTCCCTGCAAATTCGGTTAGATGTCGGCACTCTACGTCCTCGGGTCCCGGCCCTCGAGCTGGTCTCAGCCGTCGCTGGTATGCCAGGTCGCGATGCCGTGGACAAGGCCAGAGGGTGAGGGCTGGAGAGCCAGTAAGAGTCCTGAGTCGCGATGCTCAGGTACCCCCCCCCTTTAACGTGCAAGTGGTCGGCATGGAGAAGAAGAGGTGCCGTGGACCGGCATCAAATAATCTAACATGGTGGGTATAACGCATAACCGGGAATAAACGCAAATGGGATACAAGTCGCTGGGTCTGGCCCGAGCGACTTGGGGATCATGCAGCCCGAGGGGCGCCCCCAATAAGGTAAGCTAACAACATGAAATAAAAGGGGTACATGCCGCAGGGACTGAACCATGCGGCCTGGGAATAATGCAGCCTTGGGGGGGGCGCTCCCAGCTGGAAGTGAAACTTGAAAGATGTCACCTGATGACGTTGAGGATGAAGGGGTGTTGGTGTAGCAGACTCAGCGGGCTGCGGAAGCCAATCCTCATGAGCCCCCAGGCCCGGGGGCCTCGGGAGGCTCCGGAGGTGCTGGCGGCTCCCCGCGGACCATCTCCATCTCCGCCAGGGTTGCGGAACGCCTGGCCTCTTGTGCCTCCATGATGCCCCTCATGAGGCACTGGTACGTGGCAGCCACGTTCGGCAAGCCGTAAGGCATGCGAACGTAGCTGTGGGGTGGACCTCCGCAGCGCCCCACTCGCGAGGGCCAGAGGCGCTCCAGAGAGGCGACTCGGTTGAGCCCTGGTATGTCGATACAGACGCGCAGCCCACCATCCTCGCCTGGATGGGGGGCACTGCTGGTAGACGGCGGCCGCCTTTCATGACTCTTGACTCCTGTAGCTCCTGAATGGCCTTGCTGACGAACTCCTGAGGGTCTGGCTCTCCTTGCCTTACTCCTTCTTGAGGGAAACGTGCTTCGAAACACGCCTCCATGTGGTGCCCAAGTGCCTCCCTCATGACCCTAGCCAGGTCGGTGGCCCTCCAGGGGAGAGCCCCCGAGCCCTGCCTAAGGAGGGTGCCGGGCACGCTTTCCTATGCGATGGAAGGAGGTTCCCCCTGGGCAGGCACGGGCCCTGAGGGGCCTGCCTCCTGAGGAGCCGGGCCGGATGATGTCTTCTTCTTCTTGGGGACGGTCTCGGGAAGCCTCCTGCTTCCGCGATCCGGGTCTTCCAGTGACGCGGCCTGAAAGGCTAGTTCCAGGGAACACACTGCATCCTTCTCTTCACAGGGCACCGTGATGACTCCGCCACTTCCTGGCATCTTGAGGACGTTGTAGCCGTGGTGGGTTATGGCCATGAACTTGGCCAGCGCTGGGTACCCGAGGATGGCGTTGTACGGCAGGCGAATGTGAGCGATGTCGAAGTCGATGAGCTCGGTGCGGTAGTTGTCGCATGCCCCGAAGGTGACAGGGAGGCGGACCTGCCCAATCAGGACCGTGGAGTCGTCGGTGACTCCGGAGAAAGGCTTGGTTGGCTGAAGCTGGCTGTAGGGCACTTGGAGATTGTTGAATGTTTTCACCGACAGGACATTGAGCCCCGCCCCGCCATCGATGAGGGTCCTGGTGACCACCACGTTGATGATGATTGGGGAACAAAGCATTGGGAGGACTCCAGCTGTAGCCGCACACTTGAGCTGATCTGCTGAGCTGAACGTGATGGCGCATGCCGACCACCTGAGAGGGCACGTGGCTTCAAGCCTGGGGAGGACTGCATTCACTTCGCGGGCGAACTGCTTGAAGAAGCGTTGAGAGGCTGGGGCTTGAGCCCCGCCCAGGATGCAGGCGATCGCGCGCGGCTCCTGGAAGCCCCCAGCCTCCTCGTCCAGGTGGCGGTCCTCGTTTCTCCTTGGTTGCGGCGGCAGCGGAGGGAGGCCTGCGTTGCCTTGCGTGCGATCCTCGCGAGGCTGACCCCTCCAGTCTCCCTCGCGAGGCGAGTCTTGCCAGCGATCCTCGTGAGGTTGATCGCGCCACGGTCTTCCCAGCGTCCTGTGTTCCTTCCTCCTCCTCGACCGTAGCCCCGGTCACCGCAGTCGGGGCGACGGCCGATCCTGTTGGGGAACGAAGTAATTTCAAAAAAATTCCTACGCACACGCAAGATCATGGTGATGCATAGCAACGATAGGGGAGAGTGTTGTCTACGTACCCTCGTAGACCGAAGCGGAAGCGTTGACGCAACGTAGAGGAAGTAGTCGTACGTCTTCCCGGTCCAACCGATCCAAGCACCGTTACTCCGGCACCTCCGAGTTCTTGGCACACGTTCAGATCGATGACGCTCCCCGGGCTCCGATCCATCAAAGCTTCAGGGAGGAGTTCTGTCAGCACGACGGCGTGGTGACGATCTTGATGTTCAACCGTCGCAGGGCTTCACCTAAGTACCGCTACAATATGACCGAGGTGGAATATGGTGGAGGGGGGCACCGCACACGGCTAAGGAACGATCACGAAGATCAACTTGTGTGTTCTAGGGTGCCCCCTGCCCCCGTATATAAAGGATCCAAGGGGAGGTGGCGGCCGGCCAAGGAGGGCGCGCCAAGGGGGAGTCCTACTCCCACCGGGAGTAGGACTCCCTTCTTTCCTAGTTGGAGAAGGAGAAGTGGGAAAGAGGAGGAAGAGGGAAAGGAAAGGGGGGGCGCCACCCCCCTCTCCTTGTCCTATTCGGACTAGGGAGGGGAGGGGCGCGCGGCCACCTCTTGCCTCCTTTCCTCTTCTCCCTTAGGGCCCATGTAGGCCCAATAACCCCCAGGGGGGTTCCGGTAACCCCCGGTACTCCGGTAAAATCCCGATTTCACCCGGAACGATTCCGATATCCAAATATAGGCTTCCAATATATCGATCTTTATGTCTCGACCATTTCGAGACTCCTCGTCATGTCCATGATCACATCCGGGACTCCGAACAACCTTCGGTACATCAAAATACATAAACTCATAATGAAATTGTCATCATAACGTTAAGCGTGCGGACCCTATGGTTCGAGAACAATGTAGACATGACCGAGACACATCTCTGGTCAATAACCAATAGCGGAACCTGGATGCTCATATTGGTTCCTACATATTCTACGAAGATCTTTATCGGTCAGACCGCATAACAACATACGTTGTTCCCTTTGTCATCGGTATGTTACTTGCCCGAGATTCGATCGTCGGTATCTCAATACCTAGTTCAATCTCGTTACCGGCAAGTCTCTTTACTCATTCCGTAATACATCATATCACAACTAACTCATTAGTTGCAATGCTTGCAAGGCTTATGTGATGTGCATTACCAAGAGGGCCCAGAGATACCTCTCCGACAATCGGAGTGACAAATCCTAATCTCGAAATACGCCAACCCAACATGTACCTTTGGAGACACGTGTAGAGCACCTTTATAATCACCCAGTTACGTTGTGACGTTTGGTAGCACACAAAGTTTTCCTCCGGCAAAGGGGAGTTGCATAATCTCATAGTCATAGGAACATGTATAAGTCATGAAGAAAGCAATAGCAACATACTAAATGATCGGGTGCTAAGCTAATGGAATGGGTCATGTCAATCTGATCATTCACCTAATGATGTGATCCCGTTAATAAAATAACAACTCTTTGTCCATGGTTAGGAAACATAACCATCTTTGATTAACGAGCTAGTCAAGTAGAGGCATACTAGTGACACTCTGTTTGTCTATGTATTCACACATGTATTATGTTTCTGGTCAATACAATTCTAGCATGAATAATAAACATTTATCATGATATAAGGAAATAAATAATAACTTTATTATTGCCTCTAGGGCATATTTCCTTCAGTCTCCCACTTGCACTAGAGTCAATAATCTAGATTACACAGTAATGATTCTAACACCCATGGAGCCTTGGTGCTGATCATGTTTTGCTTGTGGAAGAGGCTTAGTCAACGAGTCTGCTACATTCAGATCCGTATGTATCTTGAAAATCTCTATGTCTCCCACCTGGACTAGATCCCGGATGGAATTGAAGCGTCTTTTGATGTGCTTGGTTCTCTTGTGAAATCTGGATTCCTTTGCCAAGGCAATTGCACCAGTATTGTCACAAAAGATTTTCATTGGACCCGATGCACTAGGTATGACACCTAGATCGGATATGAACTCCTTCATCCAGACTCCTTCATTTGTTGCTTCCAAAGCAGCTATGTATTCCGCTTCACACGTAGATCCCGCCACGACGCTTTGTTTAGAACTGCACCAACTGACAGCTCCACCGTTTAATGTAAACACATATCCGGTTTGCGATTTAGAATCGTCCGGATCAGTGTCAAAGCTTGCATCAACGTAACCATTTACGATGAGCTCTTTGTCACCTCCATAAACGAGAAACATATCCTTAGTCCTTTTCAGGTATTTCAGGATGTTCTTGACCGCTGTCCAGTGATCCACTCCTGGATTACTTTTGTACCTCCCTTCTAGACTTATAGCAAGGCACACATCAGGTCTGGTACACACCATTGCATACATGATAGAGCCTATGGCTGAAGCATAGGGAACATCTTTCATTTTCTCTCTATCTTCTGCAGTGGTCGGGCATTGAGTCTTACTCAACTTCACACCTTGTAACACAGGCAAGAACCCTTTCTTTGCTTGATCCATTTTGAACTTCTTCAAAACTTTGTCAAGGTATGTGCTTTGTGAAAGTCCAATTAAGCGTCTTGATCTATCTCTATAGATCTCAATGCCTAATATGTAAGTAGCTTCACCGAGGTCTTCCATTGAAAAACTCTTATTCAAGTATCCCTTTATGCTATCCAGAAATTCTATATCATTTCCAATTAGTAATATGTCATCCACATATAATATCAGAAATGCTACAGAGCTCCCACTCACTTTCTTGTAAATACAGGCTTCTCCAAAAGTCTGTATAAAACCAAATGTTTTGATCACACTATCAAAGCGTTTATTCCAACTCCGAGAGGCTTGCACCAGTCCATAAATGGATCGCTGGAGCTTGCACACTTTGTTAGCTCCCTTTGGATCGACAAAACCTTCTGGTTGCATCATATACAACTCTTCTTCCAGAAATCCATTCAGGAATGATGTTTTGACATCCATTTGCCAAATTTCATAATCATAAAATGCGGCAATTGCTAACATGATTCGGACAGACTTAAGCATCGCTACGGGTGAGAAGGTCTCATCGTAGTCAATCCCTTGAACTTGTCGAAAACCTTTTGCAACAAGTCGAGCTTTGTAGACAGTAACATTACCGTCAGCGTCGGTCTTCTTCTTGAAGATCCATTTATTCTCAATTGCTTGCCGATCATCGGGCAAGTCAACCAAAGTCCACACTTTGTTCTCATACATGGATCCCATCTCAGATTTCATGGCTTCAAGCCATTTCGCGGAATCTGGGCTCACCATCACTTCTTCATAGTTCATAGGTTCATCATGATCTAGTAGCATTACTTCCAGAACAGGATTACCGTACCACTCTGGTGCGGATCTTACTTTGTTTGATCTACGAGGTTCAGTAGCAACTTGATCTGAAGTTCTATGATCATCATCATTAACTTCCTCACTAATTGGTTTAGGTGTCACAGAAACCGGTTTCTATGATGTACTACTTTCCAATAAGGGAACAGGTACAGTTACCTCATCAAGTTCTACTTTCCTCCCACTCACTTCTTTCGAGAGAAACTCCTTCTCTAGAAAGGATCCATTTTTAGCAACGAATGTCTTGCCTTCGGATCTGTGATAGAAGGTGTACCCAACAGTCTTCTTTGGGTATCCTATGAAGACATATTTCTCCGATTTGGGTTCGAGCTTATCAGGTTGAAGCTTTTTCACATAAGCATCACAGCCCCAAACTTTAAGAAACAACAACTTTGGTTTCTTGCCAAACCATAGTTCATAAGGCGTCGTCTCAACGGATTTTGATGGTGCCCTATTTAACGTGAATGCGGCCGTCTCTAAAGCATAACTCCAAAACGATAGCGGTAAATCTGTAAGAGACATCATAGAACGCACCATATCAAGTAAAGTACGATTACGACGTTCGGACACACCATTACGTTGTGGTGTTTCGGGTGGCGTGAGCTGCGAAACTATTCCGCATTGTTTCAAATGTAGACCAAACTCATAACTCAAATATTCTCCTCCACGATCAGATCGTAGAAACTTTATTTTCTTATTACGATGATTTTCAACTTCACTCTGAAATTCTTTGAACTTTTCAAATGTTTCAGACTTATGCTTCATTAAGTAGATATACCCATATCTGCTTAAATCATCTGTGAAGGTGAGAAAATAATGATATCCGCCACGAGCCTCAACATTCATCGGACCACATACATCTGTATGTATGATTTCCAAAAAATCTGTTGCTCTCTCCATAGTACCGGAGAACGGCGTTTTAGTCATCTTGCCCATGAGGCACGGTTCGCAAGTACCAAGTGATTCATAATCAAGTGGTTCCAAAAGTCCATCAGTATGGAGTTTCTTCATGCGCTTTACACCAATATGACCTAAACGGCAGTGCCACAAATAAGTTGCACTATCATTATCAACTCTGCATCTTTTGGCTTCAACATTATGAATATGTGTATCACTACTATCGAGATTCATCAAAAATAGACCACTCTTCAAGGGTGCATGACCATAAAAGATATTACTCATGTAAATAGAACAACCATTATTCTCTGATTTAAATGAATAACCGTCTCGCATCAAACAAGATCCAGATATAATGTTCATGCTCAACGCTGGCACCAAATAACAATTATTTAGGTCTAATACTAATCCCGAAGGTAGATGTAGAGGTAGCGTGCCGACCGCGATCACATCGACTTTGGAACCATTTCCCACACGCATCGTCACCTCGTCCTTTGCCAGTGTTCGCTTAATCCGTAGTCCCTGTTTCGAGTTGCAAATATTAGCAACAAACCAGTATCAAATACCCAGGTGCTACTGCGAGCTCTAGTAAGGTACACATCAATAACATGTATATCACATATACCTTTGTTCAGCTTGCCATCCTTCTTATCCGCCAAATACTTGGGGCAGTTCCGCTTTCAGTGACCAGTCTGCTTGCAGTAGAAGCACTCAGTTTCAGGCTTAGGTCCATACTTGGGTTTCTTCTCCTGAGCAGCAACTTGCTTGCTGTTCTTCTTGAAGTTCCCCTTCTTCTTCCCTTTGCCCTTTTTCTTGAAACTAGTGGTCTTGTTGACCATCAACACTTGATGCTCCTTCTTGATTTCTACTTCCGCAGCCTTTAGCATTGCGAAGAGCTCGGGAATTGTCTTATCCATCCCTTGCATATTATAGTTCATCACGAAGCTCTTGTAGCTTGGTGGAAGTGATTGGAGAATTCTGTCAATGACGCTATCATCCAGAAGATTAACTCCCAGTTGAATCAAGTGATTACAATACCCAGACATCTTGAGTATATGCTCACTGACAGAACTATTCTCCTCCATCTTGCAGCTATAGAATTTATTGGAGACTTCATATCTCTCAATCCGGGCATTCTGCTGGAATATTAACTTCAACTCCTGGAACATCTCATATGCCCCATGACGTTCAAAACGTCGTTGAAGTCCTGGTTCTAAGCCGTAAAGCATGGCACATTGAACTATCGAGTAGTCATCAGCTTTGCTCTGCCAGACGTTCTTAACGTCGTCAGTTGCATCAACAGCAGGCCTGGCACCCAGTGGTGCTTCCAGGACGTAACTCTTCTGTGCAGCAATGAGGATAATCCTCAAGTTACGGACCCAGTCCGTGTAATTGCTACCATCATCTTTCAACTTTGCTTTCTCAAGGAACGCATTAAAATTCAATGGAACAACAGCACGGGCCATCTATCAACATAAACAAGCAAGATACTATTAGGGACTAAGTTCATGATAAATTTAAGTTCAATTAATCATATTACTTAAGAACTCCCACTTAGATAGACATCCCCCTAATCATCTAAGTGATCACGTGATCCAAATCAACTAAACCATAACCGATCATCACATGAAATGGAGTAGTTTTCAATGGTGAACATCGCTATGTTGATCATATCTACTATATGATTCACGCTCGACCTTTCGGTCTCAGTGTTCCGAGGCCATATCTGCATATGCTAGGCTCGTCAAGTTTAACCTGAGTATTCTGCGTGTGCAAAATTGGCTTGCACTCGTTGTAGATGGACGTAGAGCTTATCACACCCGATCATCATGTGGTGTCTGGGCACGACGAACTTTGGCAACGGTGCATACTCAGGGAGAACACTTTTTATCTTCAAATTTAGTGAGAGATCATCTTATAATGCTACCGTCAATCAAAGCAAGATAAGATGCATAAAAGATAAACATCACATGCAATTAATATAAGTGATATGATATGGTCATCATCATCTTGTGCTTGTGATCTCCATCTCCGAAGCACCGTCATGATCACCATCGTCACCGGCGCGACACCTTGATCTCCATCGTAGCATCGTTGTCGTGATCGCCAATCTTATGCTTCTACGACTATCGCTACCGCTTAGTGATAAAGTAAAGCATTACAGGGCGATTGCATTGCATACAATAAAGCGACAACCATATGGCTCCTGCCAGTTGCCGATAACTTGGTTACAAAACATGATCATCTCATACAATAAAATTTAGCATCATGCCTTGACCATATCACATCACAACATGCCCTGCAAAAACAAGTTAGACGTCATCTACTTTGTTTGTTGCAAGTTTTACGTGGCTGCTACAGGCTTAAGGAAGAACCAATCTTACCTACGCATCAAAAACCACAACGATAGTTTGTCAAGTTGGTGTTGTTTTAACCTTCGCAAGGACCGGGCGTAGCCACACTCGGTTCAACTAAAGTTGGAGAAACTAACACCCGCCAGCCACCTGTGTGCAAAGCACGTCGGTAGAACCAGTCTTACGTAAGCGTACACGTAATGTCGGTCCGGGCCGCTTCATCCAACAATACCGCCGAACCAAAGTATGACATGCTGGTAAGCAGTATGACTTATATCGCCCACAACTCACTTGTGTTCTACTCATGCATATAACATCAAACCAGAAAACCTAGGCTCGGATGCCACTGTTGGGGAACGTAGTAATTTCAAAAAAATTCCTATGCACACGCAAGATCATGGTGATGCATAGCAATGAGAGGGGAGAGTGTTGTCTACGTACCCTCGTAGACCGAAGCGGAAGCGTTGACGCAACGTAGAGGAAGTAGCCGTACATCTTCCCGGTCCAACCGATCCAAGCACCGTTACTCCAGCACCTCCGAGTTCTTGGCACACGTTCAGCTCGATGACGCTCCCCGGGCTCCGATCCAGCAAAGCTTCGGGGAGGAGTTCCGTCAGCACGACGGCGTGGTGACGATCTTCATGTTCAACCGTCGCAGGGCTTCGCCTAAGCACCGCTACAATATGATCGAGGTGGAATATGGTGGACGGGGGCACCGCACACGGCTAAGGAACGATCACGAAGATCAACTTGTGTGTTCTAGGGTGCCCCCTGCCCCCGTATATAAAGGATCCAAGGGGAGGGGGCGGCCGGCTAAGGAGGGCGCGCCAAGGGGGAGTCCTACTCCCACCAGGAGTAGGACTCCCTTCTTTCCTAGTTGGAGAAGGAGAAGTGGGAAAGAGGAGGAAGAGGGAAAGGAAAGGGGGGGGCGCCGCCCCCCTCTCCTTGTCCTATTTGGACTAGGGAGGGGAGGGGCGCGCGGCCACCTCTTGCCTCCTTTCCTCTTCTCCCTTAGGGCCCATGTAGGCCCAATAACCCCCGGGGGGTTTCGGTAACCCCCGGTACTCCGGTAAAATCCCGATTTCACCCGAAACGATTCCGATAACCAAATATAGGCTTCCAATATATCGATATTTATGTCTCGACCATTTCGAGACTCCTCGTCATGTCCATGATCACATCCGGGACTCCGAACAACCTTCGGTACATCAAAATACATAAACTCATAATGAAACTGTCATCGTAACGTTAAGCGTGCGGACCGTACGATTCGAGAACAATGTAGACATGACCGAGACACGTCTCTGGTCAATAACCAATAGCGGAACCTGGATGCTCATATTGGTTCCTACATATTCTACGAAGATCTTTATCGGTCAGACCGCATAACAACATACGTTGTTCCCTTTGTCATCGGTATGTTACTTTCCCGAGATTCGATCGTCGGTATCTCAATACCTAGTTCAATCTCGTTACCGGCAAGTCTCTTTACTCGTTCCGTAATACATCATCTCACAACTAACTCATTAGTTCCAATGCTTGCAAGGCTTATGTGATGTGCATTACCGAGAGGGCCCAGAGATACCTCTCCGACAATCGGAGTGACAAATCCTAATCTCGAAATATGCCAACCCAACATGTATCTTTGGAGACACCTATAGAGCACCTTTATAATCACCCAGTTACGTTGTGACGTTTGGTAGCACACAAAGTGTTCCTCCGGCAAACGGAAGTTGCATAATCTCATAGTCATAGGAACATGTATAAGTCATGAAGAAAGCAATAGCAACATACTAAACAATCGGGTGCTAAGCTAATGGAATGGGTCATGTCAATCAGATCATTCACCTAATGATGTGATCCCGTTAATCAAATAACAACTCTTTGTCCATGGTTAGGAAACATAACCATCTTTGACTAACGAGCTAGTCAAGTAGAGGCATACTAGTGACACTCTGTTTGTCTATGTATTCACACATGTATTATGTTTTCGGTTAATACATATCTAGCATGAATAATAAACATTTATCATGATATAAGGAAATAAATAATAACTTTATTATTGCCTCTAGGGCATATTTCCTTCAGATCCTTCCTTCTCGCACGGCTCGGAGCTCTTGACATTCATTGGTGTTGTGGGTGTGGAGGGCGTGGTACACGCAGTACCAGCTGCCCTTGGAAGGCTCGGGCTGATCTCTGCCCCGCTTGGTGTCTGGTTCTGCCGCGAACACGGCAGCCCCCTTGTGCTTCACATCCTTGGCCTTGGGCTTCTTCTCTTCCGGGTCCGCGACAGGCAGCTCGAGGAGGGAGAGACGCCCTTCCTCAGCCCTGGCGCACTTGGTTGCCAAGTTGAACAGCTCCAAAGAAGTGCATAGGTCTTCATGCATCGCCAGCTCCTCCTTCATCTTGACATCGCGCACGCCGTCGGAGAAGGCTGAGATGATGGCCTCCTCAGTCACCCTGGGAATCTTGAGGCGTGCGTTGTTGAAGCGCTGGATGTACTTCTGCAGGGTCTCCCCGGGTTGTTGCTTGATGCGGCGCATGTCGCTCACGGCGGGTGGCCGGTCGCGAGTACCTTGGAAGTTGGCGATGAAGCGGGTGCGCATCTCGTCCGAGGAGGAGATCGTGCCTGGAGCCAGGTTCAGGAGCCAGGTGCGGGCCCCGTCCTTGAGCGCCATGGGAAACCAGTTCGCCATGACCTTCTCGTCTCCGTTGGCAGCTTCGATGCCCAGCTCGTAGAGCTGGAGGAACTCTGCAGGGTCAGTCATGTCGTCGTAGCGAGGAGGCAGGTCTGGCTTGAACTTGCCAGGCCACGCGACACTGCGTAGCTCGGTGGTGAAGGCACGGCAGCCTGCTGTGGCCACGGGAGGCCTTGGGTGATGGAGAGTTTGGTCTTGCATGTCCCCACGTGCCGCAGCTGGGTCTTGACATGCGGGAGCAGGAGCATGGTCGCGACGTGCTGGAGCAGGGAGCGCCCGGGCAGCTTCTTGTGGGCGAGGGACTTCCTGGCAGCTCTGCTCTTGCTGCGCTGGCACCTGACGGAGCGGGTTCCGCCCAGGGGCCACGCGCCTGGAGCCATGGCGCCTTCTTGAGGAGGAGGCGGCCGGGGCGCCGCCGGAGCTTCGTCGCCCGTGCGGGGCGGGGTGCGGTGCAGCGGAACGGACGGCGCAGGAGAGCCCCCTGTGGCGCGGACGAGCTCGGCAATGCGGTCGAGCCATTCTTCGTAGGCGTCATCGACGGGGCGGTAGCGCAGGAGCTCGTTTGCCGCGATGAGCGCAGCTCGAGCCTCCATGGATGCGCGGAGCACGCGGAACGAAGAACCAGCTAGGGGGAGCGAGGGAGTTGCGGTGCGGCCGTCTTGCCGCACGGACGGATGATGAGACGATGCTTGCTGCTCGTCCCTCGCCGGGCCGGTGGCGGCGTTGACGGCAGGTGACGGGGAATGGTGAGGACGCCCGCCGACAGGAGCCGTCTGGGCGACGCGGGAAGCGAGAGCGGCCCGGCACTCGGCGCGGGCCCGACGAGCGTCAGACATGGGTGCGATGGTCGGAGGAGAACGGGGTGGTGGAAGACGAATTCCGACGCACCCCTACCTGGCACGCCGTTGTGGTGTAATACCCTACTCCAGTTTGTGGCGTGGTGGATTGCCTCTTGGGCTGATGATGATGAATGATACAAGGAAGAACAGCCTCGTGAGGGTCTGTTCTTGGCTGGGGCGATGAACTGCTGGGAGGAGTTCAGCCACCCTTCTCTCTCTCTCTCTGATTGTCTTTCTCCGATTCAACCTCCTATCGAACCTCTCCTCTTAACCCCTCCGAACCCCCTCTCTGATCGAACCCCCCTCTTCTGTGGGTGGATGGTCCTATTTATAGAGGCCTTGGTCCTCTTCCCAAATATTGAGCGGGAAGGGAGTCAACAATGGCGGGCTAATTTGAAGGGGGATAGCTAGTACTCGCTACCCTGACAAAAGTAGTCTTCGCCTGCACAAAGCTCTAGTGGTGACGCCGTCTTGGGCTCCACGATGACCTCCGTCTTGCAGTCTTCCTGGTCTTGGTCTCGTTGCACCGAAATGGCAACCTTTGTCTGATGCCTCGGTACTCCGCAGCTGCGCTTGCCCCCTTTGCACCAAAGAGGAAAGGAGGACATTGCGCGGGCTGGCACCCGCCTGGCGCCCTTGGTCGTCATGGCTTGTGTCACAGGCACCTCGTGAGATACCCCGCCTTGATATCTCCGCCTCCTCGCGAGCCAGCCTGATGAGGCCGTGCCTGAGGAAGCTCTGTGTCGTCCATCCCGCAAGGCTTGGCCCCTCACGAGAGTCTTGAGTCTGTGTTGATGAAGATGGACCATGTTGGACCCCCTCTTGAGCCACGCCGCAAGCCGCAGGCAGGCAAGTCTGGGAACCTCATTCCTAGAACACCGACAGTCTTCAAACCGAAGCCGCCGCCTTGGGCCGCCCTGCGCTATGAGCCGCCCGGTATCACAAACGCCTCCGCTGTGGCCCACCTGTACCTCTGTGTGTTCTCCTCAGCCGCCGGCCCCGCCATGAGCGAGTTTGCCTCCGCCTCATCGCCGTCAGCAAGCCGCCGTCCACCGGGCTTGTTGCTCTTCGGCCTCCCGCCGCCTATCACTGCTGAAATTGCCTCGCCGGGGCGCGCATCAGCAGCAATGTTAAGCTGCCGCCCGCCTAAGCCGCAGCCGCTGCTCTGGAAAACTACTTCTATCATTCTGCTATGCCG
This sequence comes from Triticum dicoccoides, assembly GCF_002162155.2. NCBI lineage: Eukaryota > Viridiplantae > Streptophyta > Magnoliopsida > Poales > Poaceae > Triticum > Triticum dicoccoides. The sequence continues at coordinate 400,834,786 of NC_041392.1, forward strand.
CGCCGTCTGATGCTCGGCCTCACGTGCTTGCACCTTGCCACCACCGGTTAGCCGCCGCTACAACCGCGGCTCCGCCTCCAGCCGCCCGGCGCCTCCGTCAGCACTGCGCCAGGCTTTTGCGCCGGACGCCCTCTTCTACCAGGCTGGGCTGCTGTGTTGTTCCTCCCCTTGCGGTGAGCCGCTTCCATGCGCCCCTAACGACTGCTCTGCCGCCCGTTCGCTGCTCTATGAGGGTCATTGTTAATTGTTGTCTGCAAAGAAAGCGAGGCCGAGACCCGCCGGTGCTCCCGTTGAACCGCCACTACTATTCGCCTTTGCTGCGACCCCTGCACCTCCGCGCTACACAACCCGGCAGACCCCCGCAGACTCCTCCCGCTGCCTTGCTCGTTGTGGACAGTCACCCAAGCAAAAGAGGGACTGGCATACTACATGGAGTATACACTTGTGTTGGTCGGTGTTTGACTGCTTTCTCCAAATTCCAGTACGTATGTGTGTGTACTACTTCAGTGTGCGCTAGTGCTTCTATTGTCCCGACTGTCTCAAGATCCAGAGGCCACGACCACCTCCTGTACGGCAGAAGAGAGGAAGCAGCATGGGCACGACGTGTGGATGATAGCAACGAACGGCCGGATGGCACGCCGCGTAGAGGCGCACAGCTGCGCGAGATGTCCGGGTTATGGCCGCCATCATCCCCAAGCGTCATGGACAGCAGCACTGACAGACAGAACAGCGGCACAGTCATATACGTCCAACGTTGCCGTATGTACACTAAAGTAGCATTCAAAGGCAATCAATCAAACGGGAGCTTTTTACGTGGAAACAAAGAACACCATTTTGGATTTTTGACTTTCTGGTCTCACGGCCATGACAACAAAAGCTCAGATTAAACCGCTCGACGGGAATCATCAGTGACATCATACTTCAGATATGAAGTGATCCAGAAATTGCTGCTACTGCTACTATTAAACAAGCCGGGGACAATCTGCTACATCATTGAAACTAAGTGGTACTACTCTCCATCCCATGTGAAGGTTAAAACTACAGCAGAGTTTGCGCGAGAATGAAGAAGTAATACTACTGCCTTTTGGATCGACAGGACTAAGACTATGTCCAGCATTATCCAGCATCAGTATCCGCCTTATCCGGCAAAAAAACAGGTGCTATTTACCCTATTTATTTTTAAGCACGTATTAATTCATCCGAGCAAAACTACTTTGGCCTGCTGTATTTTGTATGTAGGAGAATTGTTCATTACAAAGTGGTATTATACCGTGGAGACGGAGGCGTGCCAACATCACTCGGTACAGGTGGTCTTCCTTACTCAACGGACTCCCGCACCGGCCTACAAATGCCATGGACGTCTCTCGCGAGCGCACCAGCTTACAACGTCACGGACGACTCACCCGTCCGCTCTCGCGGCCAGTTCACGCGTCCGCGCTAGCTTACAACGAGGAGGACAACTTACTCGTCCGCACCGGCTTACAGCGCCGCGGCCGACTCATCTGTCTGCTCCCTCGGCCGACTCGCTCGTGATTGATTTCAACTTCACCATAGTGATCATCAACTTTGCGGCGGATAATTTCTAGCCTAACATATCAGCTTCAGCATACAAAGCTCCGTTGTTCAACTATATGCCGATTTAAATCACGGTCAAATATGGAGAATCTCAAGCCAACTCCTCGAGTCGTCTTAAGACTCGGGGGCTACATGGACATGACTCACCCAATTCAAGAACTCCGGGTCATTGGAGGGGAAGATAACTCGGTCCAGGAGGCTACTGCTATATTGATGAACACGGACATGACTCGGCCAATTCAAGAACTCTGGGTCATTGGAGGGGAAGATAACCCGGTCCCGGAGGCTACTACTATATTGATGAAAATTTAAAGGCCGTCAGAAAATTTCCGGCTCAAAATGAAGAATGCCGGTTTAAAATCCGGCTCAAGAAAAATCTGTCTCTCACAAAGCATTGAAGCTCTCAATATCCGGCTCATAATCCGGCTCAAGAGAAATCCGTCTCCCACAAAGCTCTGAAGCTATCAAAACTGGCTTAAAAGTTCTGGTTCAAGAAGAATATTATCTCTCGCAAAGTTCGAGCTCTTAGAAAAAAAGGTTGCCAAAGAGAAGTTGCTGCCATGATACGCGGTTCAAACATGGTTATCCTGCCTTATGGGCTTATCTTATTGGTCACATGGGGGCTTCTACTTTATACAGCAAAGTTATTATTACCCTTTGAATCCGGCTTATAGGCCACACAAAAGAAAATGGGGGCTTACTACCCAGGTTAAAAGGGACCAAACAGAGTAAGCACAACTCAAACATAGGTACCCCTTAAGCACAGCTCAAAATATTGCTTGGGGGCTCTTTTGTTCTAAAGAACAAAGAGTTCATAACCTTGTGATAGGCTATAAAAGCCAGGCTTGGAAGCCGGGTGTATTCACCTAAAACCCCGGGTTATCCTGCCTGCATGCCAGCTGCTTCTTCATCAGGTAATCCTGATTGACCCGCTGAACTCTTAACAGTCAATCTTTTAAACAAGACCCTGAACTCATTAAGGTTAAAATGTCGATTTGTCATGAGAGGGCACGGTTTACGGAAAGTAAGGAGAAGCTCAGGCTGATAAAGCCGCCTTCCTTGAAACTTGAATAAATCGGTCTGTGATGCACGATGCTACTCTGACCCCGCGTACTCCTGATAAGTCTATCTTTAAATAAGAACTAAACGTATCTGGGTTAAAATGTCGATTGGGTAATGTGAGTGCCGGCTCACGGAAAGCGCGTACCTTCCAGTGGCTAATTGAAAGTGCAACTATCCCTAGGTGGTTTTGGTATTCCTAACAACATATAGCTCACTGAGCTAATGCTATTCCAAGATTAGTATTTCAGGAAAAGCTCAATGAATGGCATGGCATGGATGAGGAAAGTGGACCCCTCAAAATACTAAGGACAAAAAGATTGGCTCAAGCTCAAAGCTCAAGACTCTACATTTTATATTTTAGTGATCCAAGATCACATTGAGTCTATAAGAAAAGCCAATACTATCAAGGAGGGATGAGGTGTTTCTTGATGAGGTTCTTGCTTCATAGTGCTTACTGATATGCTCCAAAGCCCTCAACTACCTTCCCACATCCACATATGACCTAAACCAAAAGTCAAACTCGGCCCCACCAATTCTTTCTATCCGGCGCCACCGAGTTCAGATGTCATAGCCACTGCCACAAACCCTAGGCAAATCGGTCTCACCGATAAGGATCTCAGTCACACCGAGATGGGGTTGTAATCTCTCTGTTTCCCTTCGTAACATTTCGATCCTACCAAGATGAGCGATCGGTCCCACCGAGATTGCAATGTAAACTCTCTGTTTCCCTTTTGTAACATTTCAGTCCCACCGAAATGAGCGATCGATCCCACCGAGTTTACCTGACCAACTCTCTGGTTAGCTTATTACCAAAATCGATCCCACCGAGTTTGTGTAATCGGTCACACCAAGATTACGTTATGCCCTAACCCTAACCATATCGGTCCTACTGAGGTGCATCTTAGTCCCACCAAAAATCCTAATGGTCACTAGGTTTGCTAAATCGGTCCGACCAAGTTTCTCAATTTGGTCTCATCGAGATTGGTAAATTGTGTGTAACGGTTAGTTTTTGTGTGGAGGCTATATATACCCCTCCACCCACTCTTCATTCGTGGAGAAAGCCATCAGAACATATCTACACTTCCAATACACATTTTCTGAGAGAGAACCACCTACTCATGTGTTGAGGCCAAGATATTCCATTCCTACCATATGAATCTTGATCTCTAGCCTTCCCCAAGTTGCTTTCCACTCAAATCATCTTTCCACCAAATCCATATCCTATGAGAGAGAGTTGAGTGTTGGGGAGACTATCATTTGAAGCACAAGAGCAAAGAGTTCATCATCAACACACCATTTGTTACTCTTGGAGAGTGGTGTCTCCTAGATTGGCTAGGTGTCACTTGGGAGCCTCCGACAAAGATTGTGGAGTTGAACCAAGGAGTTTGTAAGGGCAAGGAGATCGCCTACTTCATGAAGATCTACCGCTACTGAGGCAAGTCCTTTGTGGGCGATGGCCATGATGGGATAGACAAGGTTGCTTCTTCGTGGACCCTTCGTGGGTGGAGCCCTCTGTGGACTCGCGCAACTGTTACCCTCCGTGGGTTGAAGTCTCCATCAACGTGGATGTACGATAGCACCACCTATCGGAACCACGACAAAAACATCTGTGTCTCCAATTGCATTTGAATTCTCCAAACCCTTCCCTTTACATTCTTGCAAGTTGCATGTTTTACTTTCTGCTGCTCATAGACTATTTGCATGCTTGCTTGAATTGGGTTAAGATTGCTTCATTTGTGCTAAGTTGCTAAAATCTGCCAAGAACTAAAATTGGGAAAATGATAGATTTTTAATTGGTCAAGTAGTCTAATCACCCCCCCTCTAGACATACTTTCGATCCTACAAGTGGTATCAGAGCTAGGTTTCCATTTGCTTTGATTTCTATAGCTTTTGGTGGTCATAGCCTTGGTTTCACAACCTAGGAGAGTATGGAGTCTAGCGAGGGAAATTATCACCGTAGAGGTCCTTACTTTGATGGTACTAATTTTGCTAGTTGGAAGCATAAGATGAAAATGCATATTCTTGGACATAACCCCACCGTTTGGGCTATTGTGTGTGTTGGCTTGCAAGGTGAATTCTTTGATGCGAGAGAACTGAATCGTGAAGCTACCGCGGACGAGTTGAAGATGCTACAATACAATGCTCAAGCTTGTGATATCCTCTTCAACGGATTGTGCCCCGAAGAATTCAACAAAATCAGCCATCTTGAGAATGCAAAGGAAATTTGGGATACTTTGATTGATATGCACGAAGATACCGACTCTGTCAAGGAATCCAAGTTGGATGTGCTTCAAAGTCAACTTGACAAGTTCAAAATGAAGGATGGTGAAGGTGTCGCTGAAATGTACTCTAGGCTTGCTCTTATCACAAATGAGATTGTTGGCTTAGGAAGTGAAGAGATGACCGACAAATTCATCATCAAGAAGATCCTAAGAGCCTTGGATGGAAAATACGATACCGTATGCACATTGATCCAAATGATGCCGAATTACAAAGATCTCAAGCCAACGGAAGTCATTAGAAGAATTGTTGCTCATGAGATGTCACTCAAGGATAAGGAGGAGCTCCATAACAAGTCAAGTGGTGCTTACAAAGCCTCATGCGAAGCCCCCACATCCTCAAGTGAGAAACAAACCTTCAATGAAGAATTGAGCCTAATGGTGAAGAACTTCAACAAGTTCTACAAGAATAGAACAAAAGAGAGAAATTCCAAGTCAAGGTCCTACAATGACAAAAGATCTTCTAGTCGAGAGCGAAACTGCTACAATTGTGAAGACCCGGACACTACTCCAATGAGTGTATGGCTCCCCACAAGAGAAGAGAAGATTCTTCCAAAAGAAGAAGTAGAAGAGAAGAATCACCATCAAGGGAGAGAAGGAGTAGGGATGATCGATATGAACGAAGACCCTCTCGGAGAAGCAAGGATTCGGAAAGGAAGGACAAGTCATCAAGGAGCTACACAAAACGAAGACATCAAGCTCATGTTGGTGAATGGGTATCCGGCTCCGACTCCGACAATGACTCTGAGAGAAGCTATCACTCCAACTCTGAATATACTCAAGATGAAGGTGTTGCCGGTCTAGCACTTGTGTCAACCAACTCCTACGACATATTTGATTCACCAAATGAAGGAATTGGAAGATGCTTCATGGCCAAAGGTCCAAAGGTATCACACCTCGAGTATGTTGATTTCAATAGTGATGAAGATGACTTGTTAGGTGATGATGATTTACTTGTTGACAACTATAGTGATGAATACTATGATGAAATGTCAATTAATCATGCTAATCAAGATGAAACGAATGACAATGATAAGGAGAAGATTGAGTCTCTAACTAAAGAACTAAACACTCTTAAGTTAGCTCATGAAACTATCTTAGGAGATCATCGAGAACTTTTAAGGACTAATGAGAAATTACATTTTGAGAAGCTCAATCTTGAGCAAGAACATGAGTTCTTAAAGGCAATCAATGATGATCTTCGCAAGAAAAGTTCTTCTTACATTGCCAAGCGTTTACTCTTATCCACTTACATGCCTCAAGTCAAGTCTATTAACAAGAACAAGAAAGATTCTTCTTCTAGTAGTAACAATAATCATGCTAAATCCAATGTTGTTGCTTCTAATAGTTCTCTTGATTCCACTAATGATTCTCTTAGCCAAGTTACACTCGAGCAAGAAAATAGCTTATTGAAGGGAATTATAGAGAAAGGTGTTTACAAGAGCCTTGCCGGAAGTAAGCAATTCGAGGAAATTGTACGCAAGCAAGGAAGGCACCGGAAGAATCAAGGTGTTGGTTTTGAACGAAAGTTCAATGCCAATGGAGTGGGAAGAAGATCAATACCCCAAGACGAAGTTTGTTCCTCAACAAGAGAAGTATGATCCTACTTCTTCCAAAGGGACACAAGCTCAAGATGATCTTCCACCACAAGACCACAAGCAAAAAGGCAAGGACAAGCTTCAAGAGGAAATTGATGCATTTGAAGAAGCTCCTAAGGCCTTGGTCAAGTGGGTTCCCAAGACTACACCAAGTTCCACTTCATCAAGTACAACTACAACTCTGAGGATTCCCATCAAGATGGTGTGGATCCCGGATAAGAAGAACTAGAGAGTTCTTGAGGGTGACTCCGCCAACATACTTCACTCTTATCATTTTGGCAAGAACAAGTGCAATCAACTTCCACATCCTGCACTAGTTCAAGGAGTCACAAACCCTCTTGTTGGTAAGACAAGGGACAAGGTAACCTAAAGCTTTCATAGACATCATCTTGTGTGTGCATCACTCTATGTCTATGGATATTCTTGTTTGTTTCTTGTGGGACTAACCCGTGTAGGTATTGAAAGTGCAACTCACTCCAAAGGATAGCTCCAAATGATCTACATCAACATAGAGAATCCACATCTTCAACACCTACATGAAGTCATCATCGACAAAACCCAAGGTTAGTTCATCCCTCTTAGGGGGGATCTCACATCTAGGGGGAGCTTTACTCTAACAATTGAGTTAAAACAACTCTAATGGTGTGAATACAACAACGCTTTATGTAAAAGTGGTAACCCCACTCGTGCTTAAACGATGAGTATGACCTATGATCAAATGTTCTCATTTGACTCCTAAGTCAATATACTCATATATAGATGACCTAGTCATCGCCAATTGCTTGATAGATGCTAGAATTGTTTGTGCATGCTTTGCCACATATTTCATTTGTCATTTTATTGTGTGAGCATGTTGGTTGCATAATTTACTCATTCGAGGACATCCACTTGTTGTTTTGATTGATTGGTTTCCTTTTATTTTGGCCAAGTGGATGGACAAGAATGCCTAAGAACCTTCTCTGGCTATCTATGCTTTTCTCGTCTCAAACTCTATTCGTGCTGCATCACAAAATTTGATCAAGTTAGATTCGAACCACTCTGTGTGAGGAGCACTCGAAGTCCCTGATTCTTCATAGACTTGAACTTCCAAAACTTCTTTGTGCATTTAGGTCTGACCGATTCACCCATTTCGGTCATACCGAGATCACTAAGTCGATCTAGGTTTTCAACCTCGGTGCAACCGATTTGAACTTTTCGGTCACATCGAGTTGCAGTAACTGCTTGCAGTTATGCATCTCGGTGCCACCGAGTTGTTCCACTCGGTCACACCGACAGGGTTGGGCTATATATATCCACGGGTCAAATTTTGGAAAACTTTCCGAACCTCCTCGACCCGCGCTTAGCCTGCTCTTCCTCCCTGGGTCTCCGGGTCGTCCTCCTCGTCGCCAGCCGCCTCCTGCCGCTGGTCTCCGTCGCCGTCAACGGGAATCATCCCCGCCGTTGCCGATGTAGTGAGTTCATCGCCGAACTAGGGTATGAACTCGATCACTGTGCTATCCTTATCTGATTCCTAGCACATTGTGTTCGCCATGTATCTTGCCACGATTGAGATCATTCTATCCATCGAAAACACTCTATAGTTTAGTCGTGAATTGAGAATTTAGGGTTATGTTTCCGCCGAAACCATCTCGGACCCACCGAGTTGTGGAACTCGGTACCACTGATTCGGCTCAGGCCATTGCACATGTGATTCTCGGTCTGACCGAGAATTGCAAATTGGTGTGACTGAGTTCAGGACTTTGTGAAACCCTAGCAGTCTCGGTGCCACCGAACTGTGACTCGGTCTAACCGAGTTCACTAGTTTAGGTTCCAACAGCTGCTTCGGTATCACCGAGTTTACAAATCGGTTGATCCGAAATGCTTTCTGTGGAAAACTAAAACTAAGTTTTTGACTCATTCTTTTGCAAAAACCTCTACATTTTGTGATGCTCATCCACTCTATCTCATCTATATCTATTCACAGGGTCTACTGTCAGTGTTTGCAATATGTCTGATCAGAGTGACAGCCAGAACAAGTCAGAGGAGCAGTTTCACTTGAGTGAGGGCACTAGTCCCTCTAGCAGCTCAGATGATGGAAGCAGGAGCACCCCAAGCAACTTACCCAAAGCTACCACCAGGGCCAGAAAGAAGAAGACGTCTAAATCTGAGGATGAAGACTATGTGGCAGTTGAGGATGAGGCCACTTCCAAGAAGAAAGTGGTTAAAAAGGAATATAGCACTGCTGCTGCAACTAAGCAAAGTCTGAAGACCAAGAGGCCAGCAGGAAGACAACCAATGTCTAAAGCCAGAGCCTCTACTCAAGTACCTTTGGAATTTGAACCCAAAGAAGCTGCTGCAGAAGGGAAGAAGAGGAAAGAGAGGATCAAGAAGACCACTGCCAGAGTGCTTGGGAGATCCTCAATCATGAGAGATTCTGAAGAGGAAGAGAAAGAAGATGCTGCACCAGCACCCAAAGCTCAGAAGCTTAGGGTGATGCCATCAGGGCAGGGGTTGTTCCATCTAAGCCTAAGACTGCTCATAAGGCTGCTGCTCTATCTCCAAAGCCAAAACCAAAGAGGAGCACCAGGAACATCCCTGCTGAGGAGAAGAACAAGGCCCCAGTGCCTGAAGCTGAAATGGAAGAAGAAGATGATGAGTCACATGTCTTGAGGAAGTTAAAGCCAAAAATTCCAGATCACAGTGATGCTCATCCAGTTGCAGAGAACATGGAAGTCAGGAAGGACTCAGGTCTAAGGCTATGGAGAGAGTCTGATCCATATGCCACCAGGAGAAGGACTGCTATGGACTACATGTTCCATACCAAAGAACAACATGATTTCTATGAGGCAGTGTTGCTTGACAAGAAGCCCATAGTATGTGACATGAGATGAGTCGAGTGGGACTACATCAAGGAGAATGATGAACATTATCCAGGTGTGTATGACAGTTTTAAGGCTTGTGGAGTTGATGAGTTTGTGGCTCAGAAGCTCACAAAATGGAATGATGAGCTTATCATGCAGTTCTACTCCATAGCTCACTTCTACCCAGATGGAAGGACTGTCTAGATGTCTGAAGGTACGAGGTACCAGTCAACAGTTGCAGAATGGGCTAAGTTGATCAATGCCCCAGAAGAGAGTGAAGATGACTTGGATGTCTATGCCAAGAAGAAGAAGGATCACAACTCCATGGCACACATGTACAAGGAGATCCCAGATGCTGCTCTTGAGACACACAAGTTTGGATATGTACATTATCTTCTGTCAGGCTTGCCAACTATCAACTGGATCCTCAGGCACACTCTCTTGCCAAAGTCAGGTGATCACAAAGATGATCAGAGGCCATGCAATTAACTTGCTTCACATCTTTGATGTCCCACAGAAGTTCAAAGTCATGAGCCTCATAGTGGAAACCATAAAGAGGACAGTTGCAGATCAGAAGAGGAGCTGTGGGTATGCCCCATAGATCCAGGAGCTGATTAACTCCAAGATGGGCACTGGCACATATCTGCTGGACATGGAGCACTTGCCCATCTACCCAGAATTTGAGGACAACACTGTGGTCATGAATGAGGATGAACCATCTTCTGTGCACGTTCAAGCAAAGAGGGAGAAGGCAAAGGTTGAGAAAGCTGCAAGGATGCCAACCATGGAAGAAGCATCTCGGTATCTTCTAAAGAGCAAGCAAGATTAGCTTGGCTACTTGATTGCATCCACTCTGAGGATTGAGAAGGGACTGGCCACCCTGACTCAAAACTAGGAGAGCCTGGAAAGGATCATGGAGCAAAAGTTCTATGACTTGGATGTGAAGGTAACTAAGATTCAGTCTGTTGTGGAGCAACTTCAGGATGATATGCAGGAGAGGAAGGGCAAGACAACCACTGATGCATTTGCCAGAGTGCCTAGAGCTCAGAGGTCAGCTGCAGTGCCAGTTCCAGACACCAGAGCCACTTCATCTGCACCAGCTACAGCTTCAGTGCCACCAGCTCCAGCATCTACTCCATCAGCTCCATCTACATCGACTGAAGCCTTCGTTCTTGGAGTTATCCGGACACCACCACCTGAAGACCAAGCCTGAGAGACGATTTAGTGCTATGCATTTTTTAGGAACTTTTTGGTAACTTGTTGCCAAAGGGGGAGAAAAATGTATAGATCATAGGCTTCGAGAGAGAGCATTGCTTTTTATTCTCTCTTGCTTTGGTGGTTGAACTTTATTTGCTTTGCTTGTTTGAGATACTTTTTGTCTATGTGATACTTGGATGATCACGTGTGTTTGATCATATGCTACTTTGATGCTTGTTGGATGACATTGTCATTTTATCCCTATATGATCATTCACTTTGCTTGGTGATGAGTGCATGTATTTAATTATTATCATTTTGAGCGCTCCACCAAGATGTATGTGACATGGAAGAGTAACCCATGAGCCTAATTCTCTGTGCATTTGCAGTCCAAAGCAAATCATAAACTATGCACAAATTTAGGGGGAGCTCTTGCTTTTCACATACTTCTTAAAGCGGCAATGTTTTTCACTCTTATTATCATTTGTCGAAGCTTTGTTCTATATGTTGTCATCAATTACCAAAAAGGGGGAGATTGAAAGTGCAACTATCCCTAGGTGGTTTTGGTAATTCTAACAACATATAGCTCATTGAGCTAATGCTATTCCAAGATTAATATTTCAGGAAAAGCTCAATGAATGGCATGGCATGGATGAGGAAAGTGGACCCCTCAAAATACTAAGGACAAAAAGATTGGCTCAAGCTCAAAGCTCAAGACTCTACATTTTATATTTTAGTGATCCAAGATCACATTGAGTCTATAGGAAAAGCCAATACTATCAAGGAGGGATGAGGTGTTGCTTGATGAGGTTCTTGCTTCATAGTGCTTAGTGATATGCTCCAAAACCCTCAACTACCTTCCCACATCCACATATGACCTAAACCAAAAGTCAAAATCGGCCCCACCGATTCTTTCTATCCGGCGCTACCGAGTTCAGATGTCATAGCCACTGCCTCAAATCCTAGGCAAATCAGTCTCACTGATAGGGATCTCGGTCACACCGAGATGGGGTTGTAATCTCTCTGTTTCCCTTCGTAACGTTTCGGTCCTACCGAGATGTGCAATCGGTCCCATCGATATTGCAATGTAAACTCTCTGTTTCCCTTTTGTAACATTTCGGTCCCACCGAAATGAGCGATCGGTCCCACCGAGTTTACCTGACCAACTCTCTGGTTAGCTTATTACCAAAATCGGTCCCACCGAGTTTGTGTAATCGGTCACACCAAGATTACATTATGCCCTAACCCTAACCATATCGGTCCTACCGAGGTGCATCTTAGTCCCACCGAAAATCCTAACAGTCATTAGGTTTGCTAAATCGGTCTGACCGAGTTTCTCAATTCGGTCTCACCGAGATTGGTAAATTGTGTGTAACGGTTAGTTTTTGTGTGGAGGCTATATATACCCCTCCACCAACTCTTCATTCATGGAGAAAGCCATCAGAACATACCTACACTTCCAATACACATTTTCTAAGAGAGAACCACCTACTCATGTGTTGAGGCCAAGATATTCCATTCCTACCATATGAATCTTGATCTCTAGCCTTCCCCAAGTTGATTTCCACTCAAATCTTCTTTCCACCATGTGAGAGAGAGTTGAGTGTTGGGGAGACTATCATTTGAAGCACAAGAGCAAGGAGTTCATCATCAGCACACCATTTGTTACTTCTTGGAGAGTGGTGTCTCCTAGATTGGCTAGGTGTCACTTGGGAGCCTCCGACAAAGATTGTGGAGTTGAACCAAGGAGTTTGCAAGGGCAAGGAGATCGCATACTTCGTGAAGATCTACCGCTAGTGAGGCAAGTCCTTCGTGGGTGATGGCCATGATGGGATAGACAAGGTTGCTTCTTCGTGGACCCTTCGTGGGTCGAGCCCTCCGTGGACTCGCGCAACTGTTACCCTCCATGGGTTGAAGTCTCCATCAACGTGGATGTACGATAGCACCACCTATCGGAACCACGACAAAAACATCCGTGTCTCCAATTGCGTTTGAATTCTCCAAACCCTTCCCTTTACATTCTTGCAAGTTGCATGTTTTACATTTTGCTGCTCATAGACTCTTTGCATGCTTGCTTGAATTGGGTTAAGATTGCTTGACTTGTGCTAAGTTGCTAAAATCTGCCAAGAACTAAAATTGGGAAAATGCTAGATTTTTAATTGGTCAAGTAGTCTAATCACCCCCCCCCCCTCTAGACATACTTTCGATCCTACACTAATGCTAGTTTCATTGAAGAAGATATTTTGGCTTGGCGGCCTATGAAAGCCTTGGATTTTCTGTTGTTTCTTGCTTTGAACGTCTTTTTGAGATTTTTTTCTTTTGTGACATAATAATATATGGTTGAAAACCAATAAGGCTTATAATACCTTCTGAGTCATATATGGCATTAACCGATGTTTATTGACCCGGCCTGGCTTTGACTATAAGTCGCCAGTATGAGAAATTATCCGGTGTTTATTAACTCGGCCTGGCTTTGGACTATAAGTCGCCAGGGTATGATGAGAAATTATCCAGTGTTTATTAACCCGGCCTGGCTTTGGACTATAAGACACCAGTGTATGATGATTATGCACTTGGATTTATGCATCCAAGGTTTTGGGATGTTACCCTTTGCTGCGACTGGCATGATAAGCCAGCAATGTTCATAAGTATCACAGCCAGCAATATAAATCAATCCTGCAGGTATGTTTTCCTAGTTATATGAATATGCGAGGTTTGATAACCCATCCTGGTTTTTGACTTTAAGTTGCCAGTATGTTTAGGCTTGAATGGCCTTAATGCTAGTCTTTTCCATAATTGCATAAGACTATATTTGGGTTGTTACCCGCCCTGGCTTTTGACGTTAAGTCGCCAGGGCATATGTTGTTTAAACTCTGTGCAAGATTTGCAGAACTATGTCATATAAATTCAAGCTCATCATCAAAATTGATGTTTCAAAAGGGTTATCCATTCTGGATTTTCTCAAAGGCTATAAGCCGTAGGGTTATGAAAACTCCGGCTTACAATGAATGCACATTAAGTCGCCAACGACCAAGAGCCGCCGGGTATTTAACTCCGGATTATGTTATTCAAATCTTCAATAGCCAAACTTGGCTGGATTTTCATTATGATATTGACTGATTGAGGTTTTCATACCGGATTATATTATTTAAATCTTGAATAACCAACATGGCTGGATTTTTATTATGGTTATCAATAACCAGTATTATGATTGAGGTTTTTAAAGTCACTTCAGCGCAATGGCTATTATTTCTTTATCAATGGATATGATTTATTCTGCAATGGAAGGAATAGTCCCGAGTCGTTGCAGGCTTACAACCCGGCACTTGGGGGCTACATTATTCAAATTGAGATTACATCAAATATGCAAGTCCCATGTCACTACCAGCATGCACCATGGCACTTGGGGGCTAATGCAAGGTCATTTTTTACTTGCCTTATTGAAGATCTGACTCATCACATTGTAATGAGCCGGCCCTTGGGGGCTACCAATTGCTCCTGTCAAAAATTCAAGGTACAGAAAACTTAATCCATTATATTGAAGGGTCCACTGCTCAGTTGGTAGAATACAAAGCTCTTAACCTTATGGACATGGGTTCGAGCCCCATGGTGGGGGTTACATCGTACGATGTTATTTTCAATGAATTATATATAAAGTCCCAACTCAGTATTATCTTACTGAGCCGGCCCTTGGGGGCTACACGTTGATGTTCAAGTCTACATGATCATATCTACAAAGTCCCTGCTCATTATTGCATAATGACCCGGCCCTTGAGGGCTACACTGGTTGAAGTTTTTTATGAGCATAAAGGCAATTACAAGTCCCAGGTTGCTGCAAGCATGACAACCCGGCACTTGAGGGCTACATATGTGGAATATTCAATTTTGACTAGTGACTGAGATGAACAACCTGGATTTCTTCAAGGTTGCAACATTTATATTGAAGCAAGTCTTAAGTTGTTACTACGTTCCCTTCTTAAGACTTGGGGGCTACAAGCGATATGCATATAAGGGAGGTACACTCTCAAGCTTGGTGATTAGCAACAATTATGACCCGGTGCTATCAATATTTACAAACTGGAAATTTTGGCAATGTTAAACCGGCAAGTTCTACATCTTCAAGCCGGCTGAAAATCTGATGAGTATTTCAAGACCAATATTTTTAAGCATTGGGAGCTGAATCAAATGAATTATTCTTCACAATATTTCTGTGAGAAACCAATGTGAGCAAATTGATTATGAAGCTGGTCTATTAACCCGGACTTTCTAGAAGGAGGAAATAACAAGGACTTAAGGGTGATCAGGTACCGGCTTACAAGAACTGTTAACCCGGAGCACAACCTGTCAAATTTGTTCTTGTGTTTGTTTTGCAGGATAAGTTTACCATGGATAAATCCAAGCTAAACTGGGGGCTAATGTCGGGGATATATCCCGCGGTATGACCCGGCCGGATGTATGACCCGGACGGACTTGGCGATTCACTGGTGACCCGCCTTAACTTGGCAACTCACTAAGTGACCCGCCCGGATCTATCCACTCACTGATGACCCGGCCAAGCCAGGTGACTCATTGGTGACCCGGCCGGCGGGTCAGAGGAGCGACAAGACCCAGTGTCCCAATAGGCGGTTCATGGAAGGCCGGCTCGTATTATGGTGGGCCAGCTTAAGATGAAAGGCATAAGGAATATTCTCCTACAAAGGAAGCAAGACTAGGACTCCAGTTGTAATAGAGTAATCCTGATCCTAATAGGACTAGTCATCTAAGCCGCCCCTTCAACATATATAAGGAGGGGCAGGGCACCTCAAGAGGGACAAGTTCCACAAGTTTGATAAGTTAGGGTTAGAAAAACAAGTCCATGGCTCTCGAGTTAGAGCACCTGTGTAATCGTGATCATCATCATCAATATCAATGAAGCAGGATGTAGGCTTTTACCTCCACCGTGAGGGGCCGAACCTGGGTAAAACCTTGCCTCTCTCGTCCTGCTTAACCCCTCTCAAGCTACCACATAGATGCGTTGGCCTCACAACTAAGTCCTTTCAACGAGGACATCTGCCGTGACAATTCCATGACAGACCCTCTGTTTGTCTATGCATATTTCCTTCAAGAAGATTAAGGTAATAACGATCTGTTGAGTGTTAGTAGTGCGGGAGTGATGAGAATATATTTGTGAAATTGTTTCATTAATACCCCAAATAGCTTCGAGGGGTTCCAGAAGCGTTTCAGGGTCACAGGAAGTGTTTC
>NC_041392.1:400851052-400898857 GCF_002162155.2 Triticum dicoccoides
TGTTTTCGGGGATGTTAAATTATATATATAATGCTATGAATTTTTTTAGAACAAATATATATTTAATTTAATATCAATGGGCCTAATAAGGCCAAAAGGTGGAAAAGGAATGGTCACAAGGGCCTAACTAGGAAGGCGCCCCCCTTTTCTTGTGTGTGTGGGGAGGCGCGAATTGGACAAGGGGAGGGAGTCCAACTCCCTCTCCCTAGGTCGGCGCCCCAAGGGGGACTTTTCCCCTTGGTGGCTGCTCTCTCCTCCTCCTACAATCTATATATACTAGGGGATTTTGCTTTATTGGAGACACAAGTTTTGGAGCCTCCTCTAGTTGATCTAGTTCTAGTTCTAGTTGGTCCTAGCTGACTAATTAGAGCTACCTCTAGCCACCTCTAATCCTCATAATTAGAAGCCCCCGTGTAGTTCTAATCTCCTCCCTCTAATTCTCCGGTGACGGTTAGCTCTGGATGGCGAAGCCTGCCGGATCGTGAAGACCGTACGCTTGCAACCAAGTAGAGAGGTCATGCTTTCGGTCTTCAGTTCGAGGGATCGTTCGAGGGCGGTTCGCGGGATCGTCGTCGATGTTCGGGGGACTCCAAGTACGATCTTCACCGACTCGTCTACTCTCGCCGCAGTCTGAAGTCGGTAACGGTCGTTGATCCAAACCCGATATGCATCTTCATATTGTTGATCGGTATTCGTAGGGCGTTTTTTGTTTGTTTTTTTACTACATTTCCCAACACAGCTCCCTATCGTTGTCTATGGACACATTCGGACATGTATGTGGACATCTATTGTGTCTATTTTGGTGTGGTGCATCACGTTGGAGTTGTGACACGAGCAAGTTTCTATTGGCTAAAATAAAGAGTGCACCTTGGGCTATGGTGGCCCATCAACAAGTCGTAGAGACAGCACCCGGGACGCCCCAATATCTCGCTTATAGTAAGGCATATGGCTGCCTCGCCTGGAATGAGCATGAGACTGGTCGGCCTAGCAGACCTCAAAAGCGCTTGTTTTTTCCACCATTTTTCACATTTTTTGTTTTTGTTTTTGTTTTTTTTTATTTATTTATTTTTCTCGCTTTTGTTTATACTTCCAAATATTTGAATTATATTTGTATTACATTTTTGAAAAATGTTAATCATGAATTTAAAAACGATAAATGTGTATGAAAAAAATTCTGATGTATACAAAAATATATACCAAAAATATATAAAGTGTATGAAAAAAGTAGACATAGAACAATATAAATTTTAAAAAATGTAATAATGTATAGAAAATGTTATACATGTATATTATATATACAAAAATGTATGATCTGTATGGGAAAAGTATACATGAAAAATATATGGTTAAAAAATAGTAATCATGTATTTGGAAAAATGTTAAATATGTATATATAAAATGTTCCTGATGTATACAAAAATTAAGAAAAAACTAGTCATAAAAATATTTGTTTAACAAAATATTAGTTATCTATTTTCAAAATATTGAATGTGTATAATTTTTTTATTGCTGATATATACAATTTTTTGCACTATGAAAAGTAGACATAAACATAGGGTGTAGTTACTCTCACTTTTGTTGCATACGTTCTAAGTAGTATATATCATATCGGAGAGTATGTACACGTAGTATGTTGTATATAAGAATATATAGGTAGCATATATACAACTTTTTTGATAGTATGTATCATATTTTGTGCATACTTTATTTCGCGTATAAATATATATGTATTTCACAAATATAGTAAACTATGAGCTCACTTGCAATTTTTTCATACAACTCACTTTGGAGTATCTTAAATATAATATATGAACATACTAAAAATAATAAAGTAGATGGAGAGAAATCTGTTGTGTTCCGTTGCTCTTCTTCCTGCGTGAGTGTGAGTTACTTAAAAAAATGATGAAGTTAAAATAATGGATGTGTGATGGTTCATTGTGTAGGGAAGCGGCAGGAATTCGCTACTACTTTTACATTTACGAATTGGATCCGTGATGGGGTATCCACACAGTGTGCCTCCGTTCCCAGGAGGATGCAGCGGCAGTCGGATTCGCTTCGTAAAAAAATTGTATTTGGATGAATTCCTACAAAAAGAATGTTTGGCAGGTCAGATACAAAATAAACTGAAGTTCAAAAAGATAGCAGACTGCGATCGAAAAACAAGAGAACTTTGTAACAAAAAATAGTAGTTGAACAAAGTTTCTACGGCATATGTAGAATTAGATCAAGAAGAAAAAAGATAACACTAAAAAGACTCTACGTGATGCAGACAGAGTACTAATTGTACATGTATTGGGCATGTACAAATTGGAACATCTACTGTAGGAGTGTTTGGTTTTTACATGTATTTCCTTTTGTTTGAAGTAGTACTACTACTCCACCAGCCACTTGTATATTATTCTTTCTTCCGGTGAAACGTTCAGTGCGACCGCCGTATGTTAAAAGGAGTCTACTCATTTACGAGAAGAGTACATATTCGTGCAACAACAACTGTCTAATATATGTAAAAACAACTATCCATTACTGAAAAAAGATAACTAAAATGCTCAAATTAAAAAAATGTGTCACTCAATATTTTTTAGAGGAAAACATATTTTTTATTTTTAAGTAATCCCTAGAAGGTCATATTAAAACAACAGAATACTTCAAATTGTGGATTGAAAATAGATTTTCTCAGTTTTTAGAAAAAAAACTAGAAGTTCAACTTTAAATAACGAAGCAATTCAAATTTAAATTACAAAGCGATTGGAAAACTCAAAATTTCCCGTTAATAAAAAAATAAACTAAGAAGATCAAATTCAAATAATAGAGTAGTGCGATTTTTATAATTCATGAAGAAAACAAAAAAATGTCACATATAAAATGTTAACTCCTGAAGCTCAAATTTAATAAATTTGAGAGTTCAAAAAAATGTTATGAGTGTACAAAAAAATCCCATGAATTTTCCCATTATTGAAAAATTGAAATTAAAAAAGGAGATGTTAAAAAAGTTCAAATAAAAAAAGTTGGAATTTTATGGTTTTTTAAAAGATCCTAGAAGTTCAAATTTAAAGCTGAGTAGTTTGATGTTTATTACAAAACTAGGATTTTTTCTTTTAGAAATGATAACACCAAAAAAGTTCAGATTGGAAAAACAAAAAAAATCAATTTAAAAAAGTAGAATAGTTCAATGTATATGAAAAATCCAGATTTTCCTCGTTACTAATTATAAACTAAGAAGTTCAATTTCAAAAAATGGAGCAATTCTTTATTTATTACAAAAACTCATAACTTTCGCGTTAATAACGAATAAATCAAGAAGTTCAGTTCGAAATAACGAAAAGTTCGTCATTTATTACAAAAACTCATATTTTCCCATTTCTAAAAATAAACAAAGAGGTTCAAAAATTGAAAAAATGGAGCGGTTTTTATGTCTATAAAATTCACATTTTTCCTGTTGCTAAAGAGTAGCGTCATTTTTTGCATTTTAATTTTTTTGGAGCAATTCCATTTAAAAAAAAATCAATAATTTCATATTAAAAACGGAATAGTTTGATGTATACAACAAACTCAAATTCTTCTTTGTTTCCATGCAAAATTAACGCATGAAGTTCAATTTTAAAAAGGTTGTATGATGTTTACTTAAAAATCATTTTCTCCTTTTATAAGAATAAAACTAAGAAGTTAAAACTAAAAAACAAATAAGTTCGGAGATAAAAAAACCTAGGATTTACATGCTCAATTTTGATGAGTGTTTTAGGACTTGGGGTTAAAAAAGGCAGAGAGCGGTTCAAGTGATAACAACCTGAAGTTCACGTACTACATGGTGTGTGCTTCATATGAGAAAAAAGAAATAAAAAGGTAAACTCTAAAAAAAATTGTTGCGAAGTTCAAGTGCTTGGCCAGGGGAAGTTCAAAAATACTTGTGAGAGAGGTTCACCATTTATTTACATGTGCAAAAACACAAAAAAATGTTGTTTTGTGAATTAAAATAATTCTCTCAATCCATTACAAATTTATAAAAAAATGCTCTACATTAAAAAGTTTCTCATATTCAACAACTTTCCAAGGTGTATAAATATTCTTATTCCAAAAAAGGTTAAAACAAAATGGTGCATCTTGTTCGAAACAAAAGCTTAATCGTATTAGAAAAAGTTATGTCTTTCCAGCAGGTTTGCAAAGGTATATTATTTGTGCAACTCCGATGTATAGGTGGGGAATTACGAATAGAAAAACGTGACAGAAGTTCAAAGTGAAAACAATGGGAAGTTCAACTACTTCACGGAATGCGTTCCAGAAGAGAATAAAAGAATACAAAACTAAAGCCTAAAATGTTTGTTGCAAGAAGTTCACGTGCTCCACCCTACACGGTTAAAAAATTATATTTACGAGACGTTCGTCGTTCATTTACATGTTGTTTAAAAAGGCAAACATTTTAAAAACTACTCTCAAATGGCAACGAATTTGTAACACATGTCTACATGAAAAACTTGTTGTGATTCATAAGCTTTCCACCGGGTATATTATGTGCCACATTTTGATGAACGGTTTAAAATTTTCATGTATACCATTTAAAACACGTTTTGATGTATTCAAAAAATTCTTACCTGTTGAAAGAAGTTCATATTGAAAACAACGAGAAGTTCAAGTACTGCAAGGAATGCATTTCAGGTGAGAATAAAACTATAGAAAAAATAAAAGCTTAAAAGGTTTGTTGAAAAAAGTTCAAGTGCTCTGTCCGGGGAAGTTCAAAAATTATTGCGGGAGAGGTTCACCTTGTATTTCCATGTTCAATTTTTTTCCATATAAAATTCGAATACAATTCTTTACTTAAAATATAAAAAGGTGAAGTTCGGAGTTTATTAAAACCTAGGATTTACCTATTCAAAAAATAAAAAACACAACGTCATTTTTTGCACTTTTAAAAACAACTCATAAACGAAAAAATGGTTGCTAGAAGTTCAAGTGCTCGGTGAGGAAAAGTTCAAAAAATTCTTGTGAGAGAGGTTCACCGTGTTTTTAGATGTCCAAAATACATAAAAAATATGTTGTTTTTTGTGTTTTAAAATAATATCTTAAACCAGAGAGAAGTTCAAAGTGATAATAACCAGAAGTTCACATACTACATCGTGTGTATTTCATATAAGAAAAAAAAAACAATAAAGTGGAACAGAGTGAAGTTCAAACAGACATGCCCCAGAAGTTCAACTACTTCACGCAGTGCCAAAAATAGCATGTCAAAAACAAAGTGAGGTTCAAACAGACATGTCCGAAAAGTTCAACTACTTCACGCATTGCGTTTACATTTGCAATGAAGGCAGAAATCATGATCTCGTCATTTCTCTAATTTACTTCAAAACGACAGGAATATCATTTGTGTAAGTTCAAGTCCTCGGGCTGAGAAAGTTAAAAAAAATAATGTGACAGAGATTTGTACAAAAAGAATATCATTTGTGTAATACTGACGAAATGGATGAGAAAATTATGAACGAAAATACGTCACAGAAGTTCCAACGTGAAAACTGCAGGAAATTCGACTACTATAGTGAATGAATTTGAGATGAAAAACTTTTAAAATCGTCGTGAGTATGAAACAACGATCAATACGGGAAAGTTGCGTGTTTACATCAGCTTTCCACCGGTATATTACTTGCTCAATAACGATGAGTGTTCCGGTGAGTGGATGGAGAGCTACCGGCAAAAAAAGCAAGTGAAAAATGGAGTGAAGTTCAAGTCGACATGTCGAGAAGTTCAGGTTCTTCACGCCGTGCATTTTCGAAGAATCTGTTTCGCGATGAAGGCAGAACAAATGATCTCGTCATTTTTGAAATTACTTGAAAACGGTTAGGAATCAGAGAAAACCATCAACATGAAAAAGTTTCATATTTTCCTTACCTTTTCAACGGTATATTATTTACCCCATTCTGATAAAGTTTGTAGAAATTACGGCAAAAATACGTTTTTAGCCATTTTCCAAACTGACTTAAAACAGTAAGGAATTGGGAGAAATAATATATACCAAAACATTGCGCATTTCCTCAAGCTTTCCGATGTCGTATCATTTGCTGCAATCGGACGTACGGTTAAAAAGAGATCAAAAATACGAACTCGATGGAACTTATACCGTTTTGTAAATTACTCTTAAACCGTCCAAAATTAGAAACAACTTTCTAAATGAAAAAGTAGCGCATTTTCATAAACTTTCCAACGCAATATCATTTGCCTCAATTGGATGTGCCGTTTAGAAATGACATCGAAAATACGAACTCGGCTGTTCAGTTTACACAATTTTACGATTTTTCAAATTACTCTTTAACCGTAGAGAATTAGAGAAAACTTTCAACATATGAAAGGAGCGGTTTTGCAGTAGCTTTCCAACGCCATATTATTTGGCTAATTCCGATAAAGCGGTTTTAAAATGCGATCGAAAATATGATTCACGTTTTTTGTGTGAAGAAAAAATGATTTTTCAAAACTGCTCTTAAACCATTTACATTTTGCCAATAATTTAACTTGGGTCATGATATTGATGTCCATAGCTTTCCAATGGAATATCGCAAGCCCTATTTGAGCAATGTTGACGGAAGTTTAACCTGACACTAGGAGAAGTTTAGGTCGAACAACTCAGGCAGTAAAATTGCAAAAAACGTAATTTCATCACGACCCGAGAGCAAAATTCGCCAACGAGCGAGATTCCTATTTAAAACCGGTATTTAGTTGCTAAAAAGCGTTTCTAGATTACACTAACATCATATAGAACACGACTAACCAGAATAATTCGCGAGGGAAGCCACAGTTGCAAAGATAGCCCAAAGGTCGGGTTCGTACAGAGGGAAGTTCAGGCGCGTTACTCAGGCAGTTCAGGTTGTGATCAGAATATTATTGCGAAGATATCATATATATATATAATGTACCTAATGCATATGGAAAATATAAAAAAAAGCAAAGAAAACCAGTAAAACAAAAAAATGAAGAAAATCAAAAAAGCGAAGCAGAAAGACAGTAAAAACTATAAAAGAAACAAAGGAAAAAAAGAAAAAATAGTAAAAATCTTGAAGGAAAACTAATAAATCTAGTGTAAAATCGAAAACCAACGAAAGAAAATAGTAAAAAAATGGAAGAAAACCAATGCAAAGATTGATATATAGTGAAAATCGAGAAAGAAACAAAGAAACACTTAAGAAATAGTTGAAGACGTGATGTTCCACAAAAAATCTTACAAACAATAAAAAGAAGTGCAAGAATTTATGTAAAAAAAATAAAAGGTCCACGTATTAAAAAATGTTCACGGATATGAAAGTTCATGAAATTTTAAAAAGGTTACTAATTTAAGAAAATTTCACGGATTTGAAAAAGTTCATGAAAATTTGAAAAAAGATCAAGAAAAAAATAGTTCAAGAAAATTGAGAAAAGTTCATCCAAATTTAAAATGTTCATCAAATTTGAAAACATTTCACCAATTTAAAAAAAAGTTCAGCGGTTTTAAAAAAAAGTTAGACAACTTAAAAAAAATCATGAATTAAAAAGTTCATCATCTTAAAAAAAATTCACCAATTTTTAGAAAAGGTTCATCGAATTAAAAAAGTACCTCAATTTGAAAAAAGTTCACTGGATTCAAAAAATTGTTCGTAAAAATTGATGAATTTATTTCGTCAAATTAGAAAACAGAAAATGAATAAGAAAACAAAAAATAGACAGATAAAGAAAAAAAGAAAAAAAAGGACAAGAAAGAAGAACAAAGGAGTAAAATGGTTGTAGAGAACCACGTTGGTCTGATTGGTCTAGTTGGCTATTGTAGCTAGCTTGCACAAGGAGGTCGTAGGTTTGAAACCTGGCGCTCAATCTCTTCTACACCACTTTAAGATAGAGACGAAAAGGGAAGCTGGGCCGGCCTAGTTCAACAGGGTGTGTGTGCGCGACCATTTGCGTGCACTGAAGGAACATGAATCACTAACTAAGGATTACGTCTTCCAAAGATCAATCTCACCTTTATAGATTATGACAAGTGACGTGTTGCATGTAGGCCACTTATGACAACCTGAAAGTTTTTTTTCGCAGATCTGTTTATTCAAAACATTTATCTCTTAAACCGTGTGTCCAAATCTTGAACCGTTTTCACTGCTGGATTTCTCTTGTCGATATCTTCAAAAACTAGATCCCGTATTAATAGGTTTTGACATTTTTTTAAGAAAAAGCGGGACGAAAAAATTGAACTGGCAGCACGTTTCCCCCTTTCCGGAAGCTGTTTCTGAGAGTCATGGCCGTACCTCTCGTAGAAAAAAAAGAAAACATATTTTTTTTGTTTCCGAGAGGCACGGCCGCACCTCTCGTGAAAGCAAAACCCTGCCTCTCACAAAAGAAAAAAGAAAAAGAAACACGTTTTTTTCCGTTTATGATAGGCTCACGGAAGCAAAATCGTGCCATTCGCGGAAGCAAAATCATGCCTCTCACAGAAGAAAAATACAAAAAAATTTCCGTTTCCGATAGGATCATTGAAGCAAAATCATGCCACTTGTGGAAGCAAAATCGTACCTCTCGCGAAAAAAATACGTTTTTTTCATTTACGAGAGATACGGCCGTGTCTCTCACGGAAGAAAAACTGTGACTCTCACGGAAGTAAAATAATGTCTCTCACAAAAGAAAAAAGTAAAAACGCTTTTTTTCTGTTTCCGAGAGGTACACTCGCAGAAACAAAAAATGAAAACACATTTTTTTCCTGTTTTCGGAAAGCACGGCCGTGTCTTTCACGGAAGCAAAATCATGTCTCTCGCAGAAGCAAAATCGTGCCTCTCGTGAAAAAAAAACATGTTTTTTTTCTGTTTTCGAGAGGCACGGCCATGCTTTTCGCGGAAGTAAAACCGTGCCTCTTGCGGAAGCAAAACCTTGCTTCTCATGAAAGAAAAGAAAATAAAAACGCAGTTTTTCCTGTTTTCGAGAGCCATGACCATGTCTCTCGCGGTAGCAAAAACATGCCTCTCGTGGAAGAAAAAAAATGCATTTTTCGCGCAAATTTATTTTATATTTTTTTTCAAAAAGTTAAGAAAGACCGATGAAAAATTGAAAAGTTAAAATAACTCAATTTTTTTTCTAAAACACTCAAAACGCATGCGAAAAAATAAAAAACCGAAAAAGGTATCTAAAACACGAGACATGACGACAGCTGAGAGCATGCCAAATAACATGCTCTCAGCCTACATTATTATTAGCCTTCCGAAGGAAGGCTCGTCAACTAGTTGCCCCAGCAGGGCGCCGTTTAGGTTTGGCTGAGCGCATCGACCATGCCGGACGACCGACGCACGAAGCAAAACCATAATGGGCCAGCCTAGTGACGCTCGAAGACGAAACACATTCAGGCGAGACGGAACGGGGCGTCACACTAGGCGACATATAGCTCTGGTACGTTGAGGGTCCAGCAGCTTAAACCCTCGGTCCACTGCTGTGCGAACCTTCCTCCGCCCTTTCCCCTCTCCGTCGCGGGACGACGGTGTTTTCCAAGCCGAGGCGCTTCGTGGGCTCCATGGCGGCGGCGGCGGCGCCGGTGTCCGGCCATCTCCGGGCGCGGTGCCCCTGCTCGCCCTTCCGCCACCGTCGGCCGGTTGCTCCGGCCCTTCCCCGCCGAACAAGGTAGCTCCCTGTTGCCGGATTAATGAGGTTTTCGCTTTGGTTGGTTGCCTGCCTGCTCGTTTCCAGAAAGGTGAAAAGGATAGATACCGAAATTAAATTTATTGTTGTTCGTGACCGCAGAAGGTGATGTTTTCTTTGGTTCATGGGTAGGTGGCTATGTGATTATGCGCAGCTGCTATTCGCTAGGCCATATATCTCTGCATTGGATGTCAACAGATTGTTTTTTATACATACGTATTATATAAAGCCCCATGATGAGGAACCAGCAAAGGCCGTCAGTTGTTCGCTTCTTGGGGTCGGGTGGGCATGAATAAGAGCCACCTCGACGCCGCCCTGTCCTTTCTCTTGTCCAATGGCTGCCATAGCTGAAAGAAGACGGTTTTGAAGATGCAATCAGCAGGATGATTAATCATAACGTGCCCAATACTCAATTTATTCCGAATAGTCCATAATGCCCATTTGACAACTTATTAGTTTCAGATGTAATGTTCGCTTTTTTTTCCTCTCTTCTTATCATAGTTAAGAATTTCAGTCCTATAAAATCTAATTTTCCAAATGTTTCTGGCTGACAGGCAACACTATTCCAATAGTTCAGACATTGGAATTAGAGAAAGCGGGGATTTCAGGCTTGGATTTTATGCCAACTTTAATGTGCAAAGTAGCAAACAAGAATGGATGAATGAGAGCAGGAAGATGTTTTATCTCAGAACCACCAACGGTGTCAGCAATAACATCCACAATGGAGCCACTCCTCTAAGGGCTGAAGATCTAAATCATGAACAACCCTCGGGTTCAACCTATCCTTCCATGTATAACAATCCAAGAGAAAGAGTGCCATCTAAATCAACTGTGAATAGATATGCCAATACAGATTTGGTCAAGTGTAGTTTGACAAATCGGTTTGCCCATGCTGTGTCGACCCCAACGAGTGTTGTTAACAATCACAACAAACTATCGAGCATGCCTAGTAGCTCTAAGGGGGAGATTTCTTTGCATGATTGGTCATCCATGGAAGCCCCTCTGCCTAATTTCTCAAATACGGAGGCAACTTCAGAATTTGATGGCAATGCTAATGTTGGGTATGAGAATAAACACAAACTTTTTGCCAAAAAGGTGGCTCCATCTTCCCCAGAAAAAATATCCTTGACCAATGAGTCTAAAAGCACACGGAAGGCCCTTGCTGGCATCTATGACGAAGTTTTGGTTGTTGACAATATCAACTCAGCTGAGAATGTTGTTCGATTGCTTACTACAAAGTACAAAAGCTTTGTTCATGCATGCGACACAGAGGTATTCTATATTTAACTAAAGCCCTGCTTCAATTATTTATTTCTCTAGAATGATTATGCTATATTCGTTATCAGCCACCATTAGATGCATATAAAGTAATAATTGGCAGCTGGGCAATAAATTTCTCTAGCGGAATAATGTCTCTTTACAGCGATGTTTCATGGATTGCATATGTTTTGTCCACTCTACATATTTATCACTAGAAGTTGATTTCTGATGGGCTATGGTCCCCAAATGGCCTTTGCCTCAAGAAATGGTTGATGTTTGGTTTGTGTCCCTCCATTATGAATTTAAGCTAAGTCGATAAAATCTCCTCCAAATGTTATGAAGAATGTTAAAATAGATACATTATAAGCAGTAAGTATTGGATTCTCATGGTTGCAGGTGTTAAGAGTACTATATATATAGCCATGTAGCCTTTTGTATTTACCCCATTCTATAAGGGGTCTTCTGCATATTTCCTGCACTTGTACATGTATATATACTGGCCTATGGCCTCATTGGAATACAAGTTGCATATTCCTAACATGGTATTAGAGCTTTAGGTTATTTTTTTTCCGCACGCGCAACTCGTGCTAAGATCCAATCCCGCCGCCGCGTTCCTCTCTCCGGCTGCGCTGCTCCACGCCGTCCGCCACTCCTGCCTAGGCGCCGACGCTGCGCTTGGCTGCTGCCTACCCCGCGTGCAGCTTTCTCCGCTGCCGCTGCTCTACTCCCGATCCGTTGGCACTTTTACCCACCCAGCCACGCCCGCAGGTCTCGATCTGCCTCTCGCTGGACGCATCCGCGCCTGACAGCCCCGTTAGTGCGCGTGGGATTGCTGCTCCATCTGTGCGAGGGCAGGCGCTTCATCCGATCATGACTCATGAGATCAGCCGGAGCTGCCCGTCGTGATGTGTGCTTCCTCGCCTGCACATGGTGTTCCTGCATGTGACATGTGCCTGCACAAGTCGTCCACTTGCTGCTGCTTCCCCACGTGAAGATCCTGGTTCCAGCTACTGTTTGATCCTCGCCTGCGTCGCTCGAGGCTTCTTCAGGCTGCTTCCACGACGCTCTCCCGTGAAGGCCGCTACCTCTCGTGGCCTCTCTCCCGTGACAACCACTGCCCCCGCGGGCTCGATTCGGCCGCCCTCTGTTCGAATTGATTCGTGCCGCCACCGGATTCCGCTGCCACCCACTGGATCTTGCCGGTCCTGTGTGCTGGTGCTTCTTCCTGGTGTCGCTCGGCTGAAGCTTTGCTTCGTTCTGCTAAATAAATAAATAAATCATGGTGTCTCTCGCCCGCTGTCCGATGATTTCAGATGGTGTTTTCGGTGTTCCCTACACTAACCCCGTCTCGCACATGTGCCTTTCCTCGGTTCTTGGTGCTCGTCTGTCTATACAGTCGTCCCTTGAGGCGACTTCCGCAGGATGTGCTGGTCACTCTTCTGTGGCTCCTCCTGCAACCTCCGAACATGGTGATTGTCGCTCTACATCGACTCCTCTCGCGACTTGCATCGGCTGTGCTGGTGCATATGACTCCATTGACCGCGTCTCGCACACACGTCTTCCTTTGGCTTGGTGCTTGTCTGCATATAGCCTTGTCTCCTTCACCGGCCTTTGCGGACGCTGGTGGTCATGCTACACCGCCTCATTTAGCGGCTTCCATAGGTGGTGGTGGCCGCCCCTCTCCCGGTGTTACTGCATCGACTACTTCAGCTCTGTCCTTCACTAAGGAGGAGATTGCGCGACTTCACGCCCTGCCGAGTACCTCTGGCTCTCTATTCTCGGGTGCATCTACGTCGACCTCTTCAGTTGAGCAGGAGATTGTGCGACTTTGATGCCTGCTAGCTCCATCTTCCGGTTCTTCATCGACATGTTCTGCTAGTTCTGCTACCGACTCTTCTGGCATTGAGAGACCACCTTCTACACAGTCGGGTACATTTCCATGGATTCTTGATACCGGAGCATCTTTTCATATGACTCATGATTCATCCACTTTGTCTTCTGTTTGTGCTCTTGATTCTCCTGTTCATGTTCTTACTGTCGATGGTACCGCCCTCCCGGTTAATGGTCGAGGCACTCTTAGCACAACTTTTCATGTTCCTGATGTTGCCCATATTCCTCGACTTACCATGCACCTTCTTTCTGGTGGTCAGATTGTTGACTCTGGTTGTCGGGTCATTCTAGACTTTGACTCATGTTCTGTTCTGGACCGTCACACTGGTGCTCTCCTTGGTGCTGGCCCCCGACGCCATGACTCGCATGGTCTCTGGGAGCTTGACTGGCTTCACCTTCCCTCCGCTGCTACCGCTGCCAGTCTCTCCGCCTCTGTTGCCTTGTCTACTAGCTCTTTTCAGCAGTGGCATCATCGCCTTGGTCATTTGTGTGGCTCTCGTCTCCTCTTCAGTTCGACGTGGCCTTCATGGATCTGTCTCTGGCGGTGTGTCTTTAGACTGTCAGGGTTGCCGGCTTGGTAAACAGATCCAGTTACCTTATCCTCATAGCGAGACTGTGTCTCGGCATCCTTGCGACCTTGTTCACTTTGATGTTTGGGGTCCAGCTCCATTTGCCTCGAAGGGAGGCCATCGCTACTATATCATCTTCATAGATGATTTCTCTCGACACACATGGATATATTTTATGTCTTCTTGTAGTGAGGTATTATCCATCTATAAGCGTTTTGCTGCCATGGTTCACACTTAGTTCTTTAAGCCTATTCGTGTGTTCCGTGCTGACTCTGCTGGAGAGGTATATCTCCAAGATGTTGTGTGGTGTTCTTGCCGAGCAAGGTACTCTTGCTCGGTTCTCTTGTTCTGGTGCTCATGCTCAGAATGGCGTGGTTGAGCACAAGCATCGTCACTTTCTTGAGATGGCTCGTGCGTTGATGATCGCCGCCTCTCTTCCACCTCACTTTTGGGCTGAGGCTGTTTCTACTACCACTTATCTTATCAACCTTCAGCCGTCCACTGCTTTGCAGGGCGGCGTTCCTTTCGAGCGTCTCTTTGATCGTTCTCCTGATTACTCGATGCTTCGTTTGTTTGGTTGTGTTTGCCATGTTCTTCTAGCCCCTCATGAACACACCAAACTGTCCGCTTAGTCTATTGAGTGTCTTTTTAGGCTATAGTGATGAGCATAAGGGATATCGTTGTTGGGATCCTGTCGCTCGTCGAATGCGTATTTCTCGGGATGTTACTTTTGATGAGTCTCATCCCTTCTACCCGCATCCATCTTCCTCGACCTTTTCAGTGGAGGATATATCTTTCCTCACTTTTCCTGACACACCTATCACTTCCGGTGAGCCCCTGTCCATCCGTCCCGTTGCCCCCGCTTCTCCCACTATTGCAGATCCGATGCCACCTTCTCCTATGGTTTCCTCACCTCGCTTGTCACAAGATTCTGCACCTTCATCCCCAGTGACTTCTTCGTCTTCATCCCCTGAGTCTACCTCGGCGATTCCTCCTCGTATTCTTCCATCTTTTCCTTAGTATTATACTCGTCGCCCACATGTTGTGGATGCATCTACTGATGAGCCATCTACTTCTGATGTGCAATCTTCCTCCTCTCAGCCTACTTATGGCTTGCGTCCTTGTCCGCTTCCGCTTCCGCCTGTTGATTGCCTTGGTTTTCCAAGCGTTGGTGCTGCTGTTCTTGAGTCGACTTCTTATCGTCAAGCTGTCGTTCATCCCGAATGGCAGTTTGCGATGGCAGAGGAGCATGCTACTCTTGAGCGCACTGGCACGTGGGACCTTGTTTCTCTTCCTCCTGGTGTTCGTCCAATCACTTGTAAGTGGGTTTACAAGGTTAAGACTCGCTTAGATGGTTCTCTTGAGTGCTACAAAGCTCGTCTTGTGGCTCGTGGCTTTCAGCAGGAGCAAGGTCATGATTACGATGAGACTTTTGCTCCTGTGGCCCATATGACCACTATTCGCACACTTCTTGCCGTGGCCTTTGTTCGTCACTGGTCTGTGTCTCAGCTTGATGTTAAGAATGCCTTTCTTAATGGTGAGCTACGTGAGGAGGTTTAGGGCGTGTTCGGGAGCCCTCTGGCTTCTGAAATCCTCGTATCCGGCCTCAGAGTCCAGCCGAACGGTTCCAATCCTGGTTATTGGGCCGAGAAGCTGGCTCTGGACTACGTGCAAAATCGACGGAGTCGCGGAGCCGGGAAAAGCTAGCTCCAAGGAAACTGGGAAGCGGGAGTTGAGAGAAATTACCTGTGCCTGCCACCGCAAAGTGAGCCCTGCGTACCGCTTCTCTCTCGTCAACTCCCTCCAGCGACTCGTCCCCCCTCGTCATACCCACAGGCCCCCTCCATTCCCCTTGTCCTTCCCGCAACCCTAGCCGCCGTCGTCCTCTCCTCGCGCGTGCAGCTCGCCGCCGTCCTATCCTCGCCAGAACAGCTCCCCGCCGTCCTCTCCTCACGCGAGCAGCTCGCTGCCGTCCTCTCCTCACGCGAGCAGCTCGCCGCCGTCCTCTCCTCGCGCGCACAGCTCGCCGCCGTCCTCTCCTCGCGCGGTGGGGCGCTCGCCGTCGGTGCCGTCGGTGGGGCACTCGCTGTCGGTCCTCTCCTCGTGTGTATGTCCGTGCGTGCTCTCGTGCCCGTCATTCGTGTGACATGGTTGTTAGCTTTTAACGAGAAGCTGCCGCACCGAACGGGATCGAAACTCGAGTTGGGGGACGGATTTGAGGATTTTTCAGCCCTGGGTAACTACCGAACACGCCCTTACATGCAGCCTCCACCTGGGTATTCTGTTCCTGTTGGCATGGTCTGCCGTCTTCGTCGCTCTCTCTATGGCCTTAAGCAAGCCCCCCGCGCCTGGTTTGAGCGTTTTGCCTCTGTGGTAATTGCCGCTGGTTTTTCAGTCAGTGCTCATGATCCAGCATTGTTTGTCCACCTCTTAGCTCGTGGTCGGACTCTTCTTCTCTATGTCGATGACATGATCATCACTTGTGATGACCCCGAGCATATTGCCTTTGTGAAGGCCCGTCTTAGTGAGCAATTTCTTATGTCTGATCTTGGCCCTCTTTGCTACTTTCTTGGGATCGAAGTCTCTTCTACATCTCATGGCTTTTTTATTTCCCAGGAAAAGTATATCCAGGATCTTCTTGCTCGTGCCGCTCTTAATGATGACTGCACTGTTGAGACTCCCATGGAGCTCAATGTTCACCTTCGTGATGCTGATGGTGACCCCTTGTCTTACCCGACGCGTTATCGTCATCTTGTCGGATATCTCTTATCCAGTCCATATTTTGAGTCAGTTTGTCTCCGCTCCCACTTCGGTTCACTACAGTCACCTCCTTCGTGTTCTCTGATATCTTCGTGGCACGATCTCTCACTGTCTGTTCTTTCCTCACTCCAGCTCATTACAGCTTCAGCTCTATTCGGATGCTATGTGGGCTAGTGATCCCTTGGATCGCCGTTCACTTTCTGCTTACTGTGTTTTTCTTGGTGGTTCTCTCATTGCCTGGAAGACGAAGAAACAGACTGCAGTTTCCCGTTCGAGTGCGGAGGCTGAGTTGCGAGCTATGTCTCTTTTGACGGCAGAGGTGACTTGGTTACGGTGGTTGTTTCAGGACTTTGGTGTTTCTGTCACTACACTACTCTTCTACTGTTTGACAGTACAGGTTCTATTAGCATTGCGTGCGATCCTGTGAAGCATGAGCTCACCAAGCATATTGGTGTTGCCGCTTTTTATGTGCGCGCTGGTGTGCAGGATCGGGTTATTGCTCTTCAATATGTGCCTTCCGAGTTACAGTTGGCGGATTTGTTTACGAAGGCCCAGACTAGAGCACAGCATGGCTTCTATCTCTCCAAACTCAGTGTTGTTTATCCACCATGAGTTTGAGGGGGGGTGTTAGAGTACTATATATATATATAGCCATGTAGCCTTTTGTATTTACCCCATTCTATAAGTGGTCTTCTGCATATTTTCTGCACCTGTGTATATATACTCGCCTATGGCCTCATTGGAATACACGTTGCATGTTCCTAACAGCAGGAGCACATATGATCGTAGGTTACTGCTGGGATAGCAGCTTTGCTGACAACTCATATGTTCTACCCGCAAAAAAAGAAAAAAGAAAAAAGAAAAGAGAACTCATATGTTCATCACTTACGCCAAATGGTCTAATGTTGCTTATTCACGACAAGTAGGGAATGGTATTGCATGATGCACACTAAGCTCATTAAAATGTTCTGACTTTGGGTAGCACAATCTTATGCAGGTAGCAAATATTGATGTCAAAAAAGAGACACCGGTTGATCATGGAGAAGTAATATGCTTTAGCATCTATTCAGGAAATTTGGATGCACATGCCGATTTTGGAAATGGCAAAACATGCATTTGGGTGGATGTGCTAGACGGTGGGAGGGATGTCTTGATGGCGTTTGCTCCATTCTTCGAGGACATGTCTATCAAGAAGGTCCAGTTTTGTTCCTCCTTATTTATTGTGGAGTAATCTCTGACTATTGTTTCCCCTTTATGTGTTGTAACATTTCCTCGTGCCTCTTCATGTAATCCTTTTAGTTCTGTTCTTTTGTAACGTCTTACCTCAACAAACCTATAACTCCAGTGCCAGTATTTACTGTTGTGGATTACGTTGAAACAAATCGGATGTATTGCACTATTTTTATACTTGTGCATTTCATATAACAGCAAAATACCACCAGACTACATATCCAACAACAAATGTATATAGTATCACTGGATATTTCAAGTGCATACTGTTTTCTGATTGCTTGTGGTATCATGCCTTGATTTGCTTCTTCCTAAAACAAGTTTGCTGCTAAGATGCCATTGTGGCCTAGAAGCTGCTATATTTCAAGTGGCAATCTCAAAAAAATTACATATTACAGATCACTCATGTTATATCAACTATTGCAACCTTTATTTTTTATTGAGTTGGTTGAAGCCATCATTTGTTTTTTCTCTTCATCATGTAGGTTTGTCATAACTATAGTTTTGATAGTCATGTCATTGAGAATTATGGAATCAAGGTGGCTGGGTTTCATGCTGATACAATGCATCTTGCACGCCTTTGGGATTCTAACAGGAGAATCGATGGTGGATATTCACTCGAAGGACTTACAAATGACCTGAGAGTCATGAGTGATGTTGGAAATGATTTAATTAAAACTGGAAAGGTATCAATGAAAACAATCTTTGGTACAAAAAAGATTAGAAAAGACGGAGGTGAAGGGAAAATTGTATATATTGAACCAGTAGAAAAGCTGCAAAGGGAAGACAGAAAGATGTGGATTTGCTATTCATCATTGGATTCAGTCAATACACTGAAGATTTATGAAAGCCTGAAAAGCAAGCTTGAAGCAAAAGAATGGATTTTCGATGGTTGTCCTAGAGGAACAATGTACGATTTCTATGAAGAGTATTGGCGTCCCTTTGGTTCCCTTCTTGTGAAGATGGAAACAGAGGGAATGCTTGTTGATCGTGCTTACCTCTCAGAGATCGAGAAAACTGCTGCTGCTGAGCGGAAATTGGCTGCAAATAAATTCAGGCAATGGGCATCTGAATATTGTCCAGATGCCAAGTACATGAATGTGAATAGTGATATACAACTTCGCCAGCTTTTCTTTGCTGGCATTGAGAACAGGTATTGTCGCCTTTTTGTGCCGATCTATTGTTTAAGGTTCCAACATTGAAGGTCTTCTGGATTTCCATATACCATCTCCTATGATACTCTATCTTAAATAGTTTGTGACATCTTTAGGTTCTTAACAAAGCAATGTTACTAATTCTGGTGTTGATCTGAGTTAGCGTGCATTGACCCTTTGTGATTCATATGCACAGTGTGACACAGGCTATAGATTGTATGCTAAATATTATTACCACCCACACTTTGCTGCGAAGTATAAATATTCCTACATTACTTAGTCTACAACTCTACATTCTATTCATAGAGGATGCCTTTTTAGGAAAGAATATAAGTGGTTTTATTAAATTTCTATCCTTGCAACTTAAGATGTATCTAATGATCAAAACATTTCAAGTATTTGAGAATCAAAGTTAATATTTAAATGATTTTGATCTGATGGTTAGTATAATTGTAGTGTTTGCTTCTTTTAGTTGGGATTTTTCCTTAGGAGCCAATTTTAGGGTAAAGTAAGATAAGATTGATTTTTTTTTGTTTCTGTCATTTATAATGCTTCATATCAACAAAAGGGGGAATTGGAAACTGGATCTTCCTTTGCATTTGGTTGGGCCTGCCAGTCATTCTGTGTATAATAATTCCTAAAAGGTGTAAACTGAACTC
Organism: Triticum dicoccoides; assembly: GCF_002162155.2. Taxonomy (NCBI): domain Eukaryota; kingdom Viridiplantae; phylum Streptophyta; class Magnoliopsida; order Poales; family Poaceae; genus Triticum; species Triticum dicoccoides. The sequence goes on from NC_041392.1 coordinate 400,870,196, forward strand.
TCTTTAAATATGTACCTGCTCGCCAATAGCCATTGCTTGTGCATGATTTTTAGGACTGTTAAATTCTCTAATCTTTGTGGTAGGCATAAACATGGTGAGACCTGGCCACAAAGTAAAATGTTTAAAGTGCGAAATGATGAAAACGTAGCTCCAGAGGGCCAGAAGGCTTCGAAGTTCCGCACAATCGAACTTTCTGGTATTGTGGAAGATCTGAAAATTGATATGTTCGCCCCAAATGGGTGGCCTTCAGTCAGCATTGATGCATTGAAAATATTGTCTGGTAAGATACCCATGGATCAAATTTACACAATAGAAGACGACCAAGAGCGAGATGAATATAGCAATGGTTCAGAACTTCCCGAGCAGGATATAGAAGCGGCATCATCATATGGAATTGCATATGAACCGTTTGGTGGAGGAAAGAAGGGAACAGAAGCATGCCATGCCATTGCGGCTCTGTGTGAAAGGTCCTCTATCGACAAGTTGATATCCAGCTTCATTCTTCCCCTGCAGGTTAGCCTGCTGATCTTATTTATACCGACTAGAGCTGTCGTTCCCACCTTTACTTATAGGATGCATTTACAATGCAAATCAAGCTGTGCGACATGCTCAGTTCAAATATTGTTTACCTGGTGCTCCGCGAACCATTGAGTGGCTATTTTGCTCATCATGTGATATGGCGGCCTTTTTTAGAGGAGGCATGGGTGCAGCTAAAGTTGGTGACGTGTGCATCGTCAAGTATGAATTTTAGAAGCTTGATTAATGCTGTTTGTTACTTGGCGCAAAATGGGTTCATATGGATTCTGAGAAATTCCCATGATGCTACTTGTACACTATGACTCTTCGAGTATGTTTAAAGGTTTATGTGTGCTGACATCTGCTTGTGGGGTCAAGTTAACCTTGAAGTATTAGTGTCACGAGTATTGTTACTCTTAAGTCAAACACTATTTTATCCATGATAGGGAGATAATATATCATGCAAGGAAGGGCGCATTCACTGCTCGCTAAATATCAACACTGAGACAGGGCGCTTATCAGCACGAATACCAAATTTGCAGGTATGCATCTTTTGCATTTCATTTGTTGTTTTAAACCAGCATCTCCCCGATAATAACAGCCCACTTCTCAGTTGTTATAAATGCAAGGTGTATTGTATACAAGAAAAGAGTGTTAGAAACAAACAAATGATAGGTGTACTTTAGAAGAATCGAATACTCACTCCGTTCCAAAATACTTGAAGTTCTAGGTTTATCTTAAGTCAAGCATCTTTATGTTTAACCAAATTTATTGAAAAATATACCAACATCTACAACATCTAATTAGTTTCATTAGATTCATCATAAAATATATTTCATGTTATATAAATTTGATGTTGTAGATGTTAATATATTTTTGTATACATGGCCAAACTTAAAGAAGTTTGACTTAGGACAAACCTAGAACTTCAAGTATTTTTGGAACGGAGGGAGTATGTGTTCAAGAAAGAATAAAAGATGCAAATAAGCACTACCAACTTCTGCTCACCAGTGTGCTTGTTTTGGTACGATACTAAAAGCTGCTGTTTCACAGATGCTCTTATCCTAGATGGGCGTGTTATGTATATGCACGTTCTCTGCTGCTTCTCCCGAGCTATGGAAAGGAGACTCTGTGAACTGCTATGTAAAGGAGACTGTGTGAAGTACTTAGGGACGAAGTTACATATGCTATAAATTTCATAAAGCACACGAGCTGATGATAGGTTCAAACTTGAGCATTCACTAGTGGCGTTAGTATAGTGAAATTAACCTGCATTGTCTTTTGGGAAAGCCTTCATGGCTAGTTTTACTTCATATGAAAAAGCGATACATCATCCACCATAGGCTAAGAATAGACGAGGGTGGACTCTCCAGCCAGAGACGGAGGATAAGTCCTGGCCCCGGTCGCTAAAGAATCAGCAAAACGATCTGTTTCACGCGGGCAATGCTCAAAAACTATCTTACCGAACTCACCCCTAAGATTAAAACAATCATCAATGATGGGTGCTGCGCCTGAAGAGGACCAATCCTTCAGTACAATCGCTTCAGTCATGTAGGCATCCTAGGTAGGACCAATGAAGAAGTTTTCCGTGGCAACAAAGTCGACATTGAGCTTTTGCATACCTTGTGGAGGTTTTGTCCATCTAAGCTGCTTTGTTGGATGTGCCACAGTATTTCCAGCATGCGTATAGTTCAGTGCGAGGGCTTGGATTGCTGATGCTGACCTTTCCACAGTCTGACTCTCCTCACCATTTACACACCGATGCCTTTCCCACCACAAAAAACCAGCATCTAACAGCATAGAGAGAGGCCATGGGTATTTGGCTGAGGTATACCTGGTTTGCATCAGAGTTGCACAGTAATTTCTCAAGAATAGCTGAGCCAGCTCTACCGATCTCTAGAGCTTGATTGATCTTGTCTGTTACTCCCAGCCTGCTCCAAACTTTCCTAGCTCGCAGGTGAATAATGCATGTCTAGTATCCTCTTTGGCCTTTTCACAGATTGGACATTGGGAAATTGTTCCAATGTGGCGATCAGCAAGGACAACACGGCACGGGATCACACCACGAAGCGTACGCCATACGAAAATCTTCACCTTCAATGAGACATTTAACTTCCGTGACTGTTTCCAAACGGGGTTTAGCAGCGATCCGCTCTCCCCTGAATTCTGTTTCAGAATTTCTCCGTATGTCGACTCCCATTTAAGATGGTAGGCCGATCTGACAGAGAACGTGTACGACTTTGTGAATTGCCAAGCCACGAAATCCTCCATTTCACCATCTGGCAGCAGAATCTGGAGGATTCTGTTGGAGTCGACATCCCAGAAATTATCCTGGACCCAAGCCAGGACTCTAACACCTCTTCCAGTTATTATTTTCCATGGAACTGCTGGAGGGGATCGATGGGTCATCCCAAATGTGGATGTTGGCCCCATTATCCACTCTCCAAATGCATCCCTTCTTGAATGTTTGGATTCCTGACCATATGCTTTGCCAGACATAAGTTGAGCCTTTCTTCAGTTCAACTGACAAAATACTCCCATCAGGGAAATATTCGGGCCTCAAGATCCCCGCACACAAGGACTGATTATATTCAATAAGTCTCCAGCATTTCTTAGCAAGTAGTGCTTGGTTGAAACTAGCAATATCATGAAAATCCCATACCTCGTTTTTCCTTTGGTATGCACATTTCCCACCAAGCAGACCAGTGCCTAGTTGTTGGTTGTCATCAACTCATCATCACCCAACCAGTATCACAGATCGCGTCAGTGATTCCCTTGAGATTTTTTGCAGGAGCCTAAAGACCGGCATTGCATACGTTCGGATTGCTTGAGCCACAGCTTTTAGAAGCACCTCCTTGCCTCCCATGGACAAGGTCTTCTCCTTCCACCCATTGACTATTTGGCTAATACGTTCCACCAAGTGCATGAAACCTTGGTAGCGCAAGTCTTCCAGTCCACAATCCGCTAGGGCATCTCGGAAGTCCTCCATCGTACGTACTGGATGTGCATTCCCTCCTTTCTCATGAGAATAGATTATCTCATTGAAGTCAATATAGATCCGTCAAGCTTTCGTTGCAGCTTTCCCGCCTAATTTGTACCATTCCCTAGTTGCAGTATCTTATTGGTGCCGTTAATATTATTTTGAAACTCAATGTGCATGAATAATCTCCCTTGCAGAATCAACCTGCACTTGAAAAGGATCGATATAAGATCCGCCAAGCTTTTGTTGCAGCTCCAGGGAACTCTCTTGTTGTTGCTGATTATGGCCAGGTATGTTAAATGCCAAATGATGCTCTTAGTATTTCTTTGTCTCTTGGAATCGCCAAATCTATTTCACCCTGATGAAAGATACATTTCCATGTAGCTGGAGCTGAGGATCTTAGCCCATCTTACTAGTTGTAAAAGCATGCTGGATGCTTTCAAGGCTGGTGGTGACTTTCATTCTAGAACAGCCATGAATATGTACGAGCATGTACGTGATGCTGTTCACGAAAAGAAAGTACTTCTTGAGTGGCAACCTCAACCAGGTCAAGAGAAGCCTCCAGTGCCATTGTTGAAGGTACTTGACTCTGTCACTAATATTCTGACAGTGGCATATGTTTTAAAGCTATGCTTGGTTTCATTTGAACTGTTTAAGGCAAGAGCGGGTGCCCACGGCCTTCGCGTCATTCTGCCGTCCACTTGGGACGTGCACTAGTGTCACTGATCCTCATTTGTACTTGACCTCCTAGGAGGATTGTATCAAAACTCTACCTTTTCAATGCAATGAAATGCAAAGGTCCTTTGCATTTTCTCGAAAAAAAAAATTGTTGGTTCCACTTCAATGCAGTTATATGTAGTTAGCAGTTTACTTGACCAAACTCTTGCACTTCTGTAAATGGTTGAGGATGATTGCATACCTTTTGGATCTGTGAAGTTAGCATTTAGAATGGTGTCGTTCCGCGAAATTTGTTGCATGCCCCACTGCACTACACAAAGTTGTCAAATGTCACTGTTCCACCCAAGATTGATGCACTCATTCTGGCATGGGGCGTTCATGAAGACATGAAACCAAGCATGCCATATTTATTGTTTATCTGCTTTGGACACTCTTCTCACTTAATATTTTTGGCCTTGCATCTCCAGTACTCCTCTCACGCATGACAGGATCTTGCGTTACTTTTTTCTACTTTCACAGCAAAGTAACTATTTAATTAGATTGTTATTGAGCATGAATCTTCTGCATTTGCAGTTTTTGTGTATTAGATGCTTTTGCTTTGTACTCTGTAGAATTGTGTTGTACTCCCTCCGGTCCTTTTTAGTTCGCATATAAGATTTGACTGAAGTCAAGCCTCGTAAAGTTTGACCAACTTTACAGAAAAAGTTGTCAACATTCACAACCTGAAATCAATACCACTAGATATGTCATGACTTAAAGTTTCATATTATATAACTTTAGCATGGCAAATGTTAATATTTTTTCATATAAATACGGTCAAACTTTGTGAAGTTTGACTTCAAAGAATTCTAATGTGCAGAGTAAAAAGGACCGGAGGGAGTATGAAACTAAATTTGATGTCTTCCTTTTGATTTCAGGATGCTTTTGGTGCTGAGAGAAGGAAGGCTAAAATGCTTAATTTCTCTATTGCATATGGAAAGACAGCTCAGGGACTATCCCGTGATTGGCAGGTATGAACTCTGATCATCTGCATTTTGAACTGATTAGGATAGTTGGTGTCAACAACCCAACCCAGGTATGTTTAGGAAACAACTTCATTAGGTCATCTCTTACACACTTAACCCAGATGTATGCGTCAGTTGAACATTGTTCTTTATCATATGTATGTGCATCAGCTACGAGTAACATGTTGCACTTTTCTCATCTCCCTCCTGCCTCTTGTGCCTAGGATGTATTCTCCTTTGGCCTTCATTCCTCCACATGCTTATACAAATATATATGCAGGATCAGTACTTCTGTTTGATAGGTTATATTAATTACTGTTATGGATTCAACTTGATTGTATTGCAAGGCCCAAGGGGCCAGTGGCGGAGCTACAGCAAGGCCGAGTGGGCCATGGCCCGCCCAGTCCATGAGTTTTTTCTATTGTATACCTACTGTTGGGCCATGCAAAATAAGCCCAGATACGTATTTCCTTCAGCGGGCCTGCCCAACTAATTGGGCCAAGCTCCGCCACTGCAAGGGGCATATATATATTACACAAGACTTGGGGTATAAGGAAAGGAAACATAGCCTAATAGGACTCCTAGACCTAATACTAACACTCCTTAACAATTACCACCCAAGAAAATATTGATCCAGGATGGAAATCAGATCAAAGACTGATATATATCTTGTGCGCAGCAACTTTTATTCAGCAAACCCTCTGTTTGTTTCTACTGAATTATAAGTTATATGTGAAATTAGCTCTATTTGTTGACTATACTAGCGTGCTAGAGAAGTGCTATGGTACAGTTTCACAAACAACATATTCTTAGAAAATATTACTATGGTGCAATCAGTTCAGGTTTTATAGCTTACCATCTTACTAGGTGTCTGTCAAGGAGGCAAGGGATACACTCAAACTCTGGTACAGAGATCGAAAAGAAGTTTCAGCTTGGCAAAAGAGGCAGAAAGAGCTTGCTCGTGAAAAATGCGAAGTATACACATTGCTAGGACGGTCACGCCGCTTTCCTAACATGACTCACGCACCCCATGGTCAAAAAGGTCATGTTGATCGTGCTGCTATAAATGCACCAGTGCAGGTACTTGGTACTGATCAAGTGATTATGGCCCAATGTCTGTGATGCTCGACTTCTTTCTTTGTTTGGAAAATCATAAATAATGATGCATTTTCTATTCAACAGGGCAGTGCAGCAGATGTTGCCATGTGTGCAATGCTTGAGATAGAAAGAAATGCTCGCCTTAAGGAGCTTGGTTGGAGACTCCTATTACAGGTTGATATCACTTTTTTGGTTTTTCTCTTCTGACAACAAAGTAGGACTTGTACTAAGAAGTACTACGTAAATGGGAAAGGCAAAATGCGATAGTTACATCATACTCCCTCCGTCCCAAAATTCTTGTCTTAGATTTGTCTAAATGTGGATGTATCTAGTCACGTTTTAGTGTTAGATACATCTGTATCTAGACAAATCCAAGACAAATTTTTTGGGACGGAGGTAATACTTTATAACTAACTAGTCAGTTTCCTTGCAAAGTATTCTATTCCAACCCCAGATCTGGCCTAATACGACATTTTTTATCGGCATTTCTCAGGTGCACGATGAAGTGATACTGGAGGGGCCTACAGAATCTGCTGAAGCGGCCAGGGCCATCGTGGCAGAGTGCATGTCCAAACCCTTCTATGGAACCAACATCCTGAAGGTGGACCTGGCTGTTGACGCCAAGTGTGGAAAGAGTTGGTATGACGCCAAGTAGAAGTTGTTCTCGCATGCACGGACACGGCGGGATTGGGCTGGTGTAGATATTGCAGTTCCAGTAGCGGCAGAAGCAGTGCAAGCATTGAATAACGGTAGTGGTGGCACGAAGGAGTTGCAATGCATTGGACTCCCTCCGGTCCATATTCATTGTCTTTGTACTAAATCAGCGACAATTAATATGGATAGGAGGGAGTAGCAGAAATCTAGCACGTCGATTGTATTAGTCTCCAGAGTTTAATAGGATCTTTTGGTCTCCAGCGCTCAATAGGATCTGATGAGGTTCAGATAAGTTAATCGTATGACAGGGCAGCTGTTGTGCGTGTTGTTGTTGAGGTTTAACTACTTTAGTGACCTATTGCATTCCAGTGAGGCCTAACTCTGCTGCGGTGTTTATTCATGTTGGTCTGAGGGAATTGCTCATTTATTCCCAGTTCTGGTCTGCTGGCAAACGCTGGAATTTGATATAAATTTCTCCAGGAATCAATTTAGACAGTGGTTTGTGATCCATTTTGCCGTTTCAACTCAACATTTTACCTATTTCACCATTGTCTGACCAAGTTTTCCGTTCATCTAGCTGTGGATCTCAGGTGCCTAATCTGGTGGCGATAAGGCTTCGGCCTGGTCGGTGTTGTAAACATAGGCACATGAGATGAGATATTTCGCTTGGCAGAATTTTACCCTCCGGATCTAGTGTTTCGGCGCGGACTTCGAGGTTCGCCGGAGTAGTTGCCGGAGAAGACGACGGAGAGGAAGGAGAGGTGGCCGGCGAGGTGGGGGTGACCGGAGTCGGCGGGTCCGGGCTGGATCCGGCCGGATCTGGCGCGGGCAGTGGCGGAGCTTGGCGGGGCGGCGGCGTCCAGTGGCGAAGAAGGGCTGCGGCGCGGGCAGCGGCGTGCTCAGGCAATGGCGGGCGCCTCGGGCTCGGAGGGCCCGACCTGGGCTCGGGCGGGCCGGTGCGGTGGGCAGCGGCGGTTGCTGACGTGTTGCGCCCTGATTGGCGCGGGACGGTGGGACGGCGGCGCGGTTGTGTCCAGCGAGGTCGGACACGTCCGGCGGCGCGGGAGGAGCGAGGCTAGGGTTTTGCTCCGAATTTTCGGGGGAGAGGGTCTTTTTATAGGCAAGGGGAGCTATGAGAGTTCAAATGAGGTACGGTTTTCGCCCACACGATCATTATCCAACAACGGAGAGCATGGTGGGGGTTTAGATGGGCTAGTGGGCTGTTGTGGAGGGGTGTTGGGCTGCAATGAGAGAGGAGTTTTTGCGGTTACCCGGTTAATCGTTGGAGCATCAAATGACCTCCAAATGGAATGAAATTTGACAGGCAGCCTACCGGTGATATAACAAGGCCACTCGAAAAATCTCGGCCCATTCCGAGAACTTTTTTCTCCCGCTCACGAAACGAGATCTGAGGGGTGCAACGGGTGCATGTGTGAGTGTCGGATTTCGAAACGGACAACGGGGAAAATGTCTGGATGCATGAGACGAACACGGATGCAAAGGAGATGCACATGATGACATGAGATGAAATGCATGACATGAACAAAATGCAATACGAAGACAAAACCCAACCACGGAGGAAAATAATATATCACATAGCCGGAAATGCAAGAGTTGGAGTTATAATTATGGAATGTTACATCCAGGGCGTTACAACTCTCCACCACTACAAGAGGATCTCGACCCGAGATTTAAGACTGAAAGAACTCCGGATATTCAGAACGGAGGTGATCCTCGCGCTCCCAGGTGGCTTCTCGGTCGGAATGGTGAGACCACTTAACTTTCAGAAATTTGATTGGCTTGTTGTGAGTTTTGCGCTTGGTTTCTTCAAGAATGGCAATGGGATGCTCATGATAAGAAAAATCTTCTTGGAGATCAATCTCTTCAAAGTTGATAGTACACTAAGGCGTCTTGAAGCACTTGCGAAGCTGTGACACGTAAAACACATCATGCACATTTCGAAGTTGGACGGGAGCTCGAGTTGATAGGAGAGGTCGCCTCTTTTGTCAATGATCTTGAAATGACCCACGTATCTCGGGGCAAGCTTCCTTTTGATACCGAAGCGCCGAGTGCCTTTCATTGGAGAGACGCGGAGGTAGACATGGTCTCCGATCTCGAAAGCCAAGTCATGGTGCTTGCTATCATAGTAACTCTTCTGGCGCGATTGCGCGTCTTTGAGATTTTCACTGTTGACTTTACACATTTCTTCAGCTTCTGTGATCAAGTCGTTGCCAAGAAGTTGGAGTTCACCAGTCTTGGACCAATTGAGAGGAGTACACCACTTTCTGCCATAAAGAATTTCGAATGGGGCCTTGCCCGAACTTGCTTGGAAGCTGTTGTTGTATGAGAACTCGGCATATGGGAGACAATCTTCCCACTTCATACCGAAAGAGATGACACAAGCTCTGAGCATGTCTTCGAGGATTTGATTGACTCGCTCGACTTGGCCACTTGTTTGCGGATGAAAAGCTGTGCTGAAGCGAATGTTGGTGCCCATGGCCTTCTAGAAGGAGTCCTAGAAGTTAGAAGTGAAAATGCATCCATGTTTTGAAGAGATCAATTGCGGAATACCGTGCAACGAGACAATTCTGGAGGTGTATAGCTCTACCAACTGAACTGTCGTGATAGATTCTTTGATTGGAAGGAAATGAGCCACTTTTGTAAGCTTGTCAATGACAACGAAGATAGCATCATTCCCACGCTTGGACTTGGGAAATCTAGTGACAAAGTCCATTTCGATATGATCAAACTTCTATTCTGGAATAGCAAGAGGTTGGAGGAGACCAGCTGGTCGTTGAAGTTCTGATTTCACCCTTCGATAGACATCACATTCATTCATGAATTGAGCAATCTCTCGCTTCATTCGAGTCCACCAATATGACTGCTTGAGGTCATGGTACATCTTCGAATTGCCTGGATGAAGGGAAAGAAGAGAATTGTGCGCTTCGTTCATTATGACCTTCCTTAGATCACCTTTAGGAACCACAATCCGGTCCTCAAAGAATACGGCGCCCTTGTCATCAATGCGATAGCACTTGTATTTGGATAAGCCCTTGGCAATACCGTGTTTCACCTTCTTCACCATGGTATCAAGGAGTTGTGCCTCACGAATTTGATCTTCCAAAGTTGGAGTGACTTGAAGGTTGGCAAGAAAACCTTGAGGAACAACTTGGAGATTGAGCTTGCGGAAAGCTTCACAAAGATCCGGTTGGAATGGCTTGAGAATTAAGCTGTTGCAATAAGCTTTCCTGCTCAAAGCATCTGCAATCACATTGGCCTTCCCTGGAGTATATTCAATACTTGGATTGTACTCTTGAATCATTTCGACCCAACGAGTTTGCCCGAGGTTGAGGTTGGGTTGTGTGAAGATATACTTGAGGCTCTTGTGATCGGTGAAAATGTCCACTTGCCTTCCCAACAAGAGATGTCTCCATGTTACTGATGCATGGACAACTGCCGCCAACTCAAGATCGTGAGTGGGGTAGTTCCTTTCATTGGGCTTCAACTGACGAGAAGTGTAGGCCACAACTTTCTTTTATTGCATTAACACGGCGTCGAGACCTTGCAACGAGGCATCACAGAAAACTTCGAATGGCTTGGATTCATCAGGAGGAGTTAGGACAGGAGCTGAGACGAGTTTCTCTTTGCGAGTGTTGAAAGCAACGTCACACTCAGGAGTCCAGGAATACTTGACATGCTTATGGAGGAGGTTGGAAAGAGGCTTTGCAATCTTTTAGAAATTCTCAACAAATCTTCGGCAATAGCTTGCAAGCCCAAGGAAACTACAGATCTACTTGACATCCTGAGGAGGCTCCCAGTTCACAATTGCAGAAACCTTCTCCGGATTAACATCAATGCCTTTGGCGGAGATGATGTGGCCAAGATAAAGAACTTCATCAATCCAAAACTCACATTTGGAGAACTTAGCATAGAATTTATATTCTCTAAGCTTGTCGAGCACCAATCACAAATGCTTGGCGTGATCCTTCTTATTCTCGGAGAACACCAAGATATCATCGAGATACACCAGGATGAATTCATTTGTGTAGGGGTTGAAGATGAAATTCATCATGCGAGAGAATGTTGGAGGGGCAGTGACAAGGCCGAAAGACATGAAAATATATTCATAAGAACCGAAACTTGTTCTGAATGCTATCTTGGGGATATCTTCTTCACGAATGCGAATCTGATGATAACCCATACGGAGGTCAAGCTTGGAAAACATCTTTGCACCTTTGAGTTGTTCGAAAAGCTCATTGATGTTGGGAAGTGGGTACTTGTTTTCTATTGTCTTCTTGTTCAATGGATGGTGATCAACGCAAAGTCGGTCTGTGCATCTTTCTTCTGGACAAAAATAACACCATAACCCCATGGAGATAAACTCGGTCTGATCAAACCCAGACACTCTTGTTCATCGAGTTGTTTCTTCAATTCTTTCAGCTCCTTTGGTCCCAGTTTGTATGGACGCTTGCAAACGGGTTCAGTACCGGGCTCAAGATCGATAACGAACTCAACTAGCCGTGTTGGGGAACATAATAATTTCAAAAAATTTCCTACACACACGCAAGATCATGGTGATGCATAGCAACGAGAGGGAAGAGTATCGTCCACGTATCCTCGTAGACCGTAAGTGGAAGCGTTATGAGAACGTGGTTGATGTAGTCGAACGTCTTCATGATCCGACCGATCCAAGTACCGAACGCACGACACCTCCGAGTTCAGCACACGTTCAACTCGATGACGTCCCATGAACTCCGATCCAGCAGAGCTTCACGTGAGAGTTCCGTCAGCACGACAACGTGATGACGGTGATGATGTTGCTACCAATGCAGGGCTTCGCCTAAGCACTGCTACGATATGATCGAGGTGGATTATGGTGGAGGGGGGCACTGCACACGGCTTGGAACAATCAACTTTTGTGTCTTGGGGTGCCCCCTGCCCCCGTATATAAAGGAGTGGAGGAGGGGAGGGCCGACCCTCTACTATGGTGCGCCCTGGGGAGTTCTACTCCCACCGGGAGTAGGATTCCCCCCTTCCATGTAGTAGGAGTAGGAGAGAAGGAAAGGGAAAAGAGAAGAGAAGGAAGGAGGGGGCACAACCCCTCCCCCTAGTCCAATTCGGACTAAGCCTTGGGGGGTGCGCAGCCTCCCCTCTCTCTTTCCCCTAAAGCCCAATAAGGCCCATATACTCCCCGACGAATTCCCGTAACTCTCCGGTACTCCGAAAAATACCCGAATCACTCGAAACCTTTCCGATGTACGAATATAGTCGTCTAATATATGAATCTTTACTTCTCGACCATTTCGAGACTCCTCGTCATGTCTCCGATCTCATCGGGGACTCCGAACTACCTTTGGTACATCAAAACACATAAACTCATATTATCGATCGTCACCGAACGTTAAGTGTGCGGACCCTACGAGTTCGAGAACTATGTAGACATGACCGAGACACGTCTCTGGTCAAGAACGAATAGCGGAACCTGGATGCTCATATTGGCTGCTACATATTGTACGAAGATCTTTATCGGTCAAACCGCATAACAACATACGTTGTTCCCTTTGTCATCGGTATGTTACTTGCCCGAGATTCGATCGTCGGTATCTCAATACCTAGCTCAATATCATTACCGGCAAGTCTCTTTACTCATTCCGTAATACATCATCCCGCAACTAACTCATTAGTTGCATTGCTTGCAAGGCTTATAGTGATGTGCATTGCCGAGTGGGCCCAAAGATACCTCTCCGACAATCGGAGTGACAAATTCTAATCTCGATCTATGCCAACTCAACAAGTACCATCGGAGACACGTGTAGAGCACCTTTATAGTCACTCAGTTACGTTGTGATGTTTGGTAGCACACAAAGTGTTCCTCCGGTATTCGAGAGTTGCATAATCTCATAGTCAGAGGAACATGTACAATTCATGAAGAAAGCAGTAGCAACAAACTAAACGATCATCATGTTAAGCTAACGGAATGGGTCAAGTCAATCACATCATTCTCTAATGATGTGATCCCGTTAATAAAATGACAACTCATGTCTATGGCTAGGAAACTTAACCATCTTTGATTCAACGAGCTAGCCAAGTAGAGGCATACTAGTGACACTCTGTTTGTCTATGTATTCACACATGTACTAAGTTTCCTGTTAATACAATTCTAGCATGAATAATAAACATTTATCATGATATAAGGAAATAAATAATAACTTTATTATTGCCTCTAGGGCATATTTCCTTCAGTCTCCCACTTGCACTAGAGTCAATAATCTAGTTCACATCTTTATGTGATTAGTTCATATCTCCATGTGACTAATACCCAAAGGGTTTACTAGAGTCAATAATCTAGTTGAGGGAGTCCTGGATTAGGGGGTGTTCGGGTAGCCGGACTATACCTTCAGCCGGACTCCAGGACTATGGAGATACAAGATTGAAGACTCCGTCCCGTGTCCGGATGGGACTTTCCTTGGCATGGAAGGCAAGCTTGGCGATGCGGATATTCAAGATCTCCTACCATTGTAACCGACTTTGTGTAACCCTAACCCTCTCCGGTGTCTATATAAACTGGAGGGTTTTTAGTCCGTAGGACAACTTCATCATACAACAATCATACCATAGGCTAGCTTTTAGGGTTTAGCCTCCTTGATCTCGTGGTAGATCTACTCTTGTACTACCCATATCATCAATATTAATCAAGCAGGACGTAGGGTTTTACCTCCATCAAGAGGGCCCAAACCTGGGTAAAACATTGTGTCCCTTGTCTCCTGTTACCATCCGGCCTAGATGCACAGTTCGGGACCCCCTACCCGAGATCCGCCGGTTTTGACACCGACATTAGTGCTTTCATTGAGAGTTCCTCTGTGTCGTCGCTTTCAGGCCCGATGGCTTCTTCGATCATCAACCACGATGCAGTCCAGGGTGAGACTTTTCTCCCCGGACAGATCTTCGTCTTCGGCGGCTTCGCACTGCGGGCCAACTCGCTTGGTCACCTTGAGCAGATCAAAAGTTACGCCCCTGGCCATCAGGTCAGGTTTGGAAGCCTAAACTACACAGCTGACATCCGCGGGACTTGATCTTCGACGGGTTCGAGCCACAGCCAAGCGTGCCGCACTGTCTCGATGGGCATGATATAGCTCTACCGCCGAACAACGCCTTGGAGGCCGCACACGCATCGGTTCCGACCATTGATTCGGAGCCCACTGCGCCAATCGAGGATCAGCGATTGGACGCTGCCTCAGGGGCTGCGATCTCAGAGGCGATCGAGCCAAACTCCAGCCCCGCACTCTGCATAGCCCGTGACTCCGAGGAGCCGGATTCCTCTCCGAACTCCGAGCCCCCCGCGCCCCCGCCGATCGAATCCGATTGGGCGCCGATAATGGAGTTCACCGCCGCGGACATCTTTCAGCACTCGCCCTTCGGCGACATCCTGAATTCTCTAAAGTCTCTCTCTTTATCAGGAGAGCCCTGGCCGGACTACGGTCAGCAAGGTTGGGATACGGACGATGAAGAAATTCAAAACCCACCCACCACCCACTTCGTAGCCACTGTCGACGACTTAACCGACATGCTTGACTTCGACTCCGAAGACATCGACGGCATGGACGACGATGCAGGAGACAAACAAGAACCAGCACCTGTAGGGCGTTGGAAGGCCACCTCGTCATATGACATATATATGGTGGACACTCCAAAGGATGGAGATGGCGATGGAACAGCGGTGGACGATACCTCTAAGAAACAGCCCAAGCGCCGGCGTCAACGGCGCCCCGCCAAAGCAAAAATGGTGATTCCGGCACGGGAGATAATACTACTCCGGATAGCGCCGAAGAACACCCCCTCCAGCAAAATTCGGCACAGGAGGACAGAGAAGCCAGCCCTCACGAGAGGGCGGCGGACCAAGAGGTTGATGACGATAATTATACGCCTCCCTCCGAAGACGAGGCAAGCCTCGACGACGACGAGTTTGTCGTGCCAGAAGATCTTGCCGAACAAGAGCGTTTTAAACGCAGGCTCATGGCCACGGCAAGCAGCCTCAAGAAAAAGCGACAACAGCTTAGAGCTGATCAGGATTTGCTAGCTGACAGATGGACTGAAGTCCTTGCGGCCGAAGAGTATGAACTCGAACGCCCCTCCAAGAGTTACCCAAAGCGCAGGCTGCTACCCCGACTAGAGGAGGAAGCACCTACATCACTAGCGCATGACATGGCCGACCGGCCACCTCATGGCCGCGACAGAGAGGCCTCTTGGCCCTCCACTCAAGCCATGCCCCGGCACCGCTTCAAGCATACTAAGGCACGGGAAAATGCGCCCGACCTGCGCGACATCCTGGAGGACAAGGCAAGGCAAACAAGATCGATCTACGGATCACGCAGGCGCCCCACGGCACATGACGGTGATCGTCACTCCGGACGCAATGAATTCGGCCGGGCCGAACTCAACAGACAAAGCTCCTTCGAGCTGCGTCGTGATATAGCCCAATACAGAGGCGCCGCACACCCACTATGCTTCATAGATGAAGTAATGGATCATAAAATCCCTGAGGGCTTCAAACCCGTAAACATCGAATCGTACGATGGCACAACAGATCCTGCAGTATGGATCGAGGATTATCTCCTTCATATCCACATGGCCCACGGCGATGATCTACACGCCATCAAATACGTCCCACTCAAACTTAAGGGACCGGCCCGCCATTGGCTTAACAGCTTGCCAGCAAACTCAATCGGTTCTTGGGAGGACCTGGAAGCCGCATTCCTTGACAACTTCCAGGGCACTTATGTGCGACCACCGGACGCCGATGACCTAAGCCACATAATTCAGCAGCCAGAAGAATCGGCCAGGCAATTCTGGACATGGTTCCTAACAAAGAAAAACCAGATAGTCGACTGTCCGGACGCAGAGGCCTTAGCGGCCTTCAAGCATAATATCCGTGACGAGTGGCTGGCCCAGCACCTGGGACAGGAAAAGCCGAAATCTATGGCAGCCCTCACGACACTCATGACCCACTTTTGCGCGGGAGAAGATAGCTGGCTAGCTCGCAGTAACAACTTAACCAAGAACACTGGTAATTCGAATACCAAGGACAAAAGTGACAGGTCGCGTTGGAACAAACAAAAGCGCCGCGTTAACAGCGACAACAACGAGGATACGACAGTTAATGTCGGATTCCGAGGCTACAAATCCGGTCAACGGAAACAACCATTCAAAAGAAAAACTCAGGGCCCATCCAGTTGGACCGAATACTCGACCGCTTGTGCCAGATACATGGCACCCCCGAAAAGCCAGCCAATCACACCAATAGGGATTATTGGGTGTTCAAGCAGGCAGGCAAGTTAAGAGCCGAAAACAAAGACAAGGGGCTGCATAGCGACGACGAGGAGGAGCCCAGGCCGCCGAACAACAGTGGGCAGAAGGGATTTCCCCCGCAAGTGCGGACGGTGAACATGATATATGCAACCCACATCCCCAAGAGGGAGCGAAAGCGTGCGTTACGGGACGTATATGCGATGAAGCCGGTCGCCCCAAAGTTCAACCCATGGTCCTCCTGCCCGATCACCTTTGATCGAAGGGACCACCCCACTAGCATCCGTCACGGCGGCTTCGCCGCATTGGTTCTAGACCCAATCATGGATGGATTTCATCTCACAAGAGTCCTCATGGACGGCGGCAGCAGCCTGAACCTGCTTTACCAGGATACAGTGCGAAAGATGGGCATAGATCCCTCGAGGATCAAGCCCACCAAAACGACATTTAAAGGCGTCATACCAGGTGTAGAAGCCAACTGTACAGGCTCAGTTACACTGGAAGTGGTCTTCGGATCTCCGGATAACTTCCGAAGCGAGGAGTTAATCTTTAACATAGTCCCGTTCCGTAGTGGCTATCATGCACTGCTCGGGCGAACCGCATTCGCAAAATTCAACGCGCTACCGCACTATGCATACCTCAAGCTCAAGATGCCAGGCCCTAGGGGAGTAATCACGGTCAATTGGGAACACTGAATGCTCCCTCCGAACGGAGGAGCACACGGCAGCGCTCGCAGCAGAAGTACAAAGCAGCCTCTCTAGGCAGTCCTCCAGTTCGGCCTTCAAAAAGCCGGACACTGTCAAGCGCGCCCGGAGTACCCTACAACAAGACCGCCTGGCACATTCCGAGCTAGTGTAGCAATGCGTCCCTAACCCTAGCCCTCGCGATATAGCGAAACCAGCACTTCGCGTACATAACTACGCTCTTGAAATACCATGGGCACAGGGGAAGGGGCACTATCACGGCACGCCCGAAATACGGCTTAAACCGCACCAGGGGCTGCCGGATTCCTTCTTTTTTTTCTCTTACTCTCAGGACTCCATACTTCGGATGACCCGTTCGGCAATTCAACTGCCGCACAAACGATGCAAGATCCAGGGAAGCAGACAAGTCACGCCGCATTATGGAACTCCCAGGTGGTCTCTATTGCGAGCCGTATACCTGTTTTTTAATACAATTCCGCCGCCTGCCCCTTGCCATGACATGTTAAATAGTCCAATTTATTTTGCTTATCGCACTATTTGTATCGTTCCGCTTTCATAGCAGCCTTTCTATAAACAATGCATAGCTTTTTGTCTATTTTTTGCATTACCCTCTTTTTATATATATGTTTATTAATAACATGCTGCATCCGTACACTGTGGTACGGCAAAATACGCCAGGGGCTTCAGTACCCATCAATATGGCGTGAGGAGTCCGTCCACTTTCACAAGTGCGGCACCCCGAACTTATAGCACTATATGCATCGGCTCCGAATCATGATTTGGGTCAATAGTTGGGTTTGCCCGGCTCCTATGTTTTGGTGCCTTACGTTTCGCTATATCGGCTAAGGTAGCACTAGGAGAACCACTGCGATTGTGCCCCAGTTGAGCTGGGCCGAGCACCTCAGTGGAGAAAGCTAAAACTGACTGTCATGATGAGGCGAGAGACCGGTCGCTGTTCGAGAGGTTTTTCGAGTCCTTAAAGGCTTATGCCGCTTCGAGCGAGGAACCGGCTTTGTCCGGCCAAGGCGTGGATAGCGCCCCGAACTCGGTCTTCCGAATACTAGGGGCTTCGCCGAAATTTAGAATTATAGAGTTCTATGGCTAAGTGAGAGTGTTCAAGCATTATAGTCCGATTGCCTTGTTCGTTGTGCTGACCGCCTCCCTCGACGGACCCAATCATGGGAAAAAGAGCGCTCAGGTTTATCCCGAACACCCCAGCACTAGTGGCATGGGGGCAGAAGCCGACTACTGGCCATCTCTCAATTTTTTGATAAACGACCGCACATAAAGTAATATTTTAAATTCAAGCATTTCTTAGCGCATATGAACAAGTTTTCAGCGCACAGGATAACATGAGCGAGTTCATTCAAAAATTACATCCTTGGTACATTCATCCGCCACAAGGTGGGCACCAGCAAGAACATCCTTGTAATAGTTCTCGGGCTTGCGATGCTCCTTCCCCGGCGGCGGCCCGTCCTTCACAAGCTTCTCACCGTCCAGCTTACCCCAATGCACCTTTGCACGGGCAAGGGCCCTATGGGCACCTTCGATGCAGACGGAGCGCTTGATGACCTCGAGCCTTGGACAAGCCTCCACCAGCCGCCGCACCAGTCCGAAGTGACTCCCAGGCAGGGCCTCTCTAGGCCAGAGCCGAACTATGAAGCCCTTCAGGGCCTGTTCGGCCGCCTTGTGGAGCTCGACCAGCTGCTTCAGCTGGTCGCTCAAGGGCACAGGGTGTCCGGCCTCAGCGTACTGAGACCAGAACACCTTCTCCGTCGAGCTGCCTTCCTCGACTCGGTAGAATGCGGCGGCATCAGATGCCCCTGGAGAGCTCCGGATTCGGGTAAGTAACAAGTAGTTTACTATTATATGTCTGCTTTGCATATAGAATGCCTTACCCGCCGCTATCCTTTTCACCGCATCCAATTCCCGGAGGGCCTTCTGGGCTTCGGCCTTGGCAGATTTGGCAGTTTTAAGGGACGCATCAAGCTCAGACGCTCGCGTCTTCGAGTCGAGCTCCAAACTCTCATGTTTTTGCAACCTGAAGCTCTTGCCGCACCTCGCCGACCTGCGCCTCAAAATTCTCCCGCTCGGCGCGCTCCGTGGCCGCTTTCTTCTCGGCCTTGGACAGCGCCTGCTTGAGGGTCGCCACCTCCGTTGTGGCCCCTACAATAAGCAGTATACTCCTGTCATTTTTTTGCAATTGCGACTCCCTATAGGCATTTTTTCTATAAGGTATCTCTTACCTTCTTTCTCCTCGAGCTGCCGTTTGGCAAGGCCGAGCTCTTGCTTGGTCCGCTCGAGGCCCTGCTTCAGGGCACCCACCTCCGCAGTCAGTGCGGCGGTGGCCAGCAGCGAAGCCTGCATACATATATTGACTCCTTTTTAGTTAGACTCCTGCGATATTTAATAGACCCTCTATTCGGCTTTTCTTTCTGAACGCCAAACAGAGCATTAGGGGCTAATGTCTATACGGTAATATTTTTACATATTTTTACTTACCTCGAAGCCTGTTAGAAGTCTAGCACAAGCTTCAGTCAGTCCGCTTTTGGCGGACTGAACCTTCTGGATCACCGTACTCATGATGGCACGGTGCTCCTCGTCGATGGAGGCGCCCTTAAGCTCCTCCAGCAGATTGTCCGGCGCCTCCGGTTGGACGGAGGACGCCGACTCAGTAGGCTTACTCCTCTTGGCAGGAGTTCGCCTACCGCGATCTGGAACCGTTGATGATTCCGGCGCAGTGTCCGGCTTAAAGCCGCACTTGGAGCCCAGGGGGGTTTTGTCCCCTTCATTCCTGGAGTCCGGGAGGTCGCCTCGCGGCTCCTCCTGGACCACCTCCTCTCGCCCCGGAGCTTGTCGCGATGCCACTTCGGCGTCATCCGCAGCACAGGGGGAAGCAGCGGGCGGAACTGAATTCACGTCCGATGAATCTAGGGAGCCGCTCGACGACTCGTCGAGCCCGTCCTTGGGCGGACTGCATGATTATATCTGACATTAGGGAAAGCTGTGCAACAAAAGGAATATCACGAGTTACTCTGGTATCCGAACACTTACGATCTCGCCGGACGCTTGGCCCTGTCCGGCCACCCCTCTTCGTCATCGTCGGCGTCGGGGATGTAGTGCGGCGGAGGGGTTTTCCTCTTCTTGGACCCCTCGGCCTCCCCTACCGGGGCGGCCTCCCTCTTCTTTCCTCCCCCTTCTGGAGGGGGAGAGGTTTCTTCTTCCTCCTCCTCGCCTTCACGGGAGGAGTGCGTCTCGGACTCGCCGGACGACGAGTCCGACACCACCATATGCCGGGAACTCTTTCGAGTCCCCGTGGCCTTCTTCTTCTTGGCCTTCTTCTCCGGCACCACATAAGGTGCCGGAACCAGCAGCTTCTCTAGGAGAGCAGGGGCTGGGTCTTCGGGCAAGGGAGCCGGATAGCTAATCTGTCCGGACTTCTCCCGCCAATCCTGTCAAAGGTGAGGGAGTTTAGATCCCGCATAGAGTCAAACTATGAAAAAACTTGACATCCTGTAAAAGATGGAAATATCTTACCTCGCCAGCAGGACGCTGCGAGCTGAATTCGTAGTCTTCGGAGGCGGATGTGGGAGCCTCGGCGCTTTTGGTTAGCCCCCTCCAGACATCTTCGTACGTCGTGTCGAAGAGCCTGCTCAGAGTGCGGTGCTGCGCCGGGTTGAACTCCCACAAATTGAAGTCCCGTTCTTGACATGGAAGGATCCGGCGGACGATCATGACCTGGATTACGTTGACAAGCTTGAGCTGCTTGTTCAGCAGGGACTGGATGCATTTTTGCAGTCCGGTTAACTCTTCTTCGTTGCCCCACGACAAGCTCGTCTCCTTCCAGGACGTGAGCCGCGTAGGGGGTCCAGATCGGAATTCAGGGGCTGTGATCCACTTTGGATCGAGTGGCTCGGTGATGTAAAACCACCCTGACTGCCACCCCTTCAAGGTCTCCACAAAGGAGCCCTCGAGCCATAGGACGTTGGCAATTTTGCCCGCCATGGCACCTCCGCACTCCGCCTGGTTGCCGCACACCACCTTTGGCTTGATGTTGAAGGTCTTGAGCCAGAGGCCGAAATGGGGGCGAATGCAGAGGAAAGCCTTGCACACGACGATAAACGCCGAGATATTGAGGATGAAGTTCGGGGCCAGATCATGGAAATCTAGGCCATAGTAGAACATGAGCCCGCGGACAAATGGGTGGAGAGGAAAACCCAGTCCGCGGAGGAAGTGGGGAAGAAATACTACCCTCTCATGGGGCCTTGGGGTGGGGAGAAGCTGCCCCTCCTCAGGGAGCCGGTGCGCGATGTCTTTGCACAAGTATCCGGCCTTCCTTAACCTTTTGACATGGCCCTCCGTGACGGAGGAGACCATCCACTTGCCTCCCACTCCGGACATTGTTGGAGAGGGTTGAGGTAGGAAGTGCGGGCTTGGGCGCTGGAGCTCGGGTGCGCAGAAGATGGATAGGCAAAGGAGGAAGAAGGGGTAGGTAAAAAGGTGGATCCTTATTCCCTTATATGGGCGGATGCGACTATGCGTCCCCACCAGCCTAGTAAAACTCGCTTGCCTCCCAAGCGCCATGATAAGTGGCGCGGTTGGGTTACCCACGTCCGTATTAATAAGAATCCCGTAAACAAAGGGAACACGATCTCTGCTTTGACAAGACGTACCAAGGAAACCGCCTCGCAAAACACGCTGAGGTGGAGAAGTGAAAACGATTCGAATAAAGGCTTGGCCGTAGTGTGATGTCACGCTGCGGAATACGTCAGCAGATTAGATTTGTGTTAATATTATTCTCTCTATGGCAATACGTGGAAGCTTATTTTGCAGAGCCGAACACTACTCTTGGTGTTTACAAACTTTTATGAAGAATTTGGAGGAGGAACCTGCCTTGCAATGCCGAAGACAATCTGCGCACCGGACTCGTCGTCATTGAAGCCTGGTTCAGGGGCTACTGAGGGAGTCCTGGATTAGGGGGTGTTCGGGTAGCCGGACTATACCTTCAGCCGGACTCCAGGACTATGAAGATACAAGATTGAAGACTCCATCCTGTGTCTGGATGGGACTTTCCTTGGCGTGGAAGGCAAGCTTGGTGATGCGGATATTCAAGATCTCCTACCATTGTAACCGACTTTGTGTAACCCTAACCCTCTCCGGTGTCTATATAATCCGGAGGATTTTTAGTCCGTAGGACAACTTCATCATACAACAATCATACCATAGGCTAGCTTTTAGGGTTTAGCCTCCTTGATCTCGTGGTAGATCTACTCTTGTACTACCCATATCATCAATATTAATCAAGCAGGACGTAGGGTTTTACCTCCATCAAGAGGGCCCGAACCTGGGTAAAACATTATGTCCCTTGTCTCCTGTTACCATCCGTCCTAGACGCACAGTTCGGGACCCCCTACCCGAGATCCGCCGGTTTTGACACCGACACTAGTTCACATTGCTATGTGATTAACACCCAAAGAGTGACCATGTTTTGCTTGTGAGAGAAGTTTAGCCTACGATTTTGCAACATTCAGATCCGTATGTATTTTGCAAATTTCTATGTCTATAATGCTCTGCACGGAGCTACTCTAGCTAATTGCTCCCACTTTCAATATGTATCCAGATCGAGACTTAGAGTCATCTAGATCGATGTAAAAAGCTTGCATCGACTTAACTCTTTATGATGAACTCTTTTATCACCTCCATAACTGAGAAATATTTCCTTAGTCCTCTAAGGATAATTTTGACCGCTGTCCAGTGATCTACTGCTAGATCACTATTGTACTCCCTTGCCAGGAAGATGCTAAGGTATACAATAGGACTGGTAAACAGCATAGCATAGTTTATAGAACCTATGACTGAGGCATAGGGAATGCCTTTTCATTCTCTTTCTATTTTCTGATGTGGTCGGGTTTTGAGTCTTTACTCAACTTCACACCTTGCAACACAGGCAAGAACTCCTTCTTTGACTGTTCCATTTTGAACTACTTCCAAATCTTGTCAAGGTATGTACTCATTGAAAAAACTTATCAAGCGTCTTGATCTATCTCTATAGATCTTGATACTCAATGTGTAAGCAGCTTCATCGAGG
Source organism: Triticum dicoccoides (assembly GCF_002162155.2). Classification (NCBI taxonomy): domain Eukaryota; kingdom Viridiplantae; phylum Streptophyta; class Magnoliopsida; order Poales; family Poaceae; genus Triticum; species Triticum dicoccoides. The sequence goes on from NC_041392.1 coordinate 400,893,221, forward strand.
TCTTTCTTTGAAAAACTCTTTTAGAACACTCCTTTATGCTTTCCAGAAAATTCTGCATTATTTCCAATCAACAATATGTCATTCACATATACTTATCAGAAATGCTGTAGTGCTCCCACTCACTTTCTTGTAAATACATGCTTCACCGCAAGTCTGTATAAAACCATATGCTTTGATCACTTTATCAAAGCATATATTCCAACTCCGAGATGCTTGCACCAGTCCATAGATGGATCGCTGGAGCTCGCTCACTTTGTTAGCACCTTTAGGATCGACAAAACCTTCTGGTTGCATCATATACAACTCTTCTTTTAAGAAATCCATGAAGGAATACAGTTTTGACATCCATTTGCCAGATTTCATAAAATGCGGCAACTGCTAACATGATTTGGACAGACTTTTAAACATCGATACGAGTGAGAAAAATCTCATCGTAGTCAACACCTTGAACTTGTCGAAAACATTTTGCGACAATTCGAGCTTTGTAGATAGTAACACTACTATCAACGTCCGTCTTCGTCTTGAAGATCCATTTATTCTTAATGACTCACCGATCATCGGGCAAGTCAATCAAAGTCCATACTTTGTTCTCATACATGGATCCCATCTCAGATTTCATGGCCTCAAGACATTTTGCGGAATCTGGGCTCATCATTGCTTCCTTATAGTTCGTAGGTTCGTCATGGTCAAGTAACATGACATTCAGAACAGGATTACCGTACCACTCTGGTGCGGATCTCACTCTGGTTGACCTACGAGGTTCGGTAGTAACTTGATCTAAAGTTACATGATCATCATCATTAGCTTCCTCACTAATTGGTGTAGGAGTCACGGGAACAGATTTCTGTGATGAACTACTTTCCAATAAGGGAGCAGGTAGAGTTACCTCATCAAGTTCTACTTTCCTCCCACTCACTTCTTTCGAGAGAAACTCCTTCTCTAGAAAGGATCCATTCTTAGCAACGAATGTCCTGCCTTCGAATCAGTGATAGAAGGTGTACTCAACTGTCTCCTTTGGGTATCCTATGAAGACACATTTCTCCGATTTGGGTTTGAGCTTATCAATATGAAACTTTTTCACATAAGCATCGCAACCCCAAACTTTAAGAAATGACAACTTTGGTTTCTTGCCAAACCACAGTTCATATGGCGTTGTCTCAATGGATTTAGATGGTTCCCTATTTAACGTGACTGCAACTGTCTCTAATGCATAACCCCAAAATGATAGTGGTAAATCGGTAAGAGACATCATAGATTGCACCATATCTAATAAAGTACGATTACGATGTTCGGATACACCATTACGTTGTGGTCTTCCTGGTGGCGTGAGTTGCGAAACTATTCCGCATTGTTTCAAATGAAGACCAAACTCATAACTCAAATATTCTCCTCCACGATCAGATCGTAGAAACTTTATTTTCTTGTTACGATGATTTTCCACTTCACTCTGAAATTATTTGAAATTTTCAAATGTTTTAGATTTATGTTTCATCAAGAAGACATACCCATATCTTACTCAAATCATCTGTGAAGGTCAGAAAATAACGATACCTGCCGCGAGCCTCAACACTCATCAGACTGCATACATCAGTATGTATTATTTCCAACAAGTCTGTTGCTCACTCCATTGTTCCGGAGAACGAAGTCTTAGTCATCTTGCCCATGAGGCATGGTTCGCAAGCATCAACTGATTCATAATCAAGTGATTCCAAAAGCCCATCAGCATGGATTTTCTTCATGCGCTTTACACCAATATGACCTAAATGGCAGTGCCACAAATAAGTTGCACTATCATTATTAACTTTGCATCTTTTGGCTTCAATATTATGAATATGTGTATCACTATGATCGAGATTCAATAAACCATTCACCTTGGGTGTATGACCATTGAAGGTTTTATTCATGTAAACAGAACAACAATTATTCTCTGACTTTAAATGAATAACCGTATTGCAATAAACATGATCAAATCATATTCATGCTTAACGCAAACACCAAATAACATTTATTTAGGTTCAACACTAATCCTAAAAGTATAGGGAGTGTGCGATGATGATCATATCAATCTTGGAACTACTTCCAACACACATCATCACTTCACCCTTAACTAGTCTCTGTTCATTCTGCAACTCCCGTTTCGAGTTACTAATCTCAGCAACTGAACTAGTATCAAATACTGATGGGTTGCTATAAACACTAGTAAAGTACACATCAATAACATGTATATCAAATATACGTTTGTTCACTTTTCCATCCTTCTTATCCGCCAAATACTTGGGGCAGTTCTGCTTCCAGTGACTAGTCCCTTTGCAGTAGAAGCAGTTAGTCTCAGGCTTAGGTCTAGACTTGGGCTTCTTCACTTGAGCAGCAACTTGCTTGCCGTTCTTCTTGAAGTTCCCCTTCTTCCCTTTGCCCTTTTCTTGAAACTAGTGGTCTTGTCAACCATCAACACTTGATGCTTTTCTTGATTTCTACCTTCGTCGATTTCAACATCATGAAGAGCTTGGGAATCGTTTCCATTATCCCTTGTATATTATAGTTCATCACAAAGTTCCAATAACTTGGTGATAGTGACTAGAGAACTCTGTCAATCACTATCTTATCTAGAAGATTAACTCCCACTTGATTCAAGTGATTGTAGTACCTAGACATTCTGAGCACATGCTCACTAGCTGAGCTATTCTCCTCCATCTTGTAGGCAAAGTGCTTGTCAAAGGTCTCATACCTTTCGACATGGGCATGAGTCTGAAATACTAATTTCAACTCTTGGAACATCTCATATGCTCCGTGGCGTTCAAAACGTCTTTGAAGCCCCGATTCTAAGCCGTAAAGCATGGTGCACTAAACTATCAAGTAGTCATCATATCAAGCTCGCCAAACGTTCATAACGTCCGCATCTGCTCTTGCAATCGGTCTTTCACCTAGCGGTGCATCAAGGACATAATTCTTCTATGCAGCAATGAGGATAATCCTCAGATCACGGATCCAATCCGCATCATTGCTACTAACATCTTTCAACATAGTTTTTCTCTAGGAACATATCCTAATAAACGGGGAGCTACATCGCGAGCTATTGATCTACAACATAGTTATGCAAATACTATCAGGACTAAGTTCATGATAAACTAAAGTTCAGTTAATCATATTACTTAAGAATTCCCACTTAGATAGACATCCCTCTAGTCATCTAAATGATCACGTGATCCAAATCAACTAAAGCATGTCTGATCATCACGTGAGATGGAGTAGTTTTCAATGGTGAACATCACTATGTTGATCATATCTACTATATCATTCATGCTCGACCTTTCGGTCTCTAGTGTTCCGAGGCCATATCAGCATATTCTAGGCTCATCAATTTTAACTCGAGTATTTCTGCGTGTGCAAAACTGGCTTGCACCCGTTGTATGTGAACGTAGAGCTTATCACACCCGATCATCACGTGGTGTCTCGGCACGATGAACTTTGGCAATGGTGCATACTCAGGGAGAACACTTGTACCTTGAAATTTATAGTAATGGATCATCTTATAAAGCTACCACCGAACTAAGCAAAATAAGATGTATAAAAGATAAACATCAGATGCAATCAAAAATATGTGACATGATATGGCCATCATCATCTTGTGCCTTTGATCTCTCCAAAGTACTGTCATGATCTCCATTGTTATCGGCATGACACCATGATCTCCATCATCTTGATCTTTTATCAACGTGTCGTCACATGGTCATCTCACCAGCTATTGCTTTTGTAACTATTGCTATCGCATAGCGATAAAGTAAAGCAATTACATGGCACTCACATGTTATGCAATAAAGAGACAACCATAAGGCTCCTGCCAGTTGTCGATAACTTTAACAAAACATGATCATCTCATACAACAATTTATATCTCATCACATCTTGACCATATCACATCACAACATGCCCTGCAAAAATAAGTTAGACGTCCTCTACTTTGTTGTTGCAAGTTTTACGTGGCTGCTACGGGCTGAGCAAGAACCGTTCTTACCTACGCATCAAAACAACAACGATATTTCGTCAAGTTAGTGCTGTTTTAACCTTCAACGAGGACCGGGCGTAGTCACACTCGGTTCAACTAAAGTTGGAGAAACTGACACCCGCCAGCCACCTGTGTGCAAAGCACATCGGTAGAACTAGTCTCGCGTAAGCGTACTCGTAATGTGGTCCGGGCCGCTTCATCCAACAATACCGTCCAACCAAAGTATGACATGCTGGTAAGCAGTATGACTTGTATCGCCCACAAGTCACTTGTGTTCTACTCATGCATATAATATCTACGCATAAACCTGGCTCTGATACCACTGTTGGGGAATGTAGTAATTTCAAAAAATTTCCTATGCACACGCATGATCATGGCGATGCATAGCAACGAGAGGGAAGAGTATCGTCCATGTACCCTTGTAGACCGTAAGCGGAAGCGTTATGAGAATGCGGTTGATGTAGTCGAACGTCTTCACGATCCGACCGATCCAAGTACCGAACACACGGCACCTCCGAGTTCAGCACACGTTCAGCTCGATGATGTCCCACGAACTCCGATCCAGCAGAGCTTCATGGGAGAGTTCCGTCAGCACGACGGCGTGACGACGGTGATGATGTTGCTATCGACGCAGGGCTTCGCCTAAGCACTGCTACGATATGATTGAGGTGGATTATGGTGGAGGGGGGCACCGCACACGGCTTGGAACAATCAACTTGTGTGTCTTGGGGTGCCCCCTGCCCCCGTATATAAAGGAGTGGAGGAGGGGAGGGCCGGCCCTCTACTATGGCACGCCCTGGGGAGTCCTACTCCCACCGGGAGTAGGATTCCCCCCTTCCATGTAGTAGGAGTAGGAGAGAAGGTAAGGGAAAAGAGAAGAGAAGGAAGGAGGGGGCGCAACCCCTCCCCCTAGTCCGATTCGGACTAAGCCTTGGGGGGGGGGGGGCATAGCCTCCCCTCTCTCTTTTCCCTAAAGCCCAATAAGGCCCATATACTCCCCGGTGAATTCCCGTAACTCTCCGGTACTCCGAAAAATACCCGACTCACTCGGAACCTTTCCTATGTCTGAATATAGTCGTCCAATATATCGATCTTTACGTTTCAACCATTTCGAGACTCCTCGTCATGTCCTCGATCTCATCCGGGACTCCTAACTACCTTAGGTACATCAAAACACATAAACTCATATTACCGATCGTCACCGAACGTTAAGCGTGCGGACCCTACGGGTTCGAGAACTATGTAGACATGACCGAGACACGTCTCCGGTCAATAACCAATAGCGGAACCTGGATGCTCATATTGGCTCCTACATATTCTACAAATATCTTTATCGGTCAAACCGCATAACACCATACGTTGTTCCCTTTGTCATCAGTATGTTACTTGCCCGAGATTCGATCGTCGGTATCTCAATACCTAGCTCAATCTTGTTACCGACAAGTCTCTTTACTCGTTCCGTAATATATCATCCCGCAACTAACTCATTAGTTGCATTGCTTGCAAGGCTTATAGTGATGTGCATTACCGAGAGGGCCTAGAGATACCTCTCCGACAATCGGAGTGACAAATCCTAATCTCGATCTTTGCCAACTCAACAAGTACCATTGTAGGATCGAGAAGAGGTGTCTAGAG
>NC_041392.1:400899159-400900849 GCF_002162155.2 Triticum dicoccoides
GAAGAAAAGTTGCAGTTTTTAATTTCTTTAAGTTGAAGTGGAGTTTTGGCACAAGTTTGAACATTCACAATACATATCAAGCAACCATGACAAGAGTATATGAGAAGCGGAAAGTAAATCATGCAAGCTGCAAAAATGTAAACAGATGGGATTGGAGTGTGCAAACGCAATTGGAGACATAGAGATTTTTGGCGTGGTTCCGATAGGTGGTGCTATCGTACATCCACGTTGATGGAGACTTCTACCCACGAAGGGTAACGGTTGCGCGAGTCCACGGAGGGCTCCACCCACGAAGGGTCCACGAAGAAGCATCCTTATCTATCCCACCATGGCCATCGCCCACGAAGGACTTGCCTAACTAGGGTAGATCTTCACGAAGTAGGCGATCTCCTTGCTCGTACAAACTCCTTGGTTCAACTCCACAATCTTGACGGAGGCTCCCAAGTGACACCTAACCAATCTAGGAGACACCACTCTCCAAGAGGTAACAAATGGTGTATTGATGATGAACTCCTTGCTCTTGTGCTTCAAATAATAGTCTCCCCAACACTCAACTCTCTCTCATAGGATAGGATTTGGTGGAAAGATGATTTGAGTGGAAAGCAACTTGGGGAAGGCTAGAGATCAAGATTTATGTGGTTGGAATGAAGTATCTTGACCTCAACGCAAGTGTAGGTGGTTCTCTCTCAGAAAATGTATGTTGGAAGTGTAGGCATGTTCTGATGGCTCTCTCCACGAATGAAGAGTGGGAGGAGGGGTATATTGTAACGCCCACGATGCGGCTATATCTCCCACGTGTCGAAGCACGACTTAGAGGGATAACCGCATTGTAAGCAATGTCGCAAGTGGGTTAATCTTCACACAACCCATGTAATAAATAAGGGAAAAGAGGTACATAGTTGGCTTACACTCGCCACGTCACACAATAGCATAAATATCATTACATTCATCCAGATACACTCAAGGTCCTACTACGGAACCAAAATAAAGAACAACCCCAAATGCAACAAAGTCCCCGATCGCCCCAACTCGGCTCCACTACTGATCGTATGGAAAGGAAACGTAGTATCATCCTAAGTCCTCATCGGTCCCTGCATCTGGTTTTGGAAGTAATCTGTGAGTCACGGGGACTCAGCAATCTCACACACTCGCGATCAAGACTATTTAAGCTTATAGGAAGGGTAAAAGGTATGAGGTCGAGCTGCAGCAAGCACTAGCATATATGGTGGCTAACATTCGCAAATGAGAGCGAGAAGAGAAGGCAAATGCACGATCGATAAACTATGATCAAGAAGTGATCCTAGAACAACCTACGTTCAAGCATAACACGAGACCGTGTTCTCTTCCCGGACTCCGCCGAAAAGAGACCATCACGGCCACACACTCTGTTGATTCATTTTAATTAAGTTAAATTTAAGGTTTTCTACAACCGGACATCAACAAATTCCCATCTGCCCATAACCACGGGCACGACTTTCAAAAGTTCAAATCCCTGCAGGGGTGTCCCAACTTAGCCCATCACAAACTCTCACGGTCAACGAAGGATATTCCTTCTCCCAAGACAATCCGATCAGACTCGGAATCCCGATTACAAGACATCTCGACAATGGTAAAACTAAACCAGCAAAGCCACCCGAATGTGCCGAAAATCCCAATAGGAGCTACACATATCTCGTTCTCAGGGCACACC
>NC_041392.1:400901169-400927100 GCF_002162155.2 Triticum dicoccoides
CCCAAGGGAAAAGGCTAGGTGGCAAATGGTAAAACCAAGGTTGGGCCTTGCTGGAGGAGTTTTATTCAAGGCGAACTGTCAAGGGGTTCCCATTATAACCCAACCGTGTAAGGAACGCAAAATCAAGGAACATAACACCGGTATGACGGAAACTAGGGCGGCAAGAGTGGAACAAAACACCAGGCATAAGGCCGAGCCTTCCACCCTTTACCAAGTGTATAGATGCATTAAAATAGACAAGATATAATAATGATAACCCAACAATAAACATGTTCCAACAAGGAACAAACTCCAATCTTCACCTGCAACTAGCAACGCTATAAGAGGGGCTGAGCAAAGCGGTAACATAGCCAAACAACGGTTTGCTAGGACAAGGAGGGTTAGAGGCTTGACATGGCAATATGGGAGGCCTGATAAGAAAGTGGTAGGTATCGTAGCATAGGCATAGCAATAGAGCGAGCATCTAGCAAGCAAAGATAGAAGTGATTTTGAGGGTATGGTCATCTTGCCTGCAAAGTTCTCCGAGTTGATGTTAGCTTGATCCTCGTAAACGTACTCAACGGGCTCCTCGATCACGTACTCGTCTCCCGGCTCTACCCAAACAAGAACACAAACAAAAGGGAGACACAATCAACCATGTGTAATGCACAAGCAACATGATACAAAACATGGCATGATATGCGGGATGTGATATGCGATGCATATGCATGTTTCGGAAAGGAAAGATTGAACCTGGCCTCAACTTGGAAAACCAAGAGTGCCACTAGAAAGATGAGTTGATTTCGATCGAAATCGATATAAAGATCACCGGAATCGGATGCACGGTTTGGAAATGACAAGCAAAACAAATATGGCACCGATCTGCGATTAACAGCACGAGGCCATCTAAATGCGTCAAGAACAATAAGCTACTGCACTCTAACATGACAACAAAGTACATGGTAGGGATCCACTCAAGATGCTTGACAAAAGATGAACACTGAGCTATGGCTAATTCACTCAATAGCAGGTTCAAACAAGCATGGAAAAAGTGCAAAAGGTAACAGGTTACAGACTTCGTAGAAATAACATGTCAGGAATTTAACATCAGGAAGCAATGTTTAGAGCACAATAACAACATGCTACAGGAACATATCATGGCAAAGCAAAGCATGGAATGAAGCTACTCAAAGCATACAACAAAAGTCCCTTACTGACCATAAGCCAAAAGGGATCAGAAAATACAATAGCAACCATGTGAACATAGCAATTATCATTAACAGATTCAGACTTGGTAGAAAACTGGAACATGGCAAAACAGATATTAAGTAGGCATGTTTATGAGCTCGATGCACTCACCACAAGGCATTACATGACAAACTAAGCATACACCCAGCAAGTAGACATGGCATAGAAGCTAAACATGGCAAGAACAACAACATATCATGCATGGATCAACTACAACAAGCTCGGCAAAAATGCTTAACACGTAAACATTCTGCCAGGAACATTTTATAGCAAAAGTAGAGCTCAATTGAGTCAAGCTAGGGTGCTCCATAATTGAAAAAAAAGACATGAATGGATAGAGCACAACAATATCTACAAAACATTCTTACTGATCATGCTCAAAAGAGGCATGGATCACTCTGTAGCAACAAGAATACATGGCATAAAAATATTATCAGGGCAATGACTTAGAATATTTATAAGTCCCTGAAACCAGCAACATTACGAGAGCTACTTTGCATGCTTGTGCTAGTCACCACAGAGATCACAAAAATACATGGCATACACCCCTGTAAAGATGACTTGGCAAAATTCAAAACTCATGTAGGGCTCAAGTTCATAGGAGGCACACAACAATCATGGCAAAAATGACAAAAGTCCAATTGCTGATAATAATCTGAAGCCAACATCAACTAGCACTCTTGCAATAGCATTTAGGGCATCAAGATGAGATCAAAAGAACATGATGCAATGAGATGTAATGAAGTACTCGTCAAGACGAACAATTTGATAATCTACATGCCCGAAATGGTGCCACGGATGCAGAGTTATGTCATGATGAAGAATTCCAAAAATTACTGGGAGTTGGACAAAAAGTCAACCGAGGTTAGGGTTTCCAGATCTAGATCTGCCAGGGCACGGACTTCGAGGCGCTCACCGGAGATGGAGTCGTCAGCCGAAGGCGTCGAGCTCGCCGGAGATGGCCGAACTTGCCGGATCCAATCGGCGAGGAGGGCGGCGGCGGGTGGTGGAGCAACGAGGCGGACGGGGCGGCGCCGGCGCGGAGCAGGACGGCGGCGCGGCGAGCCAGGGACGATGGTGGCGGTCGCCGGCGTCGGGGAGGCGCGGCGGCCGGCGAGGGAAGAGCACGGCGGCGCGGCGGAGGAGAGGCGGCCGCGGGCGCTGCGGGCGGCGGTGGAGACGAAGCGGGCCGGGAGGGCCCGCGGCGGGCTCTGGCGGGCCGCACGGTGGGAGGTGGCTGGCGTGCCATGTGTTGCTCGCTCACTGGCTCGGGGCGGCGGCGTGGCGTGTCCGGTGAGAAACGGACATGTCCGGCGCGTGGAGATGCGGATTTTTAGGGTTAGGGTGCGAAATGACCCGAGATTTGGAAGGGGAGGGCCTTTTTATAGGTAGGAGGAGCTATGAGGCTCCAAATTGAGCATGGTTTTCGGCCACGCGATCGTTATCGAACGACCTAGATGATGGAAGGGGTTTAGGTGGGTTTTGGGCCACTTTGGAGAGGTGTTGGGCTGCAACACACACGAGGCCTTCTCGGTTCCTTGGTTAGCCGTTGGAGTATCAAACGAAGTCCAAATGGCACGAAACTTGACAGGCGGTCTACCGGTAGTAAACCAAGGCCGCTTGGCAAGTCTCGTTCCAATCCGAAAACGTTTAACACCCACACACGAAAAGAGGTAGAAAGGGGCACCGGAGGACATAGGAGCACCGGAATGCAAAACGGACAACGGGGAAAATGCAAATGCGATGCACATGATGACATGATATGAGATGCATGACAAAACAAAAACAACACGAAGACAAAAACCCGACAACGAGGAAATATCATAACTTAGTGCCGGAAATGGCAAGAGTTGGAATACAAATATGGCAGGTTACACACGGGGTGTTACATATATATAGCCTCCACACAAAATCTAACCGTTACACACAAATCACCAAACTCGGTGGGACCGAATGATACAACTCAGTCAGACCAATTTAGTTCATAATGTGACCGTTAGGGTTTTCGGTGGGACTGACTTGATCAATTTGGTGGGACCGATGTGCTAGGGTTAGGGTAAAGCCTCATCTTGGTTGGACCGATTACACAAATTCAGTGGGACCGATTTTGGTAATAAGCAAAACAGAGAGTTGGCCAAGCAAACTTGGTGGGACCAATGTCATGTTTCGGTGAGACCGAAATTAATGCAATAGGCAATAGAGAGTTTGCAAGCCCATCTCGGTGAGACCGAGATCCCATCGGTGAGACCGAATTGATCAGGGTTTCTGGCAGTGGCTATGTCAAGAGACTCGGTGGCGCCAGATAGAAAGTTTCGGTGGGGCCGAGTTTGACTTTTGGTTTTGGACAAATGTGGACATGGGAAAGTGGTTGAGGGCTTTGGAGCATATCACTAAGCACTTTGAGAAAGAAAGCCATTAAGCAACACCTCATCCCCTCTTAATAGTATTGGCTTTTCCTATAGACTCAATGTGATCTTGGATCACTAAAATAGAAAATGTAGAGTCTTGATCTTGAAGCTTGAGCCAATCCTTTGTCCTTAGTATCTTGAAAGGGTTCCACATCCTCTAGTCCATGCCACTCCATTGTTGAACTTATCTGAAACATACTAGGTAAAAGTGTTAGTCCAACAAGAGATATGTTGATATTAATTACCAAAACCACCCAGGGAGCACTTGTGCTTTCAATCTCCCCCTTTTTGGTAATTGATGACAACATACATCAAAGCTTTAGATAAAGATATAGAGAATATCAAGTAAAGCTTTGGAAAGACATGTAACATGCATAGGCTCCCCCTACATGTATGCAATCATGTGAATATTGAATATAGAAGCATGTGAATGCGTAAACATGACAGAGTAAGCAATGTGTTACATGTATCTTGGCTATATGCATCAGAGCAAATGATGTGAATGTGAGAAATGTACCTTCATGCTCATGAGTCCTTCTTGCAAACAGTATGTACATCAGCAAGAACTTCTCATTCACATGACTGTGATGCATATACTTACCTTGTGGTCTTGAGTTGGCTTAGGATGGGATGAACCTGCGCAAACAAGGTTAAATAACACAGATACACCTACTGACCAGAGCAAGCAAGAGAAACCACAAGAGAACCAAGACTGGGACGACACGTAGAGTGAGTACTAAGTACCACATTGGGTATAGACATGTCCCCAAAGGTAAAGATATGCAATAAAATCAGAGATTTCCTCCCCTTAGATGTCTTGCTCCCCCTGAATCTGCATGGGATATTGGGAGAAGATAGGGAACAAAAAATCAAAGCAACAAAAAGAAACAACAGAGCTTGAGCTAAAGCAAGCAACCAAACATGTCTTTCCCCTCTTAAAGACATGTGACATCTCTCCTCTTGAACACCAAGCATCTGGGGTCTTTGATGATATTAGTTTCTCCTAGTTGAGAAACTCTCTCCCCCTGAGTATTCTCTCTTTCTCCCCCTATAGGAAGGATTAAGCTCTGATGTGATCTCTCTCTCCCCCTTTGACATCAATTTCCAAGAAGGGCTCTTCTGGACATGTGATACAAATGGGTTCCTCGAGTCACAGAGCAAAGCAGCATGTCTAATATGATGCTAGTAGAGGACAAGAATCATTGAGTGGAGCTAGAGCAAACAAAATTCAGGAAGAAGTGGCAAGTTGGTTTTCCTGTGATGGAATCGGTGACTCCGAGTTGTGTGCTTCGGTTGCACCGAAAGATTTCGGTTGGGCCGAAGAGAACAAACCGGTGTGACCGAGTTCATTAGAGTGAAACCACTTGTCACCTCAGCTCACTAGACAAGTAAGATCTCACAAGGATATGCAAGGAATTTACTGAAATATTTGCAATGAATTGGATGCAGAAAATGCAGAACAAAAAGGAAAAAAGAAACTAAAAGTTCTAGATGAAGTTTTTTTGAAAGGGGAAACAAATATGCAAATGCAAAAGCACGGTGAAACACTAGAGAACTTCATCTAGAAATGGTCGGTGACAAAGTCACCTATGTTAGAGTATGTTGACTTAGGAGTCAAGTGAGAGCACTTGATCATAGGTCATACTCATCGTTTAAGCTCAAAATGGGGTTACCATTTTTCGTTTAAGCATCTTGATGTATTCACATCTTGTCGAGTTGCTTTGACTCATGACTTGGAGTAAAGCTTCTCTAAGATGGAATAACATACCTTGGGTGGTGGTGTTGTAGTTGAACTTGTGCGGGTTGCTCAAGGTTGATGTAGTTCATCAAGGGTTGGGAGAACCGCTTGGAGTTTGAGTTCATCTACCTACATGAGTTAGCTTTGCAAGGAAGAGCACTTGTGTATCCAAAATGACAATCATGAGACTCAACATAGAATTTGTCAAAGGATATGTTTGAATGGTTTCGTGCTTCCTGGTCTTCAACCACCATTGTGTAGAGACTTGGTGATGTAGAGATTGCTCAAGATGTGAGTGAGTTGCAATCTCATAGATTTAGATTCAACCAAGTACCTACATGGGTTAGATAACATGCAAGGTACAAATATATCCAAGACATATGAATAGCATCATAAGAGAAATATCGAGGATTAGTCAAAGGCTCATGCCCCGCATGTATCAAATGGAGTTCCTACTCCAAGTTTAAAGCATCAATGATGTTTAATTCACCTCTCAACCTGCAAAACACTTTCTCATCAAGTGGTTTAGTGAATATATCCGCCAATTGCTTATCGGTGTGAACATGCTTAAGGTTAATGTCCCCTTTTGCAACATGATCTCGAATGAAATGATAACGAACTTCAATATGCTTAGTTCGAGAATGTTGCATGGGATTGTGAGCAATCTTAATAGCACTTTCATTGTCACATAGCAATGGAACATGTTTCACATATATCCCATAATCTTTAAGAGTTTGGGTCATCCAAAGTAATTGAGCGCAACATGAACCAGCGGCAATGTATTCCGCTTCGGCGGTGGATAAGGATACCGACTTTTGTTTCTTGGAAGACCAAGACACAAGAGATCTACCAAGGAATTGACAAGTACCCGAAGTGGATTTTCTATCAACCTTGTCTCCGGCATAGTCCAAATCGGAGTAGCCAACAAGATCAAAAGAGGACCTCTTAGGATACCAAATGCCAAAATTTGGTGTATGGATTAGGTATCTCACTATCCTTTTCACAGCCTTAAGATGACACTCTTTAGGAGCAGCTTGATATCGTGCACACATGCACACACTTAGCATAATATCAGTACGAGAGGCACATAGATATAACAATGAACCAATCATAGAGCGATAAACCTTTTGATCAACCGGTTCACCATCTTTGGTCAAATCAAGATATCCACTAGTAGGCATGGGTGTAGTCATACCTTTGCATTCTTGCATATTGAACTTCTTGAATAAGTCCTTGGTGTACTTTGTTTGAGAGACAAATGTACCTTCCGTAGTTTGCTTGATTTGCAAACCGAGAAAGAATTTGAGTTCACTCATCATAGACATCTCAAACTTCTCCGACATTAGCTTTCCAAACTTCTCACTAAAATGAGGGTTAGTTGAACCAAATATGATATCATCAACATAAATTTTGCACACAAATAGTTCTCCATTAACCCTTTTAGTAAAAAGAGCAGAATCAATTTTACCAATTTCAAAGCCTTTTTCAATAAGGAACTTGGTCAAGCATTTATACCATGCTCTAGGAGCTTGTTTAAGACCATAACGGGCTTTGTGAAGTTTGTAAACATGATTAGGTTTCTTAGGATTGACGAAGCCGGGAGGTTGCTTAACATAAACTTCCTCCTCAATTTTGCCATTTAGAAAAGCACTTTTAATGTCCATTTCGTACAAGGTGATATCATGGTGATTAGCATAAGCAAGTAAGATGCGAATGGATTCAAGTCTAGCAATGGGAGAATATGTCTCACCATAGTCCATAACTTCAACTTGTGTGTAGCCTTGGGAGACGAGACGTGCTTTGTTGCAAACCACTTGTCCATCTTCATCTTGCTTGTTGCGAAACACCCATTTGGTACCAATGATGTTGTGGTTGTTGTCGGGCTTCTTGACCAATGTCCACACTTGATTTCTCTGAAAGTTGTGTAGCTCTTCATGCATAGCGTTTATCCAGTCCGGATCCTCCAATGCTTCTTCAACCTTCATAGGTTCAATGCTAGAGATGAATGAGTAATTTTCACAAAAGTTAGCTAAAGAGCGAGTGATTCTCCCGGTTTGGATATCATTGTAGATTTGCTCGACGGGATGATCCTTAGCAATTCTTGCTCAAAATCGTGAAAGCTTTTGCTTGGGTCAGGGTGGAACATCCTCTTCATCTTGTGCTTATTCTTGGCCTTCTTCATTGTTGACGTTATCGTTCTCTTGTCGTGGTGGAGAAGGAGGTTGTTGATGTTCATCTTGGTGCGCTTCCTCGTTTTCTTCATCTTGGCATGTCCCACTTGTGGATGCTTCCGTATCAACTCTTGGTTCACCTTGTCGTGAGGTAGAAGCTTCCACTTGGACGGACGAGGTACTCTCCTTCACTTCCGTTGGACGAATCTTGCCAATGGACAAGTCTTGAATTGCTTCCGAAGGGTCTTTGTCTCCTACATCAATTGGCAATTGCTCTACTTGCGAGCCGTTAGATTCATCAAACTTCACATCTACCGTCTCTTCAACCTTTCGGGTGAAATTGTTGTATACACGGTAAGTGTGAGAGTTTGAGCCATAACCAAGTAGGAAACCTTCATGAGATTTAGGAGCAAATTTAGAACGACGATGCTTATCAAGAATGTAGCACTTTGAGCCGAATACTCGAAAGTATCCAACTTGGGGTTTGTTACCAGTGAGGAGCTCGTATGCCGTCTTGTCGAGTAGCTTGTGAAGATACAAGTGATTTGTTGCATGAAAAGCTGTCTCAACCGCTTCCGCCCAAAAGTGCTTTGGCGTTTTGTACTCATCAAGCATCGTTCTTGCCATCTCGATAAGAGTCCGGCTCTTCGTTTCAACAAATCCATTTTGTTGAGGTGTGTATGTAGCCGACAACTCCTGTGAAATCCCTTCTTTTTCAAGAAAGGTGTCCACATTTGCGTTCTTGAACTCCATTCCATTGTCGCTCCGAACCTTCTTGATCTTCACGTCAAACTAATTTTTGGCCTTCCTAGCGAAGTTTTTGAAGATCTTTTGGACCTGCGATTTGTCATCAAGAAAGAACACCCACGTAAATCTTGAAAAATCATCAACTATGACTAGACCAAATGAGTTACCACCGAGACTCTTGTAGGCATTGGGACCAAAGAGATCCATGTGAAGTAGCTCGAGTGGTCTTCTTGTGGTCATGATGTTCTTCGCGCGGTGATTTCCTCCAACTTGTTTCCCTGCTTGACAAGCACTACAAAGTCTATCCATGTCAAATATGACATCTTTTATTCCAAGGATATGATTTCCTTTAATGAGCTTGTCAAGGTTTCGCATGCCCACATGGCCTAGCCTTCTATGCCACAACCAGCCTTTAGAAGATTTAGCAATTAAGCAAGTTTTAGGTTGATCCTTTTTAGTGAAATCAACAATGTAAAGATCTCCTCTACGTATACGGGTAAAGACCATTTTATGATTATCTCTACAAAACACTTGGCAGTCTACTTCAGTAAATAGGACATTGAAACCGAAATCAGCAAGTCTAGATACTGAAAGTAAGTTGTAGCCTAGAGATTCAACGAGCATGACATTTTGTATGGAGCTATCATGTGAGATTGCCACCTTACCAAGGCCAACCACCTTACCCTTTGAATTATCACCAAAAGTGATATACTTTCGAGGGCCGTCATTTTCAGCAAGCTCATGGAACATGTCTTTATCTTTGGTCATATGATCAGTACATCCACTATCAAGGACCCATTCCTTTCCTCGAGCCATGTAGCCGTGAAGATTTGCCATAAGACCAAAAGGTCTCATCGCATCATCGAGATCATAGTCACTATCATCATCATCATCATCCTTATCCGAGTATTCATGTTCAACATCATCTTGTGATTGATCAATTCCTAGAGAGGGCAAATCATTAGATAAATGATCATTTCTGTAGTTATCTTTATGAATTCTAATAGCTCTGGAAATGATACTGCTAATGATTCCAACATCTCCTTTGGCACTCGTAAGATTAGTGAGCTCAAATAAGCAGTCACCAAATTTGGGATCATTGGAACTCATCTTAATCAAAGCAATAGACTTATGGAGGATTTCATCTAGATCTTTTAAGGAGTAATTAGGAAAGAGTTCCTCAAGAAATTTCCATATGGTGTAGGCACACTTAAGAGAAGGCAAACATCCAATCAAGTTTCTAGGCAAGCCTCTAGTGATAAGATTAACAGTTCTAAGATTGCGAATCATGTCAATTGATTCATCAAGGGTAGGATGCATGGGATCAACATGAGGTGCACAAGGGATAGCAATATACTTGTTCAAGTGATATTCATTGAAAATCTCAAGCATTTCATTTTTCCACTCATGAAAATACTCTCCATCAAGAATAGGCACTCTATGTCTAAGACTCCCCAAAGTAGACACATCCATCTTCCTCCAATGGTGTTTAAACCAAGGCAATGGAGACCAAAGCTCTGATACCAACTGAAAGGATCGAGAAGAGGTGTCTAGAGGGGGGGGGGGTGATTAGACACTAAGTGCCAAAAGTTGCAGTTTTTAATATTCTTGAGTTTAAACACAAGTTTAACAAACACAATACATATCAAGCAAGCATGCAATGAGTATATGAGCAGCGGAAAGTAAAGCATGCAACTTGCAAGAATGTAAAGAGAAGGGTTTGGAGTATTCTAACGCAATTGGAGACACAGATGTTTTTGTCGTGGTTCTGATAGGTGGTGCTATCGTACATCCA
Organism: Triticum dicoccoides; assembly: GCF_002162155.2. Lineage (NCBI taxonomy): Eukaryota > Viridiplantae > Streptophyta > Magnoliopsida > Poales > Poaceae > Triticum > Triticum dicoccoides. The sequence continues at coordinate 400,911,256 of NC_041392.1, forward strand.
CGTTGATGGAGACTTCAACCCACGGAGGATAACGATTGCGCGAGTCCATGGAGGGCTCCACCCATGAAGGGTCCACGAAGAAGCAACCTTGTCTATCCCATCACGACCGTCACCCACGAAGGACTTGCCTCACTAGCGGCAGATCTTCATGAAGTAGGCGATCTCCTTGCCCTTACAAACTCCTTGGTTCAACTCCACAATCTTGTTGGAGGCTCCCAAGTGACACCTAGCCAATCTAGGAGACACCACTCTCCAAGAAGTAACAAATGGTGTGTTGATGATGAACTCCTTGCTCTTGTGCTTCAAATGATAGTCTCCCCAACACTCAACTCTCTCTCGCAGGATTTGGATTTGGTGGAAAGAAGATTTGAGTGGAAAGCAACTTGGGAAAGGCTAGAGATCAAGATTCATATGGTTGGAATGGAATATCTTGACCTCAACACAAGTGTAGGTGGTTCTCTCTCAAAAAATGTGTATTGGAAGTGTAGGTATGTTCTGATGGCTTTCTCCATGAATGAAGAGTGGGTGGAGGGGTATATATAGCCTCCACACAAAATCTAACCGTTACACACAATTTGCCAAACTCGGTGGGACCGAATGGTTAAACTCGGTTGGACCGATTCAGCAAACCTAGTGACCGTTAGGATTTTCGGTGGGACTAAGATGCAACTCGGTAGGACCGATATGGTTAGGGTTAGGGCATAACGTAATCTCGGTGTGACCGATTACACAAACTTGGTGGGACCGATTTTGGTAATAAGCTAACCAGAGAGTTGGTCAAGCAAACTCGGTGGAACCGATTACACAAACTCGGTGGGACCGATTTTGGTAATAAGCTAACCAGAGGGTTTGCATTGTAATATCAGTAGTACCGATTGCTCAACCTCGGTGAGACCGATTTTGGTAATGGACATACACAGAGAGATTACAATCCCATCTCGGTGAGACCGAGATCCCTATCGGTGAAACCAATTTGCTAGGGTTTGTGGTAGTGGCTATGACATTTGAAACTTGGTGGCGCCGGATAGAAAGAATCGGTGGGGCCGAGTTTGACTTTTGGTTTAGGTCATATGTGGATGTGGGAAGGTAGTTGAGGGTTTTGGAGCATATCACTAAGAACTTTGAGCAAGCAAGCCATTAAGCAACACCTCATCCCCTCTTGATAGTATTGGCTTTTCCTATAGACTTGATGTGATCTTGGATCACTAAAATAGAAAATGTAGAGTCTTGATCTTGAAGCTTGAGCCAATCCTTTGTCCTTAGCATCTTGAAAGGGTTCCACATCCCCTAGTCCATGCCACTCCATTGTTGACTTATCTGAAACATACTCGGTAAAAGTGTTAGTCCAACAAGAGATATGTTGACATTAATTACCAAAATCACCCGGGGAGCACTTGTGCTTTCAATCTCCCCCTTTTTGGTATTGATGACAACATACATCAAAGCTTTCGATAAAGATATAGAGAGTAACAGGTAAAGCTTTGGAAAGACATGTAACATGCATAGGCTCCCCCTATATGTATGCAATCATGTAAATATGGAATATAAGAACATGTGAATGCATAGCATGACAGAGTAAACAATGTGTTACATGTATCTTGGCTATATGCATCAGAGCAAAAAGATGTAAATATAGGAAATGTACCTACATGCTCACGAGTCTTTCTTGCAAACAATATGTACATCAGAAAGAAGTCCTCATGCACATGAGTGTGATGCATATACTTACCTTGTGGTCTTGAGTTGGCTTAGGAGGAATGAACCTGAGTAAACAAGGTTAGATAACACAGATACATCTACTAGCCAGAGTAAGCAAAGAAACCACAAGAGTACCAAGACTAGGATGACATGTAGAGAGTGAGTACCGAGTATTTTATTGGATATAGACATGTCCCCAAAGGTAAAGATATGCAATGAATTAAAGGATTTCCTTCCCTTAGATGTCTTGCTCCCCCTGAATCTTGCTTGGGATATTGGGAGAAGATAGGGAACAGAAAGTCAGAGCAACGAAAGAAAAAATAGAAAATGCAAATAATCAAATATGAACATGTCTTTCCCCTCTTAAAGACATGTAACTTCTCTCCTCTTGAACACCAAGCATCCGAGGTCTTTGATGTGATACTTCTTTCTCATTGAAGAACTCTCCCCCCTGAGTATTCTCTCCCCCTATAGAAATGATTAAGCTTTGATGTGATCTCTCTCCCCCTTTGACATCAATTTACAAGAAGGGCTCTTCTGGATGTTTGTTACAAATGGGTTCGGTCCTTGAGTCACAAAGCAAAGCATCAAGTCAAATGTGATGCTGGTAGAGGACAAGAATCATTGAGTGGAGCTGAGCAAAAAGAATGCAGGACCAAGTGGCAAGTTGTCTTTCCTATAGTGAAATCGGTTGCACCGAGTGGTGTGTTCCGGTTGCACCGAAAGAGTTCGGTTGGACAGAAAACAACAAACCGGTGTGACCGGGTTTATCACAGAGAAAACACTTGTCACCTCATCTCACTAGACAAGAAAGATCTCATAAGGATTTACAAGGAATTGGATGCAGGGAATGCAGAACAAAACAAAGAAAATAAAATCTAGATGAAGTTTGCAAAAACTCAAGGAAACACTAGATAACTTCATCTAGAATTGGGCGGTGACAAAGTCACCTATGTTAGAGTATATTGACTGAGGAGTCAAGTAAGAACACTTGATCGTAAGTCATACTCATCGTTTAAGCTCAAAATGGGGTTACCATTTTTCGTTTAAGCATTTGATGTATTCACATCTTGTTGAGTTGCTTTGACCTATGTCTTGAGGTAAAGCTTCTCTAAGATGGAATGACATACCTTGGGTGGTGGTGTTGATCTTGATCATGTAGTTGAACTTGCATGGGGTGCTCAAGGTTGATGTAGCACAAGAATGGTTGGGAGCACCACTTGGAGTTGAGTTCATCTACCTACATGGGTTAGTTTTGCAAGGAAGAGCACTTGTGTATCCAAAATGACAATCATGAAATTTGATACATATAATTTGTCAAAGGATATGTTGAAGGGTTTCGTGCTTCCTTGTCATCAACCACCGTATTGTAGAGACTTGGTAATGTAGAGATCGCTCAAGATGTGAGTGGGTTGCTATCTCATAGATTTAGATTCATCCAAGTACCTACAAGTGTTAGATAACACGGAAGGGTGCAAATATATCCAAGACATATGAATATCATCATAAGAGAAATATCAAGGATTTTTCATAGATTCATGCCTTGCATGTATCCAAAAGGAATTCCTACTTCAAGTTTGAAGCATCAATGATGTTCAATTCACCTCTCAAATGGCAAAATACTTTCTCAGCAAGCGGTTTGGTGAATATATCCGCCAATTGCTTATCGGTACGAACATGCTTAAGATCAATGTCCCCTTTAGCAACATGATCTCGAATGAAATGATGACGAACTTCAATATGCTTAGTTCGAGAATGTTGCACGGGATTGTGAGCAATCTTAATAGCACTCTCATTGTCACAAAGCAATGGAACATGTTTCACATTGATCCCATAATCTTTAAGAGTTTGGGTCGTCCAAAGTAATTGAGCACAACATGAACCAGCGGCAATGTATTCCGCTTCGGCGGTGGATAAGGAGACCGAGTTTTGTTTCTTGAAGGACCAAGACACAAGAGATCTACCAAGAAATTGGCAAGTACCCGAAATGGACTTTCTATCGACCTTGTCTCTGGCATAGTCCGAGTCAGAATAGCCAACAAGATCAAAAGACGACCTCTTAGGATACCAAATGCCAAAATTTGGTGTATGTATTAAGTATCTCACTATCCTTTTCACATCCTTAAGATGACATTCTTTGGGGGCCGCTTGATATCGTGCACACATGCACACACTTAGCATAATATCGGGATGAAAGGCACATAGATATAACAATGAACCGATCATAGAGTGGTAAACTTTTTGATCAACCGACTCACCATCCTTAGTCAAGTCAAGATGTCCACTAGTAGGCATTGGAGTTTTCATACCTTTGCTTTCTTGCGTGTTGAACTGCTTGAATAAGTCCTTGGTGTACTTTGTTTGAGAGACAAAGGTGCCTTCCTTAGTTTACTTGATTTGCAAACCAAGAAAGAACTTGAGTTCACTCATCATAGACATCTCAAACTTCTCTGACATTAGCTTTCCAAACTTCTCACTAAAATGAGGGTTAGTTGAGCCAAATATGATATCATCAACATAAATTTGGCATACAAATAACCCACCATTAACCCTTTTAGAAAAAAGAGTCGAATTTATTTTTCCAATTTTAAATCCTTTTTCAATAAGGAACTTGGTCAAGCATTTATACCACGCTCTAGGAGCTTGTTTAAGACCATAAAGGGCTTTGTGAAGTTTGTAAACATGATCAGGTTTCTTAGGATTGACAAAGCTGGGAGGTTATTTAACATAAACTTCCTCCTCAATTTCACCGTTTAGAAAAGCACTTTTAATGTCCATTTGGTATAAAGTGATATCATGGTGATTAGCATAGGCAAGTAAGATGCGGATGGACTCAAGTCTAGCAACAGGGGCATATGTCTCACCGTAGTCCATACCTTCAACTTGAGTGCAGCCTTGGGCGACTAGACGAGCTTTGTTGCGGACGACTTGACCATCTTCATCTTGCTTGTTGTGAAACACCCATTCTGATGATGTTGTGGTTGTTGTCGGGCTTCTCGACCAATGTCCACACTTGATTTCTCTCAAAGTTGTGTAGCTCTTCATGCATGACATTTATCCAATTCGGATCTTCCAATGCTTCTTCAACCTTCATAGGTTCAATGCTAGAGATGAATGAATAATGTTCACAAAAGTTAGCCAAACGAGTTTTAGAGTGAGTGATTCTCCCGGTTTGGATATAATTGTAGGTTTGCTCGATGGGATGGTCTTTGGCGACTCTTGCTCGAACTCGTGGAAGCTTTTGCTTGGGTCGGGGTGGAACATCTTCTTCATCTTGTTCTTCTTCTTCTTGGCCTTCTTCATTGTTGACGTTGCCGTTCTCTTGTCGTGGTGGAGAAGGAGGTTGATGAGGTTTGTCTTGGTGTACATCCTCGTTTTCTTCGTCTTGGTGTGTCCCACTCATGGATGCTTCCAAGTCAACTCTTGGTTCACCTTGTCGTGAGGTGGAAGTTTCCACTTGGACGGACGAGGTACTCTCCTTCACCTCCGTTGGACGAATCTTGCCGATAGACAAGTCTTGAATTGCTTCCGAAGGGTCTTTGTCTCCTGCATCAATTGGCAATTGCTCTACTTGCGAGCCGTTAGATTCATCAAACTTCACATATACCGTCTCTTCAACCTTTCAGGTGAAATTGTTGTAGACCTGGTAAGTGTGAGAGTTTGAGCCATAACCAAGTAGGAAACCTTCATGAGATTTATGAGCAAATTTAGAACGATGGCGCTTATCAAGAATGTAGCACTTTGAGCCAAATACTCGAAAGTATCCAACTTGGGGTTTGTTACTGGTGAGGAGCTCGTATGCCATCTTGCTGAGTAGCTTGTGAAGATATAAGCAATTTGTTGCATGACAAGCTGTCTCAACCGCTTCCGCCCAAAAGTGTTTTGGAGTCTTGTACTCATCAAGCATCGTTCTAGCCATCTAAATAAGAGTTCGGTTCTTCCTCTCAACAACTCCATTTTGTTGAGGCGTGTACGTAGCTGAGAACTCATGTGAGATCCCTTCTTCGTCAAGAAAGGTATCCACATTTGCGTTCTTGAACTCCGTTCTGTTGTCGCTCCGAACCTTCTTGATCTTCACTTCAAATTGATTTTGGTCCTTCCTAGCAAAGTTCTTGAAGATCTTTTGGACCTGCAATTTATCATCAAGAAAGAAGACCCACGTAAATCTTGAAAAATCATCAACTATAACCAGACCGAATGAGTTACCACTGAGACTTTTATGGGTATTGGGACTAAAAAGATCCATATGAAGTAGCTCGAGCGGTCGTCTCATGGTCATAATGTTCTTCACGGGGTGACTTCCTCCAACTTGTTTTCCTACTTGACAAGCACTACAAAGTCTATCCTTGTCCAATATAACATCTTTTATTCCAAGGATATGATCACCTTTAATAAGCTTATCAAGATTTCGCATGCCCACATGGCCTAGCCTTCATTGCCACAACTAGCCTTTAGAAGATTTAGCAATTAAGCAAGTTCTAGGTTGAGCATTTTTAGTGAAATCAACAATGTAAAGATCACCTCTACGTATACTGGTAAAGACCATTTTATGGTTATCTCTATGAAACACTTGGCAATCTACTTTAGTAAATAGGACGTTGAAACCAAAGTCAGCAAGTCTAGATACAGAAAGTAAATTGTAGCCAAGAGATTCAACGAGCATAACATTTTGTATGGAGCTATCATGTGAGATGGCCACCTTACCAAGGCCAACCACCTTACCATTTGAGTTATCATCGAAAGTGACATACTTTTGAGGGCCGTTGTTTTCAGCAAGCTCACGAAACATATCTTTACCTCCGGTCATATGACCAGTACATCCACTATCAAGGACCCATTCATTTCCTCCAGCCATGTAGCCGTGAAGATTAGCCAGAAGACCAAAGTGTCTCATCGCATCATCAAGATCATAGTCACTATCATCGTCCTCATCATAGTATCCATGTTCAACATCGTCATGTGATGGATCAACTCCTAGAGAGGGTAATTCATTAGAAGTATGAACATAACAATGTTAATCCCTATGGATTCTAATGACTTCGAAAATGATATTGCTAATAATTCCAACATCTCCTTTTGCACTCGTAAGATTAGTAAGCTCAAATAAGCAATCACTAAACTTGGGATCATTAGAAATCATCTTACTCAAGGCAATAGACTTATGAAGAATCCCATCTAGAATTTTCAAGGAATAATTTGGGAATCATTCCTCAAGGAATCTCCATAAGGTGTAGGCACAATCAAAAGTAGGCTAGCTAGCAAGCAAGTTTCTAGGCAAACCTCTAGTGATTAAATTGACCGTTCTAAGATTACGGATCATGTCAATAGACTCATCAAGGGTAGGATGCAAAGGATCAACAATGCGAGCACAAGGAGTAGTAATGTACTTGGTCAAGTGATATTTATTAAAGATCTCAAGCATCTCATTTTTCCACTCATGAAAATACTCTCCATCAAGAATAGACACTCTACGTCTAAGACTCCCCAACGTAGACTCATCCATCTTCCTCCAAAGGTGTTTAAACCAAAGCAATGGAGACCAATGCTCTGATACCAATTGTAGGATCAAGAATAGGTGTCTAGAGGGGGGTGAATAGACTCTTAGCAAGAAAAGTTGCATTTTTTAATTTCTTTAAGTTGAAGTGGAGTTTTGGAACAAGTTTGAACATTCACAATACATATAAAGCAAGCATGACAAGAGTATATGAGCAGCGGAAAGTAAATCATGCAAGTTGCAAGAATGTAAAGGGATGGGATTGGAGTTTGCAAACGCAATTGGAGACACAAATATTTTTGGCGTGGTTCTGATAGGTGGTGCTATCGTACATCCACGTTGATGGAGACTTCAACCCACGAAGGGTAACGGTTGTGCGAGTCCATGGCGGGCTCCACCCAGGAAGGGTCCACGAAGAAGCAACCTTGTCTATCCCACCATAGCCATCGCCCACGAAGGACTTGCCTCACTAGGGTAGATCTTCACGAAGTAGGCGATCTCTTTGCCCGTACAAACTCCTTGGTTCAACTCCACAATCTTGACAAAGGCTCCCAAGTGACACCTAACCAATCTAGGAGACACCACTCTCCAAAAGGTAATAGATGGTGTGTTGATGATGAACTCCTTGCTCTTGTGCTTCAAATGATAGGCTCCCCAACACTCAACTCTATCTCATAGGATTGGATTTGGTAGAAAGATGATTTGAGTGGAAAGCAACTTGGGGAAGGCTAGAGATCAAGATTTATGTGGTTGGAATGGAATATCTTGACCTCAACACAAGTGTAGGTGGTTGTCTCTCAGAAAATGTATGTTGGAAGTGTAGGCATGTTCTGATGTCTCTCTCCACCAATGAAGAGTTGGTGGAGGGGTATAGCCTCCACACAAAATCTAACCATTACACACAAATCACCAATCTCGGTGGGACTGAATCATACAACTCGGTCAGACCTATTTAGTTCATAATGTGACCGTTAGGGTTTTCGGTGGGACCGACTTGATCAACTCGGTGGGACCGATGTGCTGGGGTTAGGGTAAAGCCTCATCTCGGTTGGACCGATTACACAAATTCGGTGGGACCAATTTTGGTAATAAGCGAAATAGAGAGTTGGCCAAGCAAGCTTGGTGGGACCGATGTCATGTTTCGGTGAGACCGAAATTAATGCAATAGGCAACAGAGAGTTTGCAAGCCCATCTCGGTGAGACCGAGATCCCATCGGTGAGATCGAATTGATTAGGGTTTCTGGCAGTGGCTATGTCAAGAGAACTCGGTGGCATAGGATAGAAAGTTTCGGTGGGGCTGAGTTTGAATTTTAGTTTGGGACAAATGTGGATATGAGAAAGTGGTTGAGGGCTTTGGAGCATATCACTAAGCACTTTGAGCAAGCAAGCCATTAAGAAACACCTCATCCCCTCTTAATAGTATTGGCTTTCCTATGGACTCAATGTGATCTTGGATCACTAAAATGAAAAAGAAATGTAGAGTCCTGAGCTTTGAGCTTGAGCCAATCATTTTTCTTCATCATCTTGAAGGGGTCCCACATCCTCTAGTCCATGCCACTCCACTGTTAGACTTATCTGAAATATGCTAGATGAAAGTATTAGTCCAACAAGAGATATGTTGACATTAATTACCAAAATCACCCGGGGAGCACTTGTGCTTTCAACCATCAGAGACACCTGTAGAGCACCTTTATAATCACTCAGTTACGTGGTGACGTTTGGTAGCGCGCAAAGTGTTCCCCCGGTATTCGGGAGTTGCATAATCTCATAGTCAGAGGAACATGTACAAGTCATGAAGAAAGCAGTAGCAACAAACTAAATGATCATCGTGCTAAGCTAACGGAATGAGTCACGTCAATCACATCATTCTCTAATGATGTGATCCCGTTAATGAAATGAAAACTCATGTCTATGGCGAGGAAACTTAACCATCTTTGATTCAACGAGCTAGTCAAGTAGAGGCATACTAGTGACACTCTGTTTGTCCATGTATTCACACATGTACTAAGTTTCCGGTTAATACAATTCTAGTATGAATAATAAACATTTATCATGATATAAGGAAATAAATAATAACTTTATTATTGCCTCTAGGGCATATTTCCTTCAGGCCGGTGAGGAGGCATACCCGGAAGCTCTTTTGGAAATACATCTTGGTACTCACAAACAACTAGAATCTGAGAAATTGCATCTAACTCGCCCTTCTCATTGATAGAGAACAACCAAATGGTTTCATCACGAGCGGCATAGATGATCACATCCTCAGAAGAGTGCGTCAATTTAATCTCCCTAGAAGCGCAATCAAGGGAAGCCTTGTGCTTAGAGAGCCAATCCATGCTGAGAATTAGATCAATATCAGAGTCGCCGAGAACAATTGGAGAAGCGAGGAATTTATAATTGCCCATCTTGATGGAAACATCCAGAACGAATACTCCAGAAGTCATTTGCCGGGCCGGAGAAATAATAGACAACGATCTCGGCAACACTTGAGTAACCAAATCATGCATAGCCACAAAAGGTCTTGAAATGAAAGAATGCGATGCACCATAATTGAATAAAACTTTAGCAGGAATATCATTAAGTGGGAGATTACCCATGATCACTTTTGAAGAATCCTCTGCTTGAGCTACATTCATCATGTTCACCTTTGCATACTTGGGATTGTGCTTGACTAATGCATTGCTTGAAGACTTCACAAGAGGAGGAGGCGGAAGGCGCTTCTGGGTGCACTTGTTTGAGTAATGCCCTTTCAAACCACACCTGTGACAAGTGACCTCTGAAAGCGGACGGAAAGGCGGAGGAGGAGGACCACCTATCCTCAGAGTCTGAGACTTGTTCTGATAGCCTGGGTTGGGTGGGTGGGAAGATCCATGTCCACCTTTGTTCTTCTGCAGGTAGGGATGACGAAACGGAGGAGGCGGAGGAAGCCAGAACTTCTGTTGCTTAGCTGCCACTTATGAGGAATAAGAAGACTGAACTGCATCCCTGATTCTCTTCGTTGAAGCCTCACACTTGAGCTGAGCACCTTCTTGTTTGAGGGCCATGTTATAGAACTGATCGAACCGAGTAGTCTCAACAAGAACAAGAGCTAACTGCAGATCTTCTCTGAGGCAACCCCTGAAGTGATAGATCATGCTCTTGTCATTAGGAACGTCTTGCCTTGCGAAGCGAGCAAGTTTCTAAAACTAGATGTTGTATTGATACACGGACATGCTTCCTTTCTTGAGATTGCGGAATTCCTCACGCTTGCTCTTGGCAACACTTGTTGGAATGTGATGAGCTTTAAAGTCTCGGCAGAAGTCATCCCAGGTAATCACTCGACCTCCTCTGGAATCTTTGTATTGCTGATACCAATCAGCTGCTTGGTCCTTGAGCTGAAAAGAAGCGAACTTGACGTAGTCCTCAGGCCTGACATTGCTACATTCAAAATGCTTGTTGATGTCCACGAGCCAATCATTGGCGTCCGTGGCCTCGGCACAAAAGTTGAAAGACTTTTGCTAATTTGCAAGGAACTGGTTGAGGGTAGCAAACTGCGGATGATTGTTGAATTTCCCTTGCCCTTGATTTCCTTGGTTGCCTTGACCTTGGTTGCGCTCTTGCAAGAGTTGCAAAAGCATCTGGGTGTTGGCGTTGGTGGCTGCCATGACAGCTTGCCATGCCTCTGGAGGCGGAGGAGGTGGAGGGTTTGTCTGATTCCCATCATTGTGGTCTGGATTCAGACATGTTGGAGGAGCCATCCTGAAGAGGGTGACATCAGTTAGAACCATGATAAACAGATAGACAAGCTGAATCAATGGATAGAAATTGCAACATATAGTCTTCACAACAAACATTTGAACAGAGATTGAATGAATGAATTCCAAAGTTAACATTACACGACCATTAAGATGAGAAGCCACTTAGATAAAGGTTGATGAATGAAACAACAAGGTACAACTTGAACAAATAAGTGGTAAGGATCGCCCAATCACATACCAAATATCTGCCGGAGGAATAACTAAGAGCTACTTGAATTCCCACCTATTAACTCCAGAAACTTTCTGGTTATGCAATATGGTGTTGGGGATATAGGGCGGCACAATATATATCACACAACTAACAAGCCCTACGCTCCAACTCTATCCATCCCTCAACACATAACCAAGAAAACTCCGGAAATCGTGAACCTCAACCTTCGAAAAGCATCCATTATACGAGCTGTGGCAGTACTCCCGAACTCTATCCCCAGTACTGGGTGGCGTCGAGGTTATCTCACCACTAACTGCATAGAAGAGATTTTCAATGTCGGTGAACTTAGGCATTCCAGAACTGCAACGATAAAATTGTGACAACAACACCTTGAAGTTCAACTCCCCGGGACACTGCCACAACCCCTAAATGTCAGGAGGCACCAAGAACAATGTTCTCATCACAAGAATATGGGAACGATCCCAAGATACCCGCGTGATCCTATTTTTTAGTGAAATTGGGGAGAGGAAAGTCAAAACATCTATGTTAGGAGACCTCACTAGAGCGACGAAGGTACCGAGGAGTAAAAAGAATTCTACTCTCCGATATATATAATCCTAAGACTCAAAATATTTTTGTTCTAGAATCAACAACGTCAACGATTCAATCAAGCAGGGGGGCTCCTAAGTCGGGGATGGCTCTGATTACCAACTTGTAACGCCCAAGATGCGGCTATATCTCCCACGTGTCGGGGCACGACTTAGAGGCATAACCGCATTTTGGTTTTGTCGCAAGAAGGGTCATCTTCAGACAGTCCCATGTAATGAAAAAAGAAGGGATAAATAGTTGGCTTACAATTTCCACGTCACACAAAGATCAAATAATTCATACATCATCCAGAGTACACACATAGTCCGACTACGGACGAATCCAAATGAAAGGAAGACAACCCCAAATTCTAAATCCCGATCGTCCCAACTGGGCGCCACTACTGATCATCAGGAAACGAAACATAGTAACGACCAAGGTCCTCGTCGAACTCCCACTTGAGCTCGGTTGCGTCACCTGCACTGGTATCATCGGCACCTGCAACTGTTTTGGTAGTATCCATGAGTCACAAGGACTCAGCAATCTCAAAACCCGCGAGATCAAGACTATTCAAGCTTATGGGTAGAATGTGGGTATGAGGTGGAGTTGCAGCAAGCGCTAAGCAAATATGTGGCTAACATACGAGTACAAGAGTAAGATGAGAAACTATGCAACGGTCATGAAAGTAGAAGTGATCCTGAACTACTTACGTTCAAACATAACCCCACCGTGTTCACTTTTTGAACCTCATCGGAAAGAGACCATCACCGTTACACACACGGTTGGTGTCTTTAATTTAAGTCAAGTGTCAAGTTCTCCACAACCGGATATTAACAAATTCCCATCTGCCATATAACCGCGGGCACGACTCTCGAAAGTTTAAACCCTGCAGGGGTGTCCCAACTTAGCCCATGACAAGCTCACGATCCGCGGAGACAATCCTCCATCGCGGGACCCTCCGATCAGACTCGGAATCCCGGTGCACAAGACATTTCGACAATGGTAAAACAAGTCCAGCAAGACCTCCTGATGTGCCAACACCATGATAGTAGCCGCGCGTATCTCGTCTCAGGCCACGTTCGGATGAGCAGTCCGTACAACTAAAACTACTCCTCGGGTTTCCCCGTGGCGGCGCTGCAAGGGGCTCTAGTTTGGACCAACACTCATGAGGAGCACTGGCCCGGGTTGTTGATTAAGAATCCTCGGGTTAATTACTCCCTATGCAAATTTTAGTTGTTATTAGGCAAATGGTAAAACCAATGTTGGGCCTTGCTGGAAGAGTTTTATTCAAAGCGAACTGTCAAGAGGGGCCCATAAACCCTCACTGTGTTAGGGACGCAAAATCAAGGAACATAACACCGGTATGACGGAAACTAAGGCGGCAAGAGTGGAACAAAATACCAAGCAAAGTGCCAAGCCTTCCACCATTTGCCAAGTATATAGATGCATTAATTAAGATAAGATATCATATGATATCCCAACATATCTATGTTCCAACATGGAACAACCTGCAAGGCACCTGCAACTAGCAACACTATAAGAGGGGCTGAGCAGAAGTGGTAACATAGCCAAACAAGGTGGTTTAGAGGCTTGACATGGCAATATGGGAGGCATGATATACAAGTGCTAGGTAGCGCGACATAGAAATAGAACGAACAACTAGCAAGAAAAGATAGAAGTGATATCAAGGGTAATGATCATCTTGCCTGCAAAGTTCTCAGAGTTGTCGAAAGCTTGCTCCTCGTAAACATACTCAACAGGATCCTCGTTCACGAACTCGTCTCCCGACTCTACCCAAATCAAGAACACAAGCAACGGAACAACAATCAATCATGGTGCAATGCACAAGCAACATGATACAAGACCTGGCATGGAATGCAAGATATGATGTGCAATGCACATGGGTACTCCGGAATGGAAAAGATGATCAAGGAATCAACTTGGAAAACCAAGCATGCCGCTGGAAAGAGTGAGTGATTCCGGTCGAAATCGATATAAGGATCACCGGAAACGGATGCACGGTTTGGAAATGACAAGCAAAACAATAATGATGCAAAACTGCGCTCAACAGCATCATAGCACTTAAGATGCAAGAAGACACTATGCTACAACACTCCAACATAGCAACAAAGCACATAGCAGTAAAGTACATGTGAAGCTCTACAAATCATGAACACTGAGCTCCTGCTAGAACTCACTAGAACAAGCCTAAAATAGCATGGCAAAAATGCAAATGATAACAACTTCATAGACTTAGTGAAAATACTAAACATGTCATAAACAACATCAGGTAGTCATGTTTAGAGCTAGCAAACAACATGCTACAGGAATATATCATGGCAAACAAAGGCATGGCATGCTAGTACTAAAGGCAAAGAACAAAACTCCCTTACTGAACTTTAGCCAAAGATGCACAGACAAGATGGTAGCATCAATGCAAACATGGCAAGTGATATGATCAGTTTCAGACAGTAGAAAAACATAGCATGGTAGAAACTGATTCATGATAGCAACTTTGCAAGCTCATGCCACTCACCACAAAGAATTTCATGGCACCACAAGGTAACCAACATTAAGAAGACACAATTATGAAGCTAAACATGTCAAGAGCAAGTTCATAGGGTGCATGTATCAGTAGCAACACACATGGCAAAAATGAACTTCATGTTAACAATCTGTCAGCAACAATATTTAGCAAAAGTAGGGCATGGTAATGACAATCTACACTACTACATAATTACAACCAGAGCCATGAATGGGTAGAGCAACACCATATCTTCAAAACATTCTTACTGAACTACCTCAAAATGTGCATGGATCTACTTGTGGCAACAAGACAACATAGCATCATAATGTAACAGGAAAAGACTAAGCAAAAATACTGCCTGAAATCAGCAACATCATGTGGCCTACTTTGCATGCTTGTGCTAGTCACCACAGAGCTCATAAAAATACAAGGCTTGCACCACTATAAAGATGGCATGGAGATGCTCCTAAAACATGTATACATGATGCTCATAGGATGCACACACGAAATGCAATGAAAATGACAAATCAACAAGTTATGATAAATTCCAGCAGACAACATCATATAGAACTTTTGCAACAATGATTAGGGCATCAATATGGATAGTAACATGCATGCAAAGGACCGTAACGTGAAGAGCATCACGAGACGAACATTTCGATATATCATATGCGCAAATCGGAGCCATATGCATGGAGATATGGCCGGTCAAACATAGGCACATGAGATGAGATATTTCGGGACTTTGCAGAATTTTACCCTCCAGATCTAGGGTTTCGGCGCGGACTTCAAGGTTCTCTAGAGTAGTTGCCGGAGAAGACGACACAGAGGAAGGAGAGGTGGCTGGCGAGGTGGGGGTGACCGGAGTCGGCGGGTCCGGGCCGGATCTGGCGCGGGCGGTGGCGGAGCTTGGCAGGGCGACGGACGCGGTGAAGGGCGGCGGCGTCCGGTGGCGAAGTGTAACATCCCAAATTTTCAATTTGGAATGTTATACATTAGATCATCAATGCATATCATATTTTATGTTGCATTTTGGTTGATCCTAGAAATTCTACGCAACTCAATGACCCACGGAGAGAGTTGGGGATTTCGTTATTTTCATATTTGGGTATTCTCAAATTTTGAGAATAGGATCATTTGATTTTATTTATTTTATCATCAATTATTTCTATTACAAAAATATGAGAGGGGGAATAATATGACTTTCCCAAAATAAAGAAATATTGAGGATTTAATAATAAAATCAAATAAGATTTTATTTCGGAGTTTTCCGGTGTTTTATTTGAATTTAGGAAAAATGTGGTTTTCCAAATTGCATTTAGGGCCCAAATAAATGTTCACCTTGTGTGGCTTGATTTTAGAAGCCCGTGAAAATTTATTTCGGAATTTTTGGAGTCCGTTTAGTATTTCTTTTTATTTTTCTTCCGAGCGAAATAATTAAAAAAAATGCGAACCGACCTACGGGCCGTGTCCGACTAGGACTCTGGCCCGAGGGGGGGCCTTTATAAGCCGGGGCAGCCCACCCCAGGGGAAACCCTAGCCAGCCCCAAACCCTAGCCCGCGCCCCGCCCTAGCCGCCGCCGCCGCGCG